>NC_092877.1:378845540-379165540 GCF_028372415.1 Notamacropus eugenii
GAGACCTTCCACAATGGATCCAGGCTCCTGCCTGCTTGGGGAGCCCTGGTCTGCCGCTGCCTCAACTGGTGCCTCCCGAGGGGGCCTGAGTTATGGGGGCACCCTACACCCCTCTTGACCCGCCAAAGAGACTCTCTCACTGACCCCCGTCACCATGCGGCTGCTGGAGATCCCGTCCCTGAAGCCTGCTTGGATCTGCTTCTCTCTGTGCTGCGGCTGTGGCAGGGCTGGGCTGGGCTCCACGTCCGCAGCGCGATGAACCTTTTGTGAGAGGTTTGCAGGTCCCTGTGGAACAGAAATCTCCTTTGCTCCACTGTTCTGTGACCTCTGCTGCTCCAGAATTCGCCGTAAGTTCCTTTTTACAGATATTCTATGGGTTGTGGGTTCGGAGCTATGTGTACGTGCATCTTTCTACTCTGCCATCTTGGCTCTGCCCCCCCTGCTATTAGCTTTTGATTGTGGTTCTCATCTGTGTTGAATGAAACCCCCAGTTTTCTGAAACTCCAGTTGTTTGAAATTAAAAGAGTCCCTCCCTTCTGGTAATTAAAGGCTTAATGGCAATTTTAAAAACCCTTACTGGAGACTTTGCTTAGAGCTTTACTATCTGCTTACAACCCTCACCTCATAGCCCATCTGCATGGGATTCTCCTCATTGCTGGAGAGTGATCTATGTCTTTGAGAGGACCAGAGTTGGGGAGAGTTTGAGTAATGAGAAGTCTTGGTCTTCTGACTTCCAGTTTTAGAAGTGAAGATTCAGTCATATCAGCTTTTTTCCAGAGTCTTTCTCTCTTTTCAGGGACCTGAAGAGAGTCTGGAACCATGTGTCTTCTCTCTCAAAGCAAGAAGCTAGAAGAGTTCTTGCAAGTGTGGAGCATTGAATAAGCAATCTCTGCCAATGTCAATCTAAAGGGTGTGTAAGGAAAATAATAAATGCTGAATGGGATGTGGAAAAATAGGGACATTATGTAATGTTGGTGGAGTTGTGAACTGGTCCAACCATTCTAGAGAATAATTTGGAATCTGTCCAAAGGGCTAGCAATACTACTAGGTCTCCATCCCAAAGAGATCAAAGAAAAAGGAAAAAGACCTATACGCAAAACAATATTTATAGTAGCTCTTTCTGTGATGGCAAAAAATTGGAAATTGAGGGGGTGCCCATCAATTGGGGAATGGCTGAACAAGTTGTGGTACAGGCATGCAATGGAATATCATTTTTCTATAAGAAATGATGAGGGGGATAATTTAAGAAAAACCTGGGAAGATTTATACGAACTGATGAAAAGTGAAGTGAGTAGGACCAGGAGAACATTGTACACAATAACAGTAATGCTGTAAGATGATCAACTGTGAAAGACTGGTATAGCCTTGGCCATAGCCACCACTGCTCCATCACAAACTCATCTCTTACCCTCTTCCAGTGACTCACTGTCCTTCCCTGTGGCCCTGTGAAGCTCCATTTGTTGTGGTGCTGTGAAATGAGTCATAGCTTCAGAACTATGACTAATTACTCTAATACTACAGTCTAAGACAATCCCAAAGTACTCATGAGGAAAAATACTGTCCACCTCCAGAGAGGGAAGTAATGAACTCTGAGTGCGGATTGAAGCAGACTTTTGAAAAAAATTACTTTATTTTTCTTGGAACTCGAAAAATAAAAAAAAAATACCTTAAAATTAAATCTTTTAAAAATGGGCTTTGAGACATGGGTTACATGCTTTTAAGTTACAATTGGGATTCAGATTTCATTTATTTCAGGAACTTTCCCAAAGATTACGCCAGGGAAAATGATCTTATCAGTAAGTTTCCAGGGACTTGGCCCACAGACAAGACTTGATTATATTAATATATGAAAAGAAGAGCCCTCACTAGGAATTCAGTTGAGCTCCAGAGAGAAGCACAGGAGTTTAATGTATGCTGCACCTGTATGTGCTTGTGATGGACTAGAAGCAGAAGTCATGGCAACTGAGAAGGTTGAGAACCTAAAAAGTCAGGGTGTTTTAGGGAGGCAGAGGGTAGGGGTGGAGAAGAGGACTGGCAGCAGGTTCTGAGCTTGTTGGGAGGGAGGAGAGGGACTTTATCCTTGGTTGGCAGGGGCAAGGGGTTAGAGAGGAAAAGGATGGAGTTATTGTTCAAGGAGGAGAAATGGCTGCCAAATGATGGTGGCAGAAGGAGACTCTAAAAGTGGGAGCAGAAGAGGAATTTCTTCTCCTGGCCCTGTGTATGAGTGGAGTGACCAGTTTTGGAGAGGTGGAGTCATCAAAAGATTAGGTCAGAGGATCATAGCCCTAGACCTGGAAGGAACTTCAGAGGACAACTAATTCCCCCCTTTTCCCCCCAATTTACAGGTGGGGAAACTGAGGCCCAAGCATCAGAGAGGTAGGAAACCTCGGTGGTGGGGGTCAAACCTAGCTCTTTTAACTGAATTTGGGGCTCTTTTCCCAGTTTGCCTGCCTGAGTTTTCAACGAACACCAAAATTGAGAAGGAATATGAGAGTAAGGGGTCTGGAATCATAGATTTAGGGCTAGAAGAGACCTTACACATGACCTTAGAAGTCACTTAGCCCAATCCTCTCATTTTGCAATGAGGAAACTCGGGCCCAAAAAGCTGAGGTCACTTGTCTAAGGTCATGCAGGAAGTAAGGGACAGAACCAGGACCTGGAATAGGGATCCTCTGGCTCTGAGGCTGACTCATTTCATGGAACCACAATGGAGGGGGCTTCATAGGGACTGGGGGAGGAGTGATGGAGTGACGGTGGCCAAGGTCACCAGGCACCTTTGGTCTTACTATTTGCTTCAGTTTATTTTGTATTGCTACTATTTCCATTGCTTCCTGGCTCAGTTTAATTCTTTGAATGATGAGTTTTCATCACATTCATAGCTCTGATAGCCCAGTAATCATCCATGATATTCACCTACGCCAGGACTTTTCTTTCTTCCCAGTTGACCAGTGTGTCACTCTTTGTTTCCAGTTCTTTGCTCTCATAATATATGCTCATATATCTATCTATATCTATACACACATACATATATACATACACACATATGTTGGTGTATATACGTGGGCCCTTTCTTTTTCTCAATGACCTTCTTTAGGTATATGCCCAGCAGTGGACTCTCAAGTCAAGGTTATTTCCTATACTGATACTCAGAAGTCTTATGTATAATGGGTCCCCAGACCACACAACTAATCCACTGAAAGTAGAGGATAGTGGCCTGACCCACTCTAGTAGGTAAAATGTAATCTTGAGGGAAGGGACTGTTTTACTCTTGTAAGATACCATTTCTATCCCTACTGCCTCACTCACTTTTGGTTGAAGGCACCCAGGGACAGGGGATTGACTCTGGTAGGGACTCCTGGGGGCTGGCCACCTAGTGCCAGTGGGAGAATAGATTGGTTTGGCAACTGGCTTTGGGAAAGAATAGAGGTGGGGTGAGTTAGGGTGCCTTCCATGATGCTGTTGCCTGGGGCATGGACCCAGTTGTTATGGGCAAGTTGCTGCACTGATGAAGGCTCTTTATTTTATTTGTGGGCAGCAGGCATCAGTGTTCTAGGTCTGGGTCTTAGCTGTTATACCTCTTGGAAGGAATTAAGGCTGCTAGGGCAGGCCATGTCAGGCCTGGGAAACTGGGATGAGTGGAAGCAGCGGCTTTTGAGAATCATATCAGCTGGTCAGAGAGTAGATGGATATGTTCTCTTTCCACAGTGTTTCTTTGCTCCCAACTAAAATTGATTCCTGATATCTGAGAAGGATTAACACCACCACTACCACCACCAGCACCACCACCATCACCACCACCATCACCACCACCACCATCACCATCACCATCACCATCACCACCACCACCATCACCATCACCATCACCACCACCACCACCATCACCACCACCACCATCACCACCACCATCACCACCACCATCACCACCACCACCATCACCATCACCATCACCACCATCATCACCACCACCACCATCACCACCATCACCATCACCACCATCACCACCATCACCATCACCACCACCTCCATCACCATCACCACCACCACCACCATCACCACCATCACCATCACCACCACCACCACCATCACCACCATCACCACCACCACCATCACCACCATCACCATCACCACCACCACCACCATCACCATCACCACCACCTCCATCACCACCATAGCCTCCCAAACATTATCTCATTTCATTCTCTCAACACCCCTGGGAGGAAAGTGCTATTATTATTTACTCCCCAATTTTACAGATGAGGAAACTGAAGCAAACAACTGTTAAGTGACTTGCTCAGGGTGACACAGCTAGCAAGTGTTTGAGGCTAGATTTGAACTCAGGTTGTCCTGACTCCAAGTCCAGCACTCTATCACCTTGACTCATTCCCTGTCTACTTTCACTACATGATAAAAATCAAAGGGGAGTCAAAGGAGGTTTCTACTGATCTTAGGGTCACAGGTTTAGAATTGGAATGGACCTCTGAGGCTCTTTGTTCAACCTCCCTGTTTTACATATGAGGAAACTGAGGCTGAGGAATTTGAAATGTAACATTTAATGCTGTAACATGTAAGTGTTGTAACAAATGTTGTAACAAGGGTTAGGAGTTGTGGACACAAGAATTTGACCCAAGGTTCTTGGGACTCCAAATCCAGTGTTCTTTCTACTCTATTTATCATCATGCTGGGGTGTATGGGTGCACTAAGGAAGATGGGTACCTCTGGTCTGAGGGTTACTGAGTCCTTTTCAGGGCTGCTTTCCACCTTTGGTGTCCACCTGATTCATTCTACTCTCACCTGTGGTTCCAGGAAGCTGTGAGATGTGTAGTGGCTACATCCCAATAAACTGTTTAGACAGATAGATTGAACCAGGTTGAGGATAACTGAGGGGTCTCAAATCCAGTGGTGAATTGAGGGTTGTCCACCTCAAGCATGTTAGGACTTCCCCTGGCAGAATGGGTGGATGAGAACACTTTGTCCCAACAACTTCTTTTGGTTAGACATCAGAAATGCCAAGGTCATCCCTAAGTCTTAAAGCTGGTAAGAAGCTGGTAAGAGATTTAAATTCCAGTCTTCCTGACTATAGTCAGATATGATGTGTACTTCCCTCCTCATCAGATCTGATGACAATGAGATGCAGCAGAGTATGGATTGATTCTCTGCCACTTGTGCTAATTTTGATTTGACAACTAATACCAAGAAAACAGAGGTTCCCCATCAGCCAGTACAACACCATCCATATGTGGAACCATGAATTACAGCAAATAGAAAACTACTGAATGCTGTGGATAAGTTCACTTACCTTGGCAGTATACATTCCAGGGATGTACACACAGATGAGGAGGTTGATGCATACATTACCAGAGCTAGGCTCAGTACTTGGGAGGCTCTGCAGGAAAGTGTGGGAGAGAAGATGTGTTAGACTGCCAAAATGAAGGACTACAGAGTCACTGACCTCATTGTTGTGTGTATGTGAAACCTGGACAGTCTGCCAGCACCGTGCTAGGAAACATAATCACTTCCATTCTAATTGTTTTAGGAAGATTCTGAAGATCACCTGCCAGGCATTCAAACTCTGTTGCAGAGAGTGCAACTGTCATGTGCTGGTCATGTTATTCATATGCCTGACATACTTTTGCCTGAAAGACAGTTTTACTGAGAACTCACAAAGGCAAGCATTCACATGGAGAAGAAGCAATACAAGGACACTGTCAAGATCTCTCTGCAGAACTTCGGAATTGATTGTGAGGCACGATAGACACTAGTATAGGACTATCCAGCATGGCATGTCTGCATCAGAGAAGGCAATGGGCTCTATGAGCAAAGCAGAATTGCAGTAGCTCAAAACCCCCCCAAAACATGTGGTAGAACCTTTCAAGCTCATATTGGCCTGATCAGCCACAACATAATGAAGCCAGTCTGGCCCTCCTTGAGAAGGAAGGACAACAACCTTCTAATCATTATGCCTTCCTGGTTTTTGTTCTGTCCAATAGAAACATCATGGCTGTGGGTGAGTCACCTTTGTGACCACATAATAATGAAAACAAATAGATACAGAAGGTCCTGAATGAGAAAGGAAGATAGCAAAAGCAGGAGTGGAGGTCCAAAGACCAAGAGGAAGAACTCTCTTGTTGTGGTCATTTGGGGCCATTTTTTATATTATACCTTGGGATTCAGAATCTGGGCCAAGGAGTGCTTCCTTCTACCTTGGCTGGTTTAAGCCCGAAGCTTGGGGAGGTTGGGCTGCTGGCGAATGGCAGTGGAGAAGAGCTCCCTCCGAGCTAAGGAATGATTCGTTCCTGTGACATCCTCCTTCCTGGAAGCTTTCCGGAAGCCTACTAGAGGCTGCTATGGGCTTTGCTCTAATAACTCCAGTGTCATCTGGAAAAATCAACCCTGTACACACTCAGCCTGTACTTGCTGTCATGTAGGTGTGTATGTTAATCTATATATGTATTTGTGTATATGATCACAGAACCACAGATTTGTAGTTGCAAAGGATTACAGATGCCATCTAGCCTACCCCACCCTATTTTACAGATGAGGAAAATGAGGTACAGAAAGGTTATCTACACAGTCATATAGGTAGTAAATGGCAGAGTTATCTCTTTCTATCTATTATGTTACATCCTCAAGTGGATCTGAGTTCTTATCTTTATGGATGCTCCCTGCAATAATGCTGCTCACAGCCCATTCCTTTCTCCTCTATTCTGTGTTCCTCTTGTTCACATCTTCCCCTGATTCAGCACTGGAGAGCAATAGTACATGCTGGAGGTCATTTCCCTGAGAGGTGCAGGAGTGATGCACTCTGCTTGCCTACGCTTTGCCTTCCTGCCACTTGCTAGGTGATGTACTTGTCTTCTTTCTTATCATCAGTGTTTAGATGACATACATTCTTTATTTGTGGATTTTATTCATGGACAGAAAAGGCACATTTCCTCAAAATCAGTAAGTCAAGACCATACATGCAAACAAGAGAAAGTCATACTTGCATTTCTGCTGAAAACTCCCCACAAATTCTACATTTAACAAGCTCCTTTGCTTCCATAAGATTTCCATTGTAGAAACCAAGTTAGGATTTAGTTCACTTTCACGTGCCCGGATTTTGGTGCCCTGTCCCGTAAGTCAGGTATTTAGAGGTGATAAGGGAAATGATCTTCTAGCTGAATATTTATTTCTTTTTGAGTCAATAAACGTGTCAGAACTTTGATCTGGACTTTCATCTGAGCTTTTTTTTTGGGGGGGAGAGGGACTCTAGAAGACTTGTAGAGAGCTCCTTGCCTTAGAAGCCCTTCATCAAATGCAGACCAACATCTTCTCTCTCACAGCCTTAGAACAACTGTTCTTAACCTGGCCTCTATGGAGAAATGGCAGGGAATTCTTGAATTTGGACAGGAACAATTACATCTTGATTTTCACTAACCCCTAAATGAAACTGAGTTTTCCTCTAATTGTTTAAAGACATTCTGAGAAGGGGTCCATAGACTTTAAACTTTCAAAAAATTTTATTTAAAATTTAAAAATTTTCATATTCTAATTCTCTCCTTCCCTACACCCTCTCTTTCACTTATTGAGAAGGCAAGAAATAAATTATACATATGAATTTACATAAAATATATGTCTACATTAGCTATTTTTGAAAAAAAAAGCAAGAAAAATAAAGTGAAAAAAATCTGCTTCGATCTGCATTCAATCTCCATCGGTTCTCTCTCTGGAGGTAGAAAGCATTTTTCATCATGAGTCCTTTGAAATTGTCTTGGAGCATTGTCTTGATCAGAGTATCTAGGTCTTTCACAGTTGATCATCATACAAAATTGCTGATGTATACAATGTTCTCCTGGTTTTGCTCACTTCACTCTGGATCAGTTCACATAAGTCTTCTCAGGTTTTTCTGAAACCACCCCCTTTATCATTTCTTATAGCACAATAGTATTCCATCATGCTCATATACCACAATTTGTTCAGCCATTCCCCAATTGATAGGTGTCCCTCAATTTCGAATTCTCTGCCAATACAAAAACGCTGCTAGAAATATTTTTGTATACATGGGGCTTTTCCCATTTTCTTTGATGTCTTTGGGATATAGATCCAGTAGGGGTATTTCTGAGTCAAAGAATATGCGCAGTTTTATAGTCCTTTGGACATAGTTCCAAATTGTTCTCCAGAATGGTTAGACCAGTTCACAGCTCCATCAACAATGTATTAGTGTCCCTAATTCCTCAAATCCCCTCCAGCATTTGTCATTTTCCTCAAAGACTATTTATATAGGATTCTCCTCATTGGTGGAGATGAAGTAATCAGTGCTTCAGGCCTTTAAGAAGTCTTCTAGCCTCTTGCTTTGAGAGGTGACTTTCCAGGAAATTAGCAAAGCAACTCAGCAAACTTGGAATGCTGGCACCCACAGCCCAGTGTGCTCCTTGCCTGGTACCTGGCACAGAGGCAGCACTTACCAAAAGCCTGGTGACTGATTGTCTTCAGGGAAACAGTTTCTAATTGAGACTACTAAATCTGTTCCCCAAGCTCCTTCCTGTCCTCTTTGATAGATGCATTATTGCAGTTAGGAATACCTGTGCCCTTTGCCTCTGTGGTAATCTCCCCCACCTTCAGCTGTCCCTGATGGGCAAAGCAGCACAGCACATGTGGGAGCCCCTGGCACTCTGGCCATGTGAAGATTGTAGGAGGTATGGGATGGGTATGTGTATGAGGGGTGTGCACATGTGTGTGTGATGCATGTATGTAGTGTGCATGTATGTATGGGGTATGCATGTATATGTGTTTGGGATGTAATGTGTTTATGTGATGTATGTACGTGTGTGCATGTGGAGTGTGAACATGTATGTGTGTGGTATGTGTATGTGATGTTTGTAGTGTGTATGTGTATGCATATGCGGTGTACATGTATATGTATTTGGTGTGTGCACATATGTGTGTAGTTAAGGAGCTGCAGACATTTACTTATGGCATATTATATTTTTCCTGCAGTTTAATACCTTTGGTTCATGCCTTTAAAACAATCATTTCTCTCTACGCCTCCTTGTCTTCCCCCTTGAATTCTTCCTAGTGACAAAGTCAATTGAAGTGTAGTGGGGCTGGATTAGAGCACCTCCCTTGAGCCCTCTTTTGGGAGACATGTCTTTTAGCCCTTTTTGATGAACAGGCATATGGTGATGATACAGCAACTCCTTAATGGTGGTTCTGGTGACCGGGAACAACTGAATCAGGGGGCCCTTCCCACCTCCCCAAGGTTGTGAGAATAAGAGAAAGTCTTTACTCTGTCTCTCTTTTGAGTTATTGCTTTGTTCATGATCTGGAGATCTGGGGAGTTGTTGAGTTGATGCTGGATACCCAACAGAAGGCAGTTCCTGCAGTTGTACTTCTGGGCGGAGAAGAGGACTACATAGATCAGTGCATCTTGCTTCTGAAGGATCCAGAGCGCTGTGCCTTGGTCAGGGCTTGCCTGTTGCTCTTAAAGTGTGAAGCTCAGGTGAATGTGAACTCTGGGTTCCTCTATTTTCTTTCACTCTCAATGGGCGTGATTGGTTATTTTATGTTTTAAGTATCTGTTAATGTGTGCTTAGGTGGATTTTGTATTTTGAACATTTCTTTTGTGGTGGAAGAAATAAATAGCTGCCCTATATGCAATATTTATTTTTTTCCTCTTGAATACCTTTCCTGAAAAGGGATCTTGCTAATTCCTTTTGAGGAGACCCTGGGCATGAACTAAAATTAAAGCTTCTGTTTAAGAGATTTTCCTCTAATTTCTCCTCTGGGATGGGGAGGAGATATAAGAAATCAGAGAGATAGGCCTGATCCCTTTTTATTGAGGTCAGGCTGCTCTTGGGATGAATTTGGGACCTTTACAAGTCCAGAGCAGAACCTTGCAGGGAAAGGGCTCTCCCTGCATCACTGGTAAAATCTTAGGGGCATGTTCATGGTCAACATGTTGCCCACAGATCAGGGGGCCCTCCCTACCAGCCTGACCTCTAAAACAGGAAGATCACTCTTTTTTTCATACTCTCTGGCTCATTGTGACTCTTAAACAAAGTTATAGTTTGACTAATGTGTAAGATCTCTACAGAAGGGATGGGCAAGGTCCCTTGAAAATTACTCAGTGTGTGAATTAGTAGATATTATGTCCAGGGAGTGTTTATTTTGACCACAAGGAAATGTTTACCACACCATAGACTCAAGCACATTGACAAGTCAACATGGTACCATAACACACTACTTTTCTTATATTTTTCCAGGGGGTAAAGACTCCTGGGGGATTTGTGAGACTGCTGAACAGGTACTTTCCTTTTATCTATGACCCAGGCTTTTGTGGTAGCTCACAAGTTGGGATCTCCTGGCAAACCATAGTCTGGTTTGAGTTTTCTTACCCATTTCATCTGTACTAAACTCCTGGTAGTAACCATCTCCTCTTCTGAGAAGTCGTTGTTAGCCAACCAGGACCTGCAACAAGGCTCTTCTGATCTCTTCACAAGGTTGCCATCAAGTTAAGGACCATCTACACTCAGCTGGAAAAACACAAAGCAGAAGTGGTAGCCAGTGCCTTGAGATCTAGTCTTGGATCTAGCCTAGCATGAGTTACTGCTGCCATGTTTGTGTAGTCACCATAGAAGGTGCTAGGGAAGAGGAGAAGGCACAGGGATTCCTTTTGCTCCCCCTTTCTGGAAGTTCAGGCTAGAGCTGTGGGAATCCCAGGCCACCTGTTTGAAAGAGAGGGAGAGTGGAAATCATTTCTCTTTTTTTCACCTACTAAGTAAGCAATTTCTTGGCCTCATTGTCAATCTTCTTCAACATAGCTTCCAGTGATGGTGACTACAAAGATCACCCAGGAACTTCTGCTGTACGTGTTCTTTAGCGAGAGTCTAGACCAGGGGTTCCCAAAGCGGGTGATATTGCCACCTGGGGGGAGGGGTGCTGGAATGATCCAGGTGGGTGGCAGTAACCTCAGATGCGACTGGGAGGCATTGGATAAAGATAAAGGGGTAGTGGAAGCATAATAAAAGTAGGAAAGAGATGAATATTTTGAAAAATGGTTCATACATGTGGTTGCATTATTTTCCATATAAACATACAAAATTCAAGTTATAACTGATCAGTGGTCAAATTCACTGACAGGTCTTAACAAGCAAGTGTTGGCAGGCGAGTGTGTCATGAATTGTTGGGAAGTCCAGGATGCATCAGTAGGAATATGTGTGTGTAATGACTTGTTTACAATGTAATACTATATGGTTACATGATGCAGTATTTTATCATCAAAATTTTTAGTTCAGGAAAAAACAAATTTACAATAAATTATTAAATTTAAGATGGGTTATTTTTAAAAAAATATTTTACAGTTTTTTGAAATGGCACAAATTTTAAAAAAATCCCTTAAAGGGTTAAAAAAAGTAGATTTCTGCAGGGGGGCGTGGAGTAATTTTTTTTGAAAAGGGGGCTGTAGTCCAAATAAGTTTGGGAGCCTCTAGTCTAGGCTGTAGACCGCACACCATATATTCCTGGAATGTCCTCCATCATCCCCATGTACAAGTCCTTCAGAGCTGAGCCAGGGCTTTTCCTATGGAGCTGAGTGTTTGCTGGAACAAAAGCAGGAAAATTAGCCTGACTGGGCCAAGTGCATACAGAGATAATCTAAACTGGATGTGACATAATTGTGAGGGTATTGAGGGACTGATTCACAAGGTACCTGAAGGAAGGGAAAGATACCAGACATGTAGAAAAAATTTTGGGTTTATTAATATCCCCAAAAGATGACAGAAAGAACTCTAATAACTACCAACCTATATGCCTACTTTCTCATTTAGACAAATTACTTATGAGAATCATCTGCATGCAAATTGAGGAAATTCTTGATGAAGGATGGAAGGAAGGAAACATTTATTAAATCCTTATTATGTTTAATAGAGTGCCAAGCCTGGAGTCAGGAAGATTCATCTTCATGAGTTCAGCTCTGACCTCAGATGCTTGCTAGCTATGTGACCTTGGGCAAGTCACTTTACTCTGTTTGCCTCAGTTCCTCATCTACAAAATGAGCTGGAGAAGGAAATGGCAAAGCACTCCAAGGTCTTTGCCAAGAAAACTCCAAACAGGGTCCTGAAGAGTAGGATGTAACTGAAACAACTAAAAGACAACAATGTTCCAGGCACTCTGCTAAGTGTTTTACTAGTATCTCATTTGAAAGGTAGGTGCTATTATTATCTCCATCTTACATTTAAGGAAACTGAGACAAACACATGAAATGACTTGCCCACGGTCACACAGCTAACAAGTATCTGATTTTGTGGATTTGAACTCAGATCTTCCTGACATCAGGCACAGTGCGCCACTTGGCTGCCTCCTTCACTACTGAGGATGTCAGTAGAGAACATTTTTAATGGGACTTTCTGCAGTGGATCCCATCTTAACTGAGATCTTTTGCCTCTAAGTCCATCGACCTTCCATGATTTTCTTTGTTCTCATTTAATGAAAGGGAGGAAATTGGTAATTTTAACTTAAGCTTGCCCAGTACCTTTCACTAAGGAGACAGCCTAATGGTTAGAGCTAACCTGCCCAGTCTCCAACCTCCCCCCCCTGCCCAAAGCTACAGGACAAGGATTTCCTGGTGACAAGGTTGTGCAACCCTCATCTGGATGGCATCATAAAGAAAGGTTGTAAAAACTTCCTGGTGGGCTTCAAGAACAGGTTGGGCAGCTCTTCCTGGTATATGCGGGAGGTATTCTGCCCACACAGGGGGATGGGCCAGAAGCTCTTGAGGGGCCCTTTTCAATCTTGGGTTTCTGTGTACACAAGAGCTCTCAACCATCCTGTTTTATGATTAAGGAAAGACTTGCCTCCATCTATGTTGAGATGAGAACCAATGAGTCCCAAGTGAAGGCCACAGATGCATGCCTTTCTTGCCAGGATCAAATGAGAGTGTCAGGATACTGCAGTGGGAAGCTTTAGAGTCAAAGAACCTGGGTTTGAATCCCAGTTCTACCATTTACTGACTGGGCAACTTGGGCAAATTTCTTCACTTCTCGGAACCTGACTTTCCTCATCTGTGGAATGAGGGGTTTTGTCTTAGCATGTGGTGATTTTGAATCAAAGAGATTCAAAGAGGAGGATGAGTAGGAGTCTGGCAACTAGAGCATCCTAAGGTCCAGAAGATACCAGGTCTTGAGTGGTCTTGGCTTTTGTTCCTTGATATTTGAATGGCTCCTTTCTGGATGCCTACAGAATCTTCTTGGACTATGGGCTAGGTGTTGGGGATACCATAAAAGGCAGAACCTGCCCTGCAGAAGCTCACATTTTATCAGGGGAGCCAATAGGCTGATAACTGTGTAACTTGTAAATACAGATACTGGAAATGGGAGGTGATCTCCAAGAAGGCATTAGCAGCTGGGGGTGGAGGTGGGGGGGAGGGGATGGGATGGGAAAAGCCTCCCACACCAGGATCTGAATCTAGACGTCACTTGTGAGGGAAGCAGAGGGGAGAAAATGGTGTGTTACCCAGATATCTATCTACAAAACACAGGCAGAGTGCACAGAAGGTGCCCCTTGGACGTGATCAAGAAAAGTGGAAGATCCTTTAGGCATTCATGACTCCCCTTGGCCTTGAAGCGAGTCAGGGATTTCCAGGGGCAGAGGAGGAGGGGGGCCTAGTGAACCCCCAAGTCCCCAGTGCTGCCAGGATGCCATCTCCCCCCTGCTGAAGCAGAATGTTTCTTCCCATCTGGTGTCATTCCAGGTACTTCTGGGTCACCATCATCCTCCTGGTGCTTTTGAGCTTTCTCCTGGGAAGCTTCCTCAACACGCAAGTCAGCTTTTTGGTCCCGTAAGTTGGTTGTTGACACCAGAGGTGCTCTTGGGGGGTTGTGACCCACAGAATCATCAGTGGATATCAACTGTATCAAAGTATCTCAGAGGCTGGCACAGTTCCAGGAATATAGTTAAATGCTTAATACATGCTTATTGGCTGGCTGACTGATGAAAGGTGGTCTGAGAGAATAGGAGGAGAAAATAAGGGTGAAGACCAGGTTCAATGTGAGTGAAAGAGTGGGAAGAGAAAGGCATTTCAGGAGATATGGAGATAGAATCTACAAGACTTGGTGACTGATCAGGATGAAGAGGAATGGGGAATCTAAGATGATTCTAGGTTGCAAACCTTGAGACTAGAAGGATGTTGGTATCCTCAGCAGAAATGGGGAAGTTCAGAGGGGGTGGAAATTCAGAGGGTAATGAATTCCATTTTGGGCATGTTGAGTCTGGGATGCCTATAGGACATCCAGACAGAGATGGCCAGTGGGTGGTGTGAACTCAGGACAGGGACGGACTGGATGAATTCTCAGCCAAGGTTTTCTTTCATTCATAGTGAACAAGAAGACTTTATTGATAACAGTAGTAGATACTGATGGAAGACATCTTCCATTCTTCTCTCCCCAGTCTCTTCAGTGGCCAGGAATCCTTTCATCCTGTGACCAACGTCATGTTCCTCAAGACCCACAAGACTGCCAGCAGCACTGTTATGAACATCCTGTATCGGTTCACAGAGAAGCGGAACCTCACGGTGGCTCTGCCTGCAGGACAGCTTTTCCACTTGGGCTACCCCTGGCTCTTCCTGACCAAGTATGTGGAAGGATTCAAAACCCTGAATGGGACCTTCAACATCATGTGCAATCACCTGAGATTTAACCCCACAGAGGTGAGGTCCATGGCCCATGATGCCCTCCCCCTGGCAGATATGGTACCACCCATGTTCCCCAGAGGGCAGCTTGGCTCAAGCTGGATGCCAGTGAGCATCAATTTGGTAACTGGGTGGAGGGTGAATGGAGGGCTGTGATAGATGGAGGCAGGGAGCTGATTAGTAGGCATTCGACTAACAGTAGGAAACTGGAGTAAAGTTAATGAATAAGAATGCCTTTGTGGTTGATTCGGAATGGTGACCTGTTACTGAGAACCTCATTCTTTGTCAGAATTTTAGGTGGGGGAAGGGACAGATCTGAGTGATACTAGACCACTAGGCAGGGAAGTTGATTGTGGCTGAGGAGGGATCTGATTATGAGGACCAACGAATTAGTGTGGAAGGGGACTTAGAGAATAGGAATATAAATCACAATGTTAAAGCTGAAAGGGACCATGAGGCTTATGGAGTCCAGTCTTCTCATTTTACAGATGAGGAAACAGAGGCTCAGAGATGTGGTTTCACAGCTAGTATCTGAGTCAGGATTCAAACTCAGGCCTTCCTGACTTCAAGTCCAACACTTGTTCCATTGCCTCAAACCAAGTTCCTTGAGATCATTACTTATAGTTACATCACTTGCTCTGTTAGAATATAAGCTCCTTGAGGGCAGGGTATGCTTTCCTTTTGTCTTTGTGTCTCTAGAGCCCAGCACTGTGCCTGACACACAGTGAGAACTTATAAATATACTAGGAATCAGTGGATAGGTTGATTGAGAGCGGCAGAAGAAAAGACTTAGAGGAACATGATCCTAGGAACCTGTGTTATCTTTCTCATTTGACCGTGAGCATCTTAAGGGCAAGGGCCGTGTTTTTGCCTTTCTTTGTATCTGTAGATCTTAGCAGAGTACCAGGCACACAGGAAGTGCTTCATAAATGCTTGTTGACTGATTGCTTGCTATGTGGCCCCCACAAATTCCTCCGTGAACCTTGCATTCCTGCCCTTCTCCCTCCTGGATTTTTCCATGGCTGATGCCTCTGGCATTCCTTCTATCTACCCTTTTTCTAGTCAGCCTACCCTTAGGTGCCAATCAACCAACAGGCATTTATTATATACGTGCTATATACTGAGCACTGGAGACCCAAATACAAAAGCCAAGCTAGCCCCACCTTCAAGAAGTTTACATTTTAACAGGGGAGATACTGCTCCTGCGGAGTCATGGACAGAGAGGGGTATTTTAGTTTGGAAAATGACAGGGGAGGTCAGAGCGGTCCAAGGGAAGCAGAGGGATGTATCCTCTCCAGGAACAAGGGCAGGGTTGATATAATGGTGGTTCAACACCTGGAAGGGGGTTGGGATGAAGAGGTGACCAGGGAAGGAGGCAGGGGTAGGGCCCACAGGGAGCAGAAGAGTGAATGAGGAAATCCAGTCACTGCTTAGCACACAGGTCAATGAGAAGGAGAGGTGGCATCCTTGTGGTCATCTGTGAAATTCTGGGACTACACAAAAAATGAGACAGCTCTAACCTCAAGGAACTTAAATTAGATAAGACCAGACTACCTGTATCCATGTAACATATGCAGTTACCAGCTCATTACCAGGTTGTGGCCAAGTCAGGTGGTATAGAGATAGGAAAGCCTGAGATCACAAATTACCACAGACATGGACTACTTGTGTGACCCTGGGCAAGTCACTTTAACCTTTGCCTGCCTCAGTTTCCTCATCTGTAAAATGGGGACACTGATAGCACCTACCTCATAAGGCTGTTGTGAAGATGAGATGTGATAACATACATACATGTTTGTCGATTGATTATCAATCTGATCCCTAAAGTTGCCTCTCTTGGGCTTTAAGCCATCTTTCATCTCTCTTTTTGTCCCTCCTGGAGGAGTGAGCCACCTTAAAGTGACTTTATAAATATTACCTATTGTTATTATCTGGTACTTCTAACAGATGACATTGGCCTGGCTTATCTTCCTATTTTGAAGGCTATGATCCCTGTTGGGATAGGGACAGGGGCTATACCCATGATTTCATTGGCATAGGAATGCCAATTCTCAGGTGAGGGAAACTTTGGTGCAACTTAGAGTTTCAGAGAGATTTTTTTTAGCACACTGAGAGGTGATGTGACTTGCCCAGGGTCACACAACCAGTCAGAGGTAGGACATGAACCCAGCTCTTCTTGGCTTTGAGGGCAGCTCTCTATTGATTCTGTTGGACATTCCACGAATTTTCTGCTTCTTTCTGAGAAAGACTGGGCTAATTTGGAGAATATAGATGAATGATGAGCCCTTTCCCCAGTAAATGATCTCCTGACTCAGGGTGCCAGTAACTTAGAGGAGTCTTAGAGACTTGCCTGGCTATTGAGGAGTTAAAATGCCTTAAGGAGGGTCACATATCTCGTGTGTGCTGAAGGCTGCCTGTCACCTATTTTATCCTTTTCTTGAGCCCAAATTGTCTCTGCAGCTTCTGTTTACTGATCTTAGATCCACCCTCTGGATCTGCACAGAATAAGGATACCTCTTCTATATCATAAATCTTCAAATATTTGGAGACAGTTCTCAGGATTCTCCTCCTATTTTTCCATCTCTTCGTTAAACATCCCTGCTTCCTTCAGCTGTTAATCCTTGTATGGCTTGGTTTCAAACCTCTACAGAATCCTGGCCTCTGGACTCATTCCAGCTCTTTTATGATTCAGGTGTTCTTCTGAGGGAGTAGCTTTCCAGTCTCCCTCCATCACTTTCTTACAGGGTCAGATATACTTGAATACACAGTAATGAGTAGCCAATTTCCACTCCCAGTAAGATAACCTTTTTGTCCCTTTTCCAGTGAAATGGAAATTACCTGGCAGACAGAGCTGCCTCCCTGCAGCCCAAGGCACTCAGGTTACTGTTCTGTGGGCAAAACCCCCACAGATTTTTAGGAAGAGTTTTGCTTGACCTTTTCCATTTCATGAATATCCTTTATTTATTTTTTTATTTTACCGTTGCTAGCACTTCAAAAAAGGTGTTTGTGAATCTGTCTAAGGAAATGTTTTGTACAACAGTTCAATTCAAGAAAGACTTCAGTTCAAATCTAGCCTCGGACACTTATTAACTGTGTCCCTGGGCACTTAACTTCTGCCTGCCTCAGTTTCCTCATCTGTAAGATGGTGATAATAATAGCACTTATCTTCTAAGGTTGTTATGAGGATCAAATGAAATAATGCTTATGAATATTTGCTATTATTATTATTAATCTGAACAAATAGTTATTAAGTGCCTACTGTGTGCCAGGAACCATACCAGGTGCTGGAGGTACAAAAACCAGTTGAACCAATTGTTTTTGTCTGAGGCTTTGCTTGCAGATGTTTTGGGGTCATTCTCTTCTGCACTTGTATCTGGAGTGGCCCTGCCGCCATTAGTTCCAAGCTCCCTGTGACAACATTCTTGCTTTGTTTGCCCATTGACTTCCTGTCAAGACTTTGCAGCACTTCTGGAGGGACTGTCTGGGCTTTCTCCGCTTGCTGCTTTTCTAGGATCTCAGAAGCAGGCTGGTGTTTAGTGCTCCCACCCAGGGCGGAGTCTGATTGCTGCCCCCTGGTCTGAGCTCTCTAAGTTCCTGACCTTGATTTGGGTCTGAACATGAGAAGATGCTGCTGCCGGATTTTAGCCTGTCAGCCATTTGGGAAATTCTGCTGGCTTAGAGCACAACTGTAGGCTTCCCTTTGGACTGGGATGCCTGCCTCGATGATTCCTCTGCAGACTGGGCTAGATTCTGGGAATGAGATCCAGCTCTGTGCTTGGAGTTTGAGCCACAGCAATGCTGCTTCTGGTTTCTGAACATCCTCCTTTCTTGTCAGAGCTTCCCTACCTGCACATACCATCCTTGTGTGCAGGTCCACTTCTCAGTTCTCCCTGAATCTGTCCCTTGGACCTGAGTAGTGGGTGACAAAGTTTCCGATTCTCCCCTGTCCTTCATTACAGTGTCCCAGTCTGGGTTTGGGCATGCCCTAATATGAGTCTGGGACCTCCTCTTGCCCTGGCGCCCAGACTCTCCCTGGGTGTTGGAGAGCTAGCATGTGTCATGCTCCTGGCCCAACCCCATCCCCAGTATCTGTCGTCCTTCTTTCCCATCTCCTCATGTTGAGCTAGCTTAGACAAACAACTCTGACTTTTTCTGGATTTCCCAATCAGGATTTGGTCTGGTGCATTTTCTAGATGTGTTTAGAAGAGTTTTGTTTTTTTGTTTGCTGCTCTGCCTCTTTTCTCTGCCTCCTTGACCTGGTCTTAAGGAAAGTCAGGAAAGTTAGGAGGTGAGGAGGGAATTGAGGTGGTGGAAGTGAGGAGGGAAGTGGGGTGGTGGAGGTGAGCATTCCAGGAATAAGGGAGAGCCAGTGTGAAGGCAGAAAGACAGGAGGTGCAGCCAGTGTGGCAGTAGAGCACTGGAGATTAGTAGGAGAACAACAAAGATGGGGAAGATCAAACAGCTAGAGAAGGAGGGGGCTACAGGATCAAGAAAGCACAGAGAAGAAGAGTTCATTTTGGGAGGATGAGGGCTGCCTTGTAAAGTGAGATAGGAGTGATGGCAGAGATAGACAGAAAGCATCTGAGGGATGTGAGATGAGGGAGGGGAAAGCAAATGAGCATTTCTACAGTATCTACTGTGTACCAGGCATCGTGCTAAGCACTGTACAAATATCTCCTTTGATCCTCACAACAATCCTGTGAAGTAGGTGCTGTTATTCTCCCCTTTTCACAGTTGAGGAAACTGAGGCAAATCAAAGTTAAGTGATGATATGAGGCCAGGCCCTACCCTGATGTGGTGGAGACACAGGGGCCATAGGAGCGTAAGAGACTTGAGGAGGGATGGGAAGGTTTGGAAGAGCCCCTATGGGGGAGTGAGTCAATTTTTGTTGTTCAGTTGTGTCCAACATTTTGTGACTCTATGGAACATACTGTTGGAGGGGGTAGCAAGTGCAAGGGTGTTGACCTGGGAGACAACTGAAGGATGCAGGGATTGAAGATGGTGGGAGGAGGACAGGGTTCAATATCACTTCTCTTGGTTTATTTTTTCAGTTTGCATATTTTCCATCATAATGTATATGATAGCAAGAACATTTCTCCTCCTCAGCCCCCTGCACCGGCCTCTGTGGGGGTGCGTTGGGGTGGGGTGAGGGGTTGACATCTGGATAATGGCTACAGCCCCCAGATTGTGATTTCCTCCAGGATGAGGCTTAATCCTTTGATTTATGTCTCTCAGCCTGGGTTAGGGTCCTCTGCCTTGGAGGCTGACCCAAGGTCTTTCTCATGCTCTGAATATCCCTTCAAGGGGTCAACCAAACCTGCTAATGGACTTTTCTGTTTTTTTCTTCCCCAAAGGTACAGAAAGTCATGCCAAACAACACTTTCTATTTTTCCATATTAAGAAACCCCATTTTCCAACTGGAGTCCTCTTTTGTGTATTACAAAGGATATGCGCCTGCTTTTCAGAAGACAAAGACTTTGAGTGAGTTTTTGGTATCTCCATTGAGATACTACAATGAAAGCCTGTCTATCAGAAATGCATATGCCAAGAATAATATGTGGTTTGACTTTGGCTATGATAACAACAAAAGTGGCAAAGATTATGTGCGAGGGGTCATCAAGGAGATCCAGCAACAGTTCCAGCTGATCCTGATTTCCGAGTATTTTGATGAGTCCATGGTCCTCCTGAAAAACACTTTGCATTGGGATCTGGATGACGTGGTCTACTTCAAGCTAAACTCGCGGAGTGAGAATACGATCCAGAACCTGACTAAGGAGAACCAGGAGAGAGTAAAGGAGTGGTGTGCTTTGGACTGGGAGCTTTACCAGCATTTCAACAGGACCTTCTGGCAGAAGATCAGGGAGGTCATTGGGCTGAAGAAACTGCTGAAGGAAGTGGCTCTCTTGAGGGAAAGGCAGCAGGAGCTCATGGACATCTGCATCCAGGATGGGAAACCAAAGAATAAGACACAAATCAAAGATGCAAAGCTCAGGCCCTACCAGTCTGGGCAAGCCAACATCCTGGGCTACAATCTCAAACAACATCTAGATAATGAGACCATGAGTATGTGTCAGAAGATGGTGATGCCTGAGATACAATACATGTCCCACTTGTACTCTCAGCAATTCCCTACCAACCCCCCCAAGATCAGGCTGCACTGATGGTGGAGTGATTGTCCACACCTGGAAGCTCAACGATTGGGGGCTGAGTGCCCTGTTAGAGGATGATCTCTGGATCACTGAAGGCTCATCTGGCTCTAGTGTGACCAGTAGGGAATAAATTTCAAGAGACAGGGTGTACTGGGGCCACCTTGGTCTAAGGATCTCTGGGGGTCCTGGAGCATTCTTAACTCAGTTCAGAGTTTTATTTTAAAAAAATCTATCATGAAATGTTGCCTTAAGATAACAGTATCATGTTCCTTTGAGGATGTAGGGAGTCTGTGTGTGTGTGTGTGTGTGTAGGGGGTTGGTTGGAGAAGATGGAAAAGGAGACTCTGTTTCCTGGATTACTGAATGCATTGCCACCTCCTTCCAGAAGAACTTCTGCATGGGAGCATCCAAGCCAAGAATTCTAGGGAATATTTCCAGAATAGTTATAGGTAATGAGGGCACAACTTTGGATTCCAAAGAGTGGTCTGTAGCTAACATGGAAGTATCAGATGAATGGTCATGATGATGAATTTTAAGCCTGATTGTTTTATTCCCCCTTGACTGAATTTGTGACTTCATTGGGGAAGGGACCTCCCAGTAAGGAAACTCCCTCCACCAATGCAGATCTGCCATTGTTCTGAAATTCAGTCTTAGAAAGCTGCCTAGGGCATTGAGAAGTTAGGTGACTGGCCCAGGGTCACACAGCTGGGATGTTTCAGAGTCAGGCCTTGAACCCAAGTCTTTGTGGACTTTGGACCAGTTTTCTATGCATCGCATCACATTGATTACTTAGAGACTGGAAAATACAGATACTAGGTAACTTTTACTGTGTAAAACACACGTCCATTTGAAAAGGACTTTTAGCTCCAGGAATTTTAGTCAGTCATTCAATCAGTCAACAAGCTTGTATTAAATACTTACTATGTGCTAAGCACTGGTAGGATAAGAAGAAAGACAAAAACATGGTCTTGGGTTTCAAGGAAAATTGCGTTCTAATGCATTCTAATATTATGGGAAGAAATGTTTTAATTTAAAGAATAAATGATTGAACTTTGGACATCTTTGAACCTTGGTCTTCATTTCACAGCCATAGTCCAAAATGATCTCAATAGACAGACCAGTACTTGTTACAGGCCATTTCAGTGCCCAGGTTTCTGTCAACCACCATTTCTATGTTTTTATGATGAAATAGTTACTGAGGTTCATTAATGATGGTCCATTCTGTGACATCCTAAATACCTTTGGAAACAAGGCAAGTTCAAACTGTGGTCAATGTAGCTTACCAAAGCACACTAGCATCTCAAGGTCAGAAGTGGGTCCTCAGAAGCTGCTGCTTGGAATATATTTCTGAGAGGGAAGCATCCAGTCTATGTTTTGAATACCCTCTGTATTCATTACAATTCATTACATATCAGGTTTCAACAGGTGTAATTGTTGAGAAGTTTTTCTCTCTATCAAGTTGAGATCTGTCTCTGTGGCATTTCCACCTGCTGGCAGCAGCCCTTCCTCATGGGTCCAAGCCAAACAAATCAAATCCCTCTTCCACATGACAGCTTCCAAGTACTTACTGGCATCTAGCAAGTTCTTCCAAGGTCTTCTCTGGTCCAGAATAAACATCTTCTGTGCATTTGACTGACCTCTGGCATAACTTTGAGATCCCTCATCATCTGACTGTTTTTTCCTCCAGACTTGCAGCTTGTTACTGTCCTTCTCAAAAGATGGCCCCAAGAGCTGATCATGGTATTCCTGATGAAGTCTGCCCAGAGCAGAGTCCACAATGGCTCTCACCTGCCATGTTCTAGTAGCCAGGCAGACTTCAAGGAATGGAGCCCAAGATGACTTTAGTTTCATGAGCCTTCAGAACACCCAGAGCCTCAGCTCCTTTGGCAATCATTAGTCAGTGTGGAGCTGGGGTAGTTAGTTGATTTTTTTTAATGTACTTGATACTTATCCCTAGTGAGTTTCATCTTCTTCCATTCAGTCCAGAATTCTGAACCATTCATACCTTTTTAGATCTTAATGTTTCTTCAACATTGTAGCAATTCCTCTCAACCTCCACAATTTTATAAGTATGTCATTTATGTCTGCATCCAAATCATTGCTAAATAAGCTTGAACAGAACACGGCTAAGAACAGAACCTTTTGGCACTATACTAGAGACTACTTTCTCAGTTCAATTATGTGCTCACAGGACCATAGATCTAGAGTTAAAAGGGACCATCCTAGCTCACATCCTCCCCCTATTATATAGATGAGGGAACTGACATGCAGGAAGATTAAATGACTTGTCCAAAGTGACACAGGTAGGAAGCATCAAAGGTGAGGGCTGAGCCCAGCTTCTCCAGCTCCAAAGGTTGTGCTTTGGCCATGGTATTGCTCCCAATCAACTAATAGGAATTGATGTCTTTGGAGGGAGAGGCATGAACAACTTGGGGGGGTCAGGAAATGTCCTGCAAAAGGTAGAAGAAGAAGAAGAGGAGGAGGAGGAGGAGGAGGAGAAGAACAAGAAAGCTTTCTAGTAATGAAGGTTGGCCAATGCAAAGTCATAGTGATAAGAGACTGAATGCCAGGAGCGAGAATCAGTAAGGAGACCAGTTGAATATGGACAAATGAGTGCTACATTAAAAAAGAAAGCTAGTTGTCACAGTGGAATGAACACTGGACCTGGAGTTAGAAAAAACTGAGTTCAAATCCTTCCTCAGACTCTTTCTAGATATGTGACCTTAGACAAATCACTCTCAGCCTCAGCTTCCTGATCTGTAAAACAGGGATGATAACAGCACTTAATTTTCAGAGTCGTTGTGAGCATCAAATGACGTGACATATATAAAGTTCTGTGCAAACCTTACAGAAGCTATGTAAATATTAGTTATTAAGTAAGAAGACTGGAGAGGTAAGAAAGTGCTAGGTTTGTAAGAATTTTAAATGTCAAACAGAGGTTATGTTTGATTCTGGACTCCATAGGGAGTCAATGAAGTTTATTAAGTGTGTGGGGGCTCATATTTGTGCTATTAGAAAGACCCCCTTGGCAGTCCAGTTGGGCATGGACTAGAGTGGGAAGACATGAAGAACAGAGACTAATTAAGAGGATGTTTCAATGGTCTGGGCAAAAGGTGATAAAGGCATGAAGTAGTAATATGTGGAGAGAAAAGAGCAAAGAAGAAATAAGATGACTAACTGACTAGCTCCATGAAGTAATGAAAGTGAGAGTCATGGAAGAGACCCATGCTCTACCTCTGGGTGAATGCCGGATAGTAAGACCCCTGTCAGTAATTAAGTGTGGAAGAGGAGTGGTTTGGGGAATAAGAAGGTAAGAAATTGTTTTGGGCCTGTTGACTTTGAGATGTCTGGTGGGGAATTGGTGATGTGGGACTGAAGCTCAGGTAAGAGACTAGGGCTGGATATATAGAACTTGTATTTGTAGAGAATGTACATTTGTAGATGCATTTGTAGAGAAATGATCACTGAACCCATGGAAGCTAATGAGGTAACCAAAAACACATAGAGTGATGAGAAGAGGACACAGAACAGTGTTAGAGGGGCACCCACATTTAGAGGGTTTGATGTGGATGATTCAGCAAAGGGGACTGAGAAAGTGAAGTCTGGTGTGTATAAAGTGTGCAGGAAGAGAGAATGATCAACTCAAAGTCTACAGAGAGGTCAAGAAGGAAGAAGGATGGGAAAAGACCATTAGATTTGGAAATTAAGAGACATTAGTTGTCCAGCCTAATTGCTGTGGGCTGCCTGGGTCATCTTACCTATCTCCAGGTCTTCGGTGGCCAGCTGGATAAATGTAATGAGAGAAGAGACCTCCAGAATCAAACAGAAGTTGTAGGCTTTATTCTTGATACAAGCTACATATCAGCATGTAGGGCTAGTGCTCTCTGTGGAGCCCCCTTCTCTTTCCAGAGGAGAGAGGAACCCTCCGCCTCTCAGTATGCAGGGCTAGTGCTCCCCATGGGAGTCCCCCATGGGAGCCCCCCTTGGGAGCCCCCTTCTCCCTTCCGAGGAGCAAGGAAAAGGGACCTTCAGGCTTTCCTGTCCCCATTTAAGCTCTCCCAGCCACATAGTTTGCTCATGGACACCGTGTCAGCTCCTTAGCCAGTTAACAACAGGTGTGCTCAAACCACAGACTGATCTCAAGAGTGGAATGCTCTCCCCAGCAAGTTTCCACTGAGAAGAGGTGGAAAAACAAGATAGCTCGTGTCTCACTCCTCAATTCCCAGCTGTTCCCTGGGGGGCCTCATGAGAGCTCTGCAGTTTAGAAGCCCTCACCTTTACCTGACCCGAGACTATTCATTTGAAAACTGAGCTCACCCCAACAATTAGTAACTTTGCAGAGAGCAGTTTTAGGTGAATGATGAGGTAGAAAAACAAAATGCAGAGAGTTAGAGAAGAATGAGAGAAGAGGAAATGGAGTATTGAGTACAGACAGTTTTTTCAAGGAGTTTAACAGATCAGAGATCAAATGAATTTTTTTTCTTTCTCATTAGACTGTGAGCTTCTTGAAAACCGGGACTGTCTTTTCTTGGTATTATCCGTGTCTAGCATGGTGCCTGGCACATGGTAGATGCTTAATAAGTGCTTATTGACTGACTTGTTGACTAGTTGAGAAAGAGAGGAGAGATTTGGCATAGTGTCCTGTGGGGATGATAACATCTAGTGAGAGTTTCTTTTTTAAGGATATGGATGACCTGTGTTGTTTTTTTAAGGTGTTTTTTCTTCAGTATTTTTTATGTCTCTGTAAGTAAGTTGTTGACACATTTTTACAGAGATAAATTGTGTATCTATAGGCAGCAAAGAAGGAACCAATAGATAAAGAGAAATTGATGATTAGATAATGAGAGAGTGGGAATTATATGGAGGAGCATTTGATGAGGAAGATGGGATGAGATCAAGGGTGTATGTAAAGTCACTGACCTTAAAGGAGAGAAAGACCATTTCTTTATCAAAGACAAGAGCAGGAAAGAATGGGAGATGCGGGAGGAAGAGGAGAGTAGAGATAGGTGAGAGGAAATGCTCCAGTTTGCTTAGTAAAGTATGGGGTGAAGTTTTCGGATGCATGGAGAGTATGGGTAGGGAGTGATATGCGAGACTGGAGAAAAAAAGACAAGGTTCATAATTTCTATGGTGAGTGGGCTAGAGAAACAATTAGAACTAAAAGCATTGCCTTGTAGCAGTGAGGACTCAGGTGACATTAGATAAAATAATGGTGGATTGAGTGGATCTAGTAAGCATGGTTGGGTAACTTCCTCCAATTCAATAGCATGTGAGTAGGAATGAAGGCAGCAGATAATGGGAGGAGTTTAGGGATGAAGTTTGGCAAAATGTGGAGATGAGAGGACAAGGACAAGTCGTAATAATAGTAATGATGATGGTGATGGTGGTGGTGATGATGGTGGTGGTGGTGATGATGATGGTGGTGGTGATGATGATGATGGTGGTGGTGATGATGATGGTGGTGATGGTGATGATGAGGATGATGATGGTGGTGGTGGTGATGATGATGGTGGTGGTGATGATGATAAGTTAGGGCAGCACCCAGAGAGGTGAGGATCAAAAATTTGTAAAGTGCATTTCAGCCTTCAAGGTTTCTCTAAAGGCTAGTTGTTGTCTTTTTTTGTTATTATGACCCCTGCACCTCCACCCCAAGGAAGCTCATTGCCCTTTTAATCTGATATCATGTTGCTTCTAAGTCTTCTCTTTACCTGTCTAAACATTACTTATTCCTTCAGCCTCATCATATGGCAAGACCTCAAGGCTTTTCTCTGTCCTTGATTTCTCTGTCCTTTCTTAATGGTGGGATCTGGAACACATTCTTCAGATGTGGGCTGATCAGGATGTGGATCACCTCCTCATTTCTGCAAGATAGACTTCTGCCAATGATCCCAAAGACTGCATTAACAGTATGTGATGTCACACTATTGACTCATCTTCCAACCTCTGTATTAAGTATTCACCATTTGTCAGGTACCTTGTTAAACTCTGGGCATGCAATTAAACAAGAAAGACAGGCCCTGCCCTCAAGGAAGGGCAGCTATGTGCCTAAGTGGATAGGGAGCTGGGTGTGGAGTCAGGAAGACTCATCTTCCTGGGTTCAAATCTGGGCTCAGGCTCAGATCCTGGGCAAGTCATATAAACCTGTTTGTCTCAGTTTTAGAAATGACAAACCACTCCAGTAACTTTGCCAAGAAAACCCCAAATGGAGTCTTGAAGTCGTAAAGTCAATAACAACTTTATTTTAATGCATTAAACTTTTAACCAGTTTGTCCCAATATTGTAGACTGTCACCTGATTTTGTTATTAGAGATGCTAGCTCTTCCTCTTAGCTTTGTATCATTTGAAAATTTTATAGGTAAGTCATCTAGGCCTTTTTGCACAGCTCTGACAAAATATTAAATAGCACAGGGTCAGGAGTAGACCCTGATGTTGGGAAAGACTGAAGGCAAAGGGAGAAGGATATGGCAGAGGATGAGATGAACAGATAGTGTCACAGAAGCAATGAATATGGGCTTGGACAGATATCAGGAAACAGTGGAGGATAGAAGGACCTGGAGTGCTATTGTTCATGGGGTCACAAAGAGTCAGGCATGACTGAATAACTAAACAACAACAGGAAGAGATCCCTGGGGCACCTCCCTGGAGATCTCTTTTCAAGTTCACATGGAGCCATTAGTGATAACTCTTGGGATCTGACCATTTAGCTTATTTCTAATTCTGTTCAGTTGTAGTAGCCTGAATATCACCATCTTTTGTGATAGCAAATTTTCTGCAAGCAGGTCACTCTATACAGGGGTTGGTGAGCCAGACAAACTCATGATTGTATTTAGTTGGAAGGAGCACCATCCTTCATTTGCAATTGGCTGGCTGCTGGCCTGGCAGGGCACCAACATGGCTGGACTTTTCATATTTTTCATGGCAGCTGATTCCTATGATCTTTTATGCCTTATCCTTTATGCCTTCCTTCTATCTGGGAAAAATGACACTTCCTTATAGCCTCCATGATGGGACGGCTTATGACTTCTCTCCTGTATTTACTCCAGTTAACTTCAATAAAAGAGGCAGTGAAGTCATTTTGGCATGACTCCTTCACAAAGCCGTCAATAACCATTTATTAAGTGCCTACATGTCAGCAACTTTGAAAGGTGTTAGATTATAAAGACAAAGAATGGAACAGTTCCTGCCCTCAGGGGTGTTACATCCCAAGGGGGTCACTTTCTATCTTGAGCTATGCTGGCTATCCATCTGCTGACTCCATGCCTTTTCCTGGGCTGTTCCCAATGCATGGCAAGCTGGCACTCTTCACTTTTCACTCCTTACTTCCCTGGCTTCCTTCAAGACTCACATGAGATTCTACTTTTCGTGTGACACTTTTCCTGGTTTGTCCCCCCACCTCTCCACCACTGTTATTGTTCAGTTGTTTCAGTTGTTTCTGACTCTTTGTGACTCCATTTGGGGTTTTCTTGGCAGAGATACTGGAGAGGTTTGCTATTTCCTTTTCCAGCTCATTTTACAGATGAGGAAATTGAGACAAAGAGGGTGGAGTGAGTTACCTAAGGTCACACAGCTAGTCAGTGTCCAAGGCCAGATTTGAATTCAGGTCCTCCTGACTCCAGGCCAAGCACTCTATCCTTTGGGCCACCTAGTTGCCTATACCTCCCCCCTAGTGCTTTCTAAGAATACCTTCCATATCCCCAGCATATATCTAACAGGTACAGAGTTGTTGGCATATTTTCTTTCCCATTAGAATGGGAGCTCTTTGAAGTTAGGGACTATGTTTTTGCCTTTCTTTATATTCCCAACATGTATATATATAATGTAAGTCAACACTTAGCACAGTATTGGCTGACACATAGTGAGTGCTTAATAAGTACTTGTTGACTGACATCCTTTTGGGGGAGAGCACATAGGAGGCTTTAGCAGCATATCAGATGGAAAGGTGACCTTTTATGACCTTTCAGTCTTCTTACACCTTCCTCCCTGGTACCCATTCTTCAATCTAGCCTTCTGGCTGCCCCATGAATAAGATCCTCCAACTCCAGGCATTTTCTTTGGCCATCCTCCTTGCCTGGAATACTCTCCCTTGTCATCTCCACCTACCACTTTCCCTGGCTTCCTTTAAATTCCAACTAAAATCCTATCTTCTGCAGGAAACCTTTCCCAGTCCCTCTACTTCTTGTGTTCATTGTTCATTATTTCATACGATCCTGGATGCAGTTTATTTTTTCTGTATTTGTTTGAGTGTTGTCCCCCCCCCATTAAATTGTGAGCTTCTCGAGGACAGAGGTTGTCTTTTGCCTCTTCTTCTATCCCTTGGTCTTAGAATAGTCCCTGACACATAGTGAGGGCTAAATAAATATTTTTTGATGACTGACTGATGGTTCTTAGGGTGCAGCCACAAAGCTTCATCTTTAGTGCCATTTCCATTTTCGATGTTGAGTCATTACCAAGGACTTTGGGGGCATCCATTCCCTGATCTGTGGCTACTGAGGAGAAAGAGGCTGCATCTCTGCCTTTGGTGGCAGTTGGTCAGGAATTGAACTGGTGGTGATGGTGTCACTTCTCTAACACAAGCCATTAGGGGTCTCTCTCTCAGGGTACCTCACTCTTTCAGCTTGTCTGAACTTTGCGCCAGTTCATAGAGGTACTGGCATGTTTTCTGAGCCCCATCATTTTTTATAGAACAGTAATATTCCATCACAATCATATGCCGTAACTTGTCCAGTCATTCCCACATTGATGAGCATCCCTTCAACTTCCAATCCTTTGCCACCACTAAAAGAGCTGCTATAATAAACTATTTTTGTATATATAGGGCCTTTCCATTTTTCTTTGATCTCTTTAGGATACAGACCCAGAAGTGGTACTGCTGGGTTAAAGGATATATATAGTTTTATAGCTTTTGGGGCATAGTTCCAAATTGGTCTTCAGAATGGTTGGACCACTTCACTACTCTACCAAGCAGTTCATTAGTGTAGCTATTTTTCCCACATGCACTCCAGCATTTGTCATTTTTGCTAGGTGTGAGGTGGTAGCTCAAAGTTGTTTTAATTTGCACGTCTCTAAGTTAGATGATAGTGATTTAGAGCATTTTTTTTCCATGAATATAGATAGTTTTGATTTATTCTTTTGAAACTGCCAGTTCATGTTCTTTGATCGTTTATCTGTTGGGGACTGACTCTTATTTTTTATAAATTTGACTCAGTTCTATGCTCAGTATATAGTTGAGAAATAGGGGTAGCTAAGTGGTGCAGTGGATAGAGCACCAGTACAGGAGTCAAGAGGACCTGAACTCAAATCTCACCTCAGACACTTGACACTCACTAGCTGTGTGACCTTAGGCAAGTCACTTAACCCCAATTGCCTCATCCTGGGTCATCTCCAGTCATCCTGATGAATATCTGGTCACTGGATTCAGATGGCTCTGGAGGAGAAGTGAGGCTGGTGACCTGCACAGCTCTCCCTCACTCAAAACAGTCAAGTGCAAGTCATGTCATTATTTCTCTGATGGCGTGGTCGTCTTCGGCAATGAAGGACGAACACACTCAGTTGAGCAATAAGGCATTTTATCAGAGAAACTTGCTGTAAATTTTTTTATATTACTTTATTGTTTATGGTATCTTTTAGTAAAATGTAGTTTCCCTGTTAACCTCTTTTAACCATGTCTATTTTTTGCTTCTGCTTTGTTTGAGATCATGGTTGCTACCTCTGCCATCTTTTTTTTTTTTTTAGTTCAACTAAAGCATATTAAATTGTACTCCAGCCCTTTATTTTACTTCTGTCTGTGCTTTTCTGTTTCATTTTTTTCTTGTATACAGCATACTTTTGGGTTCTTGTTTCTAATCCATTCTATTATCTGCTTCCATTTTATGGGTGAGCTCATCCCATTCATGTTCACAGTTGTGATCACTAACTATATATTTCTCTCCAATCCATTTTCTTCTGTTTCTTCCTCTCTCTCTCTCTCTCTCTCTCTCTCTCTCTCTCTCTCTCTCTCTCTCTCTCTCTTCCTTTCTCTCCCCCTGGTCTCTCTCTCTCTCTCTGTGTCTCTCTCTGGTCTCTCTGTTTCTCTCCCTGGACTTCCCTCCCCTCCCCTTCCCTCCCCTTCCTTTTCCTCTCTTCCCTTCCCCTCCCTCCCTTTCTTAATTTGCTCTCCCCTTTATCACCCATTTCCCATTTTTCTTATCCCTTTCTCTTCCTATTTCCCTATTTGGTAAGTTACATTTCTATATACAACTGACTATGCATATATATATTCTTCTCTCTTTGAATCAATTACAATGAGAGTGATGTTCAAGCATTGCCTGTCACCTTCCCTTACTTCCCTTTCCATTGTAAAAATTTTTCCTTGTGTACTTCTTTTATGTGAGAAAAATTTTCCCCATTCTACCTCTCTCTTCCTTTTTCTCTTAGTGCATCCCATTTTCTCTCTCCTTTATTTTATGGAGATCATTACAACACAATTGACTCACACCCATGCCCTTTATGTAAATTCCCTCTACTAATAATTTACTAATAATTACTAATAATAATGACAAAGTTCTTAGAAATTACATCTTCCTACATAGGAATGTAAAGAGTTTAACTTCATTGAGACCCTTATACTTACTCTTTCATGTCTACTTTTTTGTCTTTCTCTTGAGTCTTCCATTTGAATTTCAATTTTTTATTCATCTCTATTTTTTCATCACTAATGCTTGAAACTCCTTTATTTCTAAACACTTCACATTTTCTTCTAGTTTTCATTCTTTTTAACTTTATTTTGTTGTTTCTTGATATCTTATGGAGTTATTAGTTTCTACTTCCCCAATTCTAATTTTTAAGGAATTATTTCCTCCAGTGAGCTTTTGTACCTCTTTTTCCATTTGATGAATTTTGTTTTAAGGAATTCTTTTCTACAGTGAATTTCCATACCTCCTTTTCTATTTGACCAATTCTACTTTTTGAGTCCTTCTCTCAAGTGGGTTTTTGTGCCTCTCTTACCATTTGACCAATTCTGTTTTTTAAGGTGTTATTTTCTTCAGTATTTATGCTTCTTTTGCCAACCTGTTAATTCTCCTTCATAATTTTCTTGTAGCAATCTCATTTCTTTTCCCCAACTTTTCCTCTATGACTGAGAGATAAGAATCCCTTTCTCTAACACGTCTAGAAATTTTTGTTGGGTTTGGGTCCAATTAGTATTTTTCTTTGAGATTTTTGTGTCCGTTTTCATGTTGTTTTCTTCTTTTGAGCTTATATCTTGGTCCTCCTAGCCACCATGCCAGATTTTTACGTTCAAGTTCTTTTTTTGTTGTTTGCTCATTTATTCTATCCTATTCCTTGACTTTGAGCTTTATGTTAAAGTTGGACTCTGCTCACCTGGGTGTGGGGCAGTACTGTCCCAAGTTTTGGGCTTTTTTGTGCTGCTGTTTTCAGAACTAGTTCCCAGGGCCAGCAAGTTTTTGGTGCTTCTAAGGTGGTGTGATCCTAGAAGTATGGCCACTGCTTTCCTAGTCTGTTCTTTACCCAGGAAGGGCCCTTAGTCCTCTGCAGCCACAACACTAGTGATTACTTTGCCTTGGAACTGTAACCAGGATCTCTGCTCCTTTGGAATCTACCCATAGCACTCTACTACAGCCTGGAACAGTGACCCAGAACTGCGACCCAGAACTGCATATGGATAATAGAATTGTCAGTCAGTGATAGCTGCACCTAATGCCAGAAAAGTGTTCCCTTTCATCTCTTTCTGACCAGTTATCTGACTACCTTTCTGTTTCTGAATTGAGGACTCTAGAAGCTGTTGTTGCGATTGCTATTACCGTGTGTGTGAGCTGCAGACAGGCTTCCACCTTGAGGGTTACAGACTTCTGCTGACCTCTTCAATTTTCTTAGACTGGAAAAAGCTCTACTGCTCTAATATTTGATTAGAGGCATTATTTTACAGTTGTTTGGAGAGGAATGTTGGGGGAGTTCAGCTGCATAGTTGCTCCTAATCTGCGCTGCATAGATGCTCCTAATCTGCCATTTTTAAGACTGTCTCATCTTGATGTTTTAATTTCTAATATGGTAAATATTTGTGTCTCTAACTCATATAAACAAAAACTCTTTGAGGGGGACAGTCCACAGGTATTTGTAAGAGTGTAAAGGTGTCTTGGGACAAAGAAGTTTGAGAACGAATAAGTTGTATGAAAATGGGAGCATTATCACAGAGAGAACTGTCATTCACAAGCGTCTGGACTGATAAACTGATATACTGACCCTGAAAATTCCAAATGACATTTTAAAACCATATCACTGTACTGAATGCTCATAATCTTCAAATGATGTGGCACAGAGCAAAGGACCTGGAGTCAGGAAGATCTGAGTTCTCAGGTGATAGTGCTTCCTGTAACCATGTAATTCTTTTCAAAGGTGATGCTCACTTGATGATAAGCAGCTCTACAGGTTGTAAAAATTTAGAATCTACTGGATACCTTGAAGACATTCCCAGGTGGCTGAGATTATACACCAGAAGGGCACGATCCTTTATAAATGATCAGATGACAAATCCCAGCAGTATAAAAACAAGATCCAAAATAACTTTGAGAATTCAGGCAAGAAGGTGACTGGGAATGGGACTATTGTCCCAGACAGAAGTGTTGTTCATACCTGCCTGGACAGAACATTGATCCTTAAAAATTCCAGAGCAACATTTGAGGATGGATGAGCCATGCCCCTGCCTGGTGGACCAGAAGACCCATGTCTTGAGTTGCTGTTGGGACGGTGTAGAATGAGGGTAAAGTAAAACCTAGTCAGAAATCCTATAAATTTCCCAAGAATCTTTTCTACCTAATAAAGGTGATGGGCTATTTATGCTTTAAGTATATGTTAATGTTCACTTATGAGTCTTTTGCGTTTTTAGCATTTCTTTTACGGGAGTTGTTGTTCAATCATTTTCAGTCATGTATGACTCTTTGTGACCACATTGGGGTTTTCTTGGCAAAGATACTGGAGTGCTTTACCATTTCCTTCTCTAGCTCATTTTACAAATGAAGAAACTGAGGCAAACAAGATTAAGTGATTTGCCCAGGGTCACACAGATACTAAGTGACTCAGGATAGATTTGAACTCAGATCTTTTTTTTCCCATGTCTTCTTGACTGGGCTGGGAGTTCTATTCACTCTGCCACCTAGCTGCTCTCCTTTGTGGTACAGAAAATAAATAGCTGTCCTATAACTGATATTTACTACTTTGTACATTGAATAACTTTTTCATATGATGCCCTGTTAATTCCTTTTGGAGATATCCTAGACATGAGCCATTCCTTACCTTTATTTAAGAAATTTTTTCAAGGCTCTGGGGTGGGGGAATATTGAGCCAGAGAAATAGAGGAAAATAAGTGTCCTCTTTTTGTGGTTAAGCTTTCCCCAAGATTGAATCTGAGTTCTATATAGGTCCAGAGCTAAGGCACCTTGTGAGGAAGGGTGCTCTCTCAGCTATGAGTAACATCTTGGGCATCCATTTAAGGTATTAGGGGCTGATTCCCAACTACAAGTGCTTAATCCCATTTGTGGACACCCCCTTCCCCTGCATGTGTTTGGAGCTCATGAGCACTTGTTTTCTTTTTTTTCATTTTCTATGAGTTAACCTGCATTGTCTCTCATGAGATGAGTTTGACTCCTCCTGTAGAGTGCCCCATGGTTTTTCAGGGAGCTAAAAGAGGAAAATTAGGTGCCCCATGTATTACAAGAATGTAGCCCTACATTTGTTTTACCTAAATCATTGACTAGGAATGTGTTGAAAACCTGCAGGAGTTGTCCTATATACTGGAGGGAGTTGGGCAGGGATTCCCTCCCTGCCCCCCTCCACCAGACCATTTGATTTCCCATTTGAGGAGAACGGAGCATCTTCCAGTCAATCTCCTCTTTTTTAGGTTGGGAATCTCCTTTCCTTATTTAAAATGCTATAACTTTGTCTCACTACATAGCAGTGGGTATCATTAATTTTGGTTCTGGACAAAAGAGAATTGTCTTCCCTGTTTCTTTATTATACCTTAGGCTACAAATACAGCTTCTGTTCTTGTTTACCTAAGGCTGTGCCAGCCAATAATCCCTTCTAGTAATAATCATTTCTAAGCAGCCGTAAATAATGTCAGCCGGAACAGATGATCTCTAAAAAAACAATCATTTTAGAATGGACTCACTAAGGGATGTTGAGGACTCACATTTTTTAATTTTAATTTTTTCTTAATAGTATTTTTTCCAATTTCTTTTCCTTTTAAAGGCTACTGAGGGAGTGGCTGCACCCACTTCTCTATCAGTGCCCTCTGATGTACCCCTTTCCTCATCCCAGGGACCAAGGAACCAAGAAGGAGCCACCAGTCACGACTGTCCATCAGCCATGGGTCAGAGCTCATGTGACCCACTGAAAGGAGTCGGAGGGCAGATATGTCCTCACATACACCCCATGTATAGTCCCTGCTTCAACTGTTTAAAATCTCTTCTATCTGGGCACATAATTTGTCCTCACACTGCAGAGATGCTTTTTAATTTTTGTCTCCTTACTCTTTGAAATGGTTTGGTTATCTTTTTCTCAGTAATAAGGAGGTGATTTATAGTTTACAGGATCATAGGTTTTGCTCTGGGAGGAACAAGAAGGTCAATGAGATTGCTGATGTAATCAATTAAAATATATTAAATGCCTCCTATGTGCCAGGCAGGTGGTAAAAGGTAGTCATTGCAGGGACCCATTGTATACCGTCTTGTGCCCTTGACATAGCACATCTGGCATATTTGATTCAGTTTTGAAGTGGAACAACGATAAGCTGGAGAGTGTGCAGAGGTGGGCAGCCAGGGAGGTGGAGGGCCTTGAGTCTGCTGATCCATTGAAGAAAGTGTGTTTATCATGGAGAAGAGAAACCTTGGTAGGGGCAGGGCACAGAATGGCTGCATTCAGTATCTGAAGGATTAGGAAAACGATGGATGAAAGTCACAACCAGGTCAATTAAGCCTTGCTCTCAGGGAAAATGTCCTGCCCAGTCCAAGGTGGGCTGACTCAAGAGACCCAGCCCTTGAAGGTCTTTACACTGCAGCTAGATGACCACTTGGCAGGCAGGTTATAGAGGATTCCTTTTCTGTATGGATTAGATGAGGGCACCATCTGGGTGCCTTCCAGTTCTCAGATTCTGTGATTCTATGAGTCCAATTGAGAGTTACATTTAAGGGGAACATCATAAGGTGAGTTATATTAGGAACTTTCTGCTTTAAATAGGTATTTTTTTTTTCCCAAGAGAAAAGAAAATTCACCAAGTCCATGGAGCCCTGGTTTCTGGATGTGCAAAGTCATTACTGTTGTCAGGAGGCTTCCTAGCTGTGCCCTTCTGAACAGTGCTTTGCTGCCATGGATTCTTTGGTTTAGACAAAGGCGTTACCCCATCATCAGAAAATATTTTCCTACACCCGAGAGAGGCAGCCTCCTAGTCAAGTAAATAGCCAGCCTTGAAGCCAGAGTGATCTGACTTCTAGTCCCTCCTCATTCACACACCAATTTAGCATCATTTCAGGCTGTAGGGTAATCTGAGTTAATGCTTGAATCGCTACTTCTTGATAACTTAAATTGTAATATCTCTCTTGTTAATTAGTAAACTACCTTGGAGACTTCAGTCCAACCTTGGGTAAGCTGTTTAACTTCTCAGTTCCCCCAAACAACTCTCTGTGTCTCTAAGTTGTAAATCAGGTGTCAGTGTGTGCTGGTAGAAGCCAGAAGTTCCTTATGCTGATAAAACCATCACCCTGGGTCAAAAGAAGAGAACTTTTCTTGAATGGACACAACTGACCTTACTCATGTTTCTTCTCCCATGTCCACTGGGATTCAGCGTTCATTCCCCATTCTGTGAATTGTAGGCCCAGATTCTCTTCAGCATTCCTACAATATCAGCATCTGAGCGTTGGACCCACTGCATTTGTGAGTCAAACTCTTGTAGGAAATGGCATTGTTGATGTTCTACTACAACCTCCAGAGGACTGAGCCACAAGACACCAAACAAATGCCAAGTTGTGCATTTCCCAGGACTCCTGAATCAAAAAGATCACGATGCTGGGAACTCTATGAGCCTGTGAGTGGTGGTTTTGTTATTATCATGCTGATAATATATCTACTTGCTTATCAATCCTACACAACTTCCTAGAGCATCCAAGCAAAGAGGGAAATTTAAAACCCCACCCTCACCCCCATTTTGTCTCTCTCTTCTCCTCATTGATCAGGTGATGACCTCAGGAAATTCAAAAGGTCAAAATATTGGAAATGTCCATTAGAGGCCAAGATCAGCATCCCCAGAACAGTCGTGTTTAACATTAGTGCTTGCTTTAGGAAACTGAAAGACATGTTAAGGACTAACTAGATGTACTGAGGTAAGATAGGCCCTTGGCCCTTGGAGCCATGCAGAGTCACATTGAAGGTGAACTTTAGAAGGATTTCACAAAGGGAGGAAAGGACTTCTAGCAACCAGGAGTTGTGTATATCCTTTGGCCACATGGACTTTGCAAGTTGAGCCCACCATCTCCAGGAACATTCTGTGTACAAGTGAAGAATTTGTCCTGAGTTCAGGGGAGACGTTTCTGTAACAACTGTCCTTGCTATATTTTCTCAGTAAATTCCTTCTCTAAAAGCTAATAAGGTTCTGCTGGTTGACTGCTAACATAGAGCATGCTATAGAGGGCTTTGTGAACCACAGTAAGAGAAACTTCAGCCCCTTAGCGCTCTGAGGAGAGAAGCAGATAGCTTTCTCCAAATGTGGTTGGAAAAAGAGAAATTAGTCTTTCAGGAAGTGCTCCACATAGATAATTATTTGCAATGTTTAGCCTATAAGAAAGGTTACAGTAAAATTCACCTTTGACCATATCTAACTCTTGACTTCTGGCTTATATAACACCACCCCCCATTTCAGTTACCTCAAGATACCAAGTGAAGTCTCTTCACTAGAATTATTTTTATTTTCTTTGCAAAATAAAGGCTAAAACATTTCCCTAAAGAAAGAGTCCTCTTCATCTTCTTCCTCTGTCCCTCTGTCCAGTCATGACTGGAAAGCAGTCCCTTCTGAAAGGTACCTTAGAGAACATCAATTCCAAAGCCTTCATTGTATAAAGAGTGAAGTCCAGAGAAGTGAAGTGACTTGCCCAGACTCACATAGAGAATGCATCAGAGGCAAGATATGAAGCTGGGTCCTCTTCCTAACACACTATTCATTCCCAGGTCCATCCAGACTCTCCAGAGAATGGCTGTTAATCCCTTAAAATGTTAAAGACTTTTAAAGACAATCAGTAACTAGATCTCCAATCCTTGAGGGAGAACCTGGTGAAAAGGGGGATCTATTATCTCCCTGTTTAGATTATTCAGCTGTCACTTTCTTCCATATTGTCCTGTTTTCTCATTGCTTTTCTTAACACGTTAATTCATTAGTCTACACTACTTCTGCCTTCTAATTCTGTCTTTCTCATAATGGCTTCATGGGGTTGTTTCTTTTCTCTCTTCTCCCAGGAGGAGCTTGGTGGTGTGAGGGACAGTGGTATGAATTTTTTCCCCTTTCAGAATACTCAGAACTGAACTAAGCTTGTTCTTGTGCTGTCTGTTGCCTGGTCCATCCTTGGAATCTTTCCAGATGGATAGAGTCAGGTAGAAGGTGGATCTCCCCCACTTACTATCTTTGAGATAATGGATTACTTCTGAACTGTGATGGATCTCTGTTGGACTTTTGCATAAGTACAGAGATAACCATGACTGAGAAGTTGGCCTTTTAGGCTGGGAGAAGGGAACACATCTCTCGGGAAGGAATAGATATCATCCTTAACTTTCATGAAGGATAATGAAAGGAACATAGAGTCATAGATTTAGAACTGGAAAGGACTTTCAAGGTCATCTCTTCTAATGCCCCTCATTTGACAGATGAGGAAACTGAGGCAAAGGGAGTCTGAGTGACTTGCAAGGGTCACACATCTACTAAGTGTCTGAAGTGGGATATGAACCCAGGTCTCTCCGGCTTCATATCCAGGTGAAACGGTCAGTTCTTCCTACCTACAAAAATATTGCTAACCTCAGCATGAAAATAATGTGCTTATTCTTATGTGTTTCATAGTTTCACTCTTAATCAATGATCCCTGGAGAGATAAACATCCCCAACCAGGAAGTCCTGCGGAAGAGGAAATGGGGCTACTTTTGTCTGGTCTCCCTGCCCCCCAATCAGTTTATGCTTAGTCCAGTTTCCTAAGGGGGCAATCCAGTGCCAGTCCAAAGCGTCAAGAGCCCATGGGCAGAGCTGTGTAGGGACTGGTCTGGTCTCTGTGGCTTTATGTATGAGGTGGTCTGCTTTGAAGGTCTCCTCATCTTCCTGCTTCAAGAGCTATTCCCCAGAGCTTTTGAGTGTCACTGTTGGTTAAGGGGTTAATAAAGGGGGTTGTCCCAACCTGAGGTTAGCCTTGTGGGTTATCATACATAGCACAGATGTGCTGATGTGGCTTGGCCTGGGGGCAATATTTTTTACACATAACTTTAAAAGATGGTGCCTTTGTACAGTGAGACTCTATGCAAAATTCAGAAATGTAGCAGTCATGCAAAAGTGTTATTTTATATATGTATATACAAACATATAAATATATACACACATACATACAGAGAGAGAAAGAGACAGCGAGACACAGGAGTGGGGACAGAGACAGAGAGATAGAATTAGTGAGACACACACAGAGACAGAGATAGGGGTTGGGAGATAGAGGTGGAGGGAGAGAAGAAGAGAGAGAGAGAAGGAGAGAGGAGGAGAGGGAGGGAAAGATGGAGAAGGAACAAGGGAGAAAGGGGGAGAGATAGAGAGAAGGAAAGAGGGGAAGGGAGAGAGAGGAAGGGAGAGAGAGAAGGGGAGAGGGAGGGAGAAAGGAGGAGAGATAGAAGGAGAGGGAAAGGAAAGGAGAGAGAAAGAGGAAGAGAGAGGAAGGGAGAGAGAGGGAGGGAGAAAGGAAGAAGGTTAGAGACAGAAAGACACACAGAGAGACAGATAGATGGAGAGGGAGGGAAAAAGAGAGGGGGAGGGGAAAAGAGAAAAAAGGAGGAGAGGAGAGAGACAGAAAGAGAGAGAGGGGCAGAGGTTGGGAGAAGAGGAGAGGGAGAGAGCAAGAGAGAGGGAAAGATGGAGAAAGAAGGAAAAAGGGAAAGAGAGAGAGAGAGAGGGGGAAAGAGACAGTATGGTTTGCTGGATAGAAGACCAGCCTTGAGTCAGGGAAACCTGGATTCACTGTTTGACTTTGTCCTGAAGTGGCTGTGTGGTCCTGGGCAAGTTCCTGAAGCTTTGGGAGCCTTAGGTAGAACAGCAAAGTGGCTGGGGATCTGTATTTCTAGAAGCAGTTTCTTTGCTAGGACCTGCCTAAAACAATTAAATCAAAGGATGGCACAAACACTCAGACGTACATATGTACACAGTATGTACACACATGCACATATTCACACATACACACACAAATATACACATAGCTGTAAAGCACAACATACACATATATGTATACACACATGTACATACACCCACACATATGCTCACCCAGGCATAGAGACACACATCTATAAAAGTACAGCACACAAATACACACGTAGGTGCACACACATACATACACAGCCCCGTATATGCTACTTCATGCAAACATCTACAAAGAGCTTGATCAGATTCTTTAATCTAAGTCAACATTTCTGCTGCCACTTGGTGACTTCCAAGGTGAGGGAGAATGGTGAAAAAACGAGGAAATATGATTTGGGATCAAGCAGTTGGACCAAAGGCTTCCAGATTACCCAGAAGCCTCTTGCTTGTCTAGTGTGAATCCTCTTTTAATGGAGGGAGTTGATGGCACTGACCCTTGTGAGCACCAAGCAACATTACAAAAATGATCCTCAGGCATGTTTAGGAAGGAGTCTCAAAGGCTTCTTCCAATATTCCACCTACAACTGAATCAAATCCAGTAACTGCAGGATGGTGAGTTCCAAGCTCTCCCGTGAGGCAGGAGACATGAGAAATGCAAATTATGTCCTCTTTCCTTTCAGTTCTGTCTTCCCCTGGGGCAGTCCAACGTAACATACGCTTAGCTCCGAAGAGAAGAGAAAGCCCTGGGTCATGGAGGCTGAAGTTTTGTCCTTTGATGTTCATGGAAGGTCAAACCAGGTCCATCCCCTTCTCGTGGCTCCTCTGAAAGCTCCAGCCTTCAAGGGGTGATCCTGCAGACACAAGTCATGGAAATGGTGGTACAATTGCTCATTAAGCTATCTCACTTTTCTTCCCCCCACTCTGGTAAAATAGCATAGTTAACTGTGATAAAAACATCCCCCTCCATGAGCCTCTGCCTCATATACTTCTTACTCTTTTGCACGCTTCTTCTCCACCCAGGGAAGGAAGGTGTTTGACCATCCATAGAAGCTTCTATGGATAACTCTAGTGGAATCTCCCAAATATGTTGGGGCAATAAACATCTGTGAATATCTAGCTGTAGACTCCTTCCAATGGATTGCATAGTTATTATCATTCCTGCTTCTGTCTACAATCCAAAATCTCTGGAGCTTCATATCTCCCTTGGGATCCTGCCTAGGCATTGACAATGCCCATTGTTGTCTCAGGAATTTGAGGGAACATGCTGGTTTGACATAAGAGACATGGGAGTAGAGTGGGACCATTCCAGACTTAGGGAAACCCCACTTCATGGGATATAGGATTCCAAGCCTCCAAAATGATTACCCAAGGCCTGAGAAGACTTACTTATTGTGTGAGGAATCTGCTAGGCTAGCCTTTGTATAGTATGACTATTAACTGAATTCTTGGTACTTTCTTGGAACAATGTGAGGTGCTTTGCTCCCTTTATCTTAATCTTGGGAAAGGGATGGCAGCTGCAAATGAGGCCAGAATTGAGCCATCTTTCTTGTTTTAATAGGATCAGATCTTCCTGATTTAAAAAGGACTTGTCCTTTGAAAAGGGTGGGGTACCTTGACTGATGTTCAGATCAAGCTTAGGCTTTGGAACTTAGGAGACATGATGTTGTTTTCAACTCACAGCCCTGTTGAGAGCAGGTTATAGGGACCAGTAAGAAGGAAAGCTATTGCATGTGACCTGATTAGATTGGCATAGTGGGTTTGGAATGACACTGTAACTGTAATCCATTATCAAGAGGACCCTTCTCTGTCTGACCCTCCACAACTCCTCGCTGTCTCCAGGGGTGCATCTGATATGCATGGGATACCTTGGCTTCCAAGTTCCTTTAATCACTTCCTTCTTCATAGGCAATAGACAATCTTCTTCCACTCTTTCCTTTAGTTTTTCTTTCTTTTTTTTAAATTAAATTTATTTGTTTAACTTTTAACATTCATTTTCACAAAATTTTGGGTTACAAATTTTCTCCCCTTTTATCCCCTCCCCCCCCAAACACCAAGCATTCTAATTGCCCCTATGACCAATCTGCTCTCTCTTCTATCATCCCTCTCTGCCCTTGTCTCTGTCTTCTCTTTTGTCCTGTAGGGCCAGATAGCTTTCTATACCCCTTTACCTGTATTTCTTATTTCCTAGTGGCAAGAACATTACTCGACAGTTGATCCTAACACTTTGAGTTCCAACTTTTTTACCTCCCTCCCTCTCCACCCCTTCCCTTTGGAAGGCAAGCAATTCAATATAGGCCAAATCTGTGTAGTTTTGCAAATGACTTCCATAATAGTTGTGTTGTATAGGACTAACTATATTTCCCTCCATCCTATCCCGTCCCCATTACTTCTATTCTCTTTTGATCCTATCCCTCCCCATGAGTGTCAACCTCAAATTGCACTCTCCTCCCCATGCCCTCCCTTCTATCATCCCCCCACCCTGCTTGTCCCCTTATCCCCCACTTTCCTGTATTGTGAGATAGGTTTTCCTACCAAAATGAGTGTGCATTTTATTCTTTCCTTTAGTGGAATGTGATGAGAGTAGACTTCATGTTTTTCTCTCACCTCCCCTCTTTATTCCTCCACTAATGAGTCTTTTGCTTGCCTCTTTTATGAGAAATAATTTGCCCCATTCAATTTCTCCCTTTCTCCTCCCAATATATTTCTCTCTCACTGCTTGATTTCATTTTTTTTTAAAGATATGATCCCATCCTCTTCAATTCACTCTGTGCACTCTGTCTCTATGTATGTGTGCATGTGTGCATGTGTGTGTGTGTAATACCACCCAGTACCCAGATACTGAAATGTTTCAGGAGTTACAAATATTGTCTTTCCATGTAGGAATGTAACAGTTCAGCTTTAGTAAGTCCCTTATGACTTCTCTTTGCTGTTCACCTTTTCATGGTTCTCTTCATTCTTGTGTTTGAAAGTCAAATTTTGTTTTCAGCTCTGGTCTTTTCATCAAGAATACTTGAAAATCCTCTATTTCATTGAAAGACCAATTTTTCTCCTGAAGTATTATACTCAGTTTTGCTGGGTAGGTGATTCTTGGTTTCAGTCCTAGTTCCTTTGACTTCTGGAATATCCTATTCCATGCCCTTCGATCCCTTAATGTAGAGGCTGCTAGATCTTGTGTTATCCTGATTGTATTTCCACAATACTTGAATTGTTTCTTTCTAGCTGCTTGCAATATTTTCTCCTTGACCTGGGAACTCTGGAATTTGGCCACAATGTTCCTAGGAGTTTCTCTTTTTGGATCTCTTTCAGGCGGTGTTCTGTGGATTCCTTGAATATTTATTTTGCCCTCTGGTTCTAGAATCTCAGGGCAGTTTTCATTGATAATTTCATGAAAGATGATGTCTAGGCTCTTCTTTTGATCATGGCTTTCAGGTAGTCCCATAATTTTTAAATTATCTCTCCTGGATCTATTTTCCAGGTCTGTTGTTTTTCCAATGAGATATTTCACATTATCTTCCATTTTTCCATTCTTCTCTCTTTGTTCTGTGATTTCTTGGTTTTGCATAAAGTCGTTAGCCTCCATCTGTGCCATTCTAATTTTGAAAGAACTATTTTCTTCAGTGAGCTTTTGAATCTCTTTTTCCATTTGGCGAATTCTGCTTTTGAAAGCATTCTTCTCCTCATTGGCTTTTTGAACCTCTTTTGCCAATTGAGTTAGGCTAGTTTTCAAGGTGTTAATTTCTTCAACATTTTTTTGGGTCTCCTTTAGCAGGGAGCTGATCTGCTGTTCATGCTTTGACTTCATGTCTCTCATTTCTCTTCCCAGCTTTTCCTCTAGGTCTCTAACTTGATTTTCAAAATTCTTTTTGAGCTCTTCCATGGCCTGAGCCCATTGGGTGGGCTGGGACACAGAAGCCTTGATTTCTGTGTCTTTGCCTGATGGTAAGCATTGTTCTTCCTCATCAGAAAGGAAGGGAGGAAATGCCTGTTCACCAAGAAAGTAGCCTTCTATAGTCTTATTTCTTTTCCCTTTTCTGGGCATTTTCCCAGCCAGTGACTTGACCTCAGAATATTCTCCTCACACCCACCTCACCTCCTGATCCTCCCAGCCAGCGTTTGGGGTCTGAGATTCAAATGCTGCTTCCAGCCTTAGGGCTTTTGGCGGGGGCAGGGCTGCTATTCAGTGTGAGATTAAGTTCAGATGCTCAGGTGGGGGCAGGGCCGCCTCTCAGGCTTAGTTCCCTCAGGGGGTTTATGCACAGACCTTCCACAATGGATCCAGGCTCCTGCCCCCTTGGGGAGCCCTGGTCTGCAGCCGCCTCTCAGCTTCTACCTCCCGGGGGGGGGCCTGAGTTATGGGGGCACCCCACTCCCCTGTCAACCTGCCAAAGAGACTCTCTCACCAACCCCCGTCACCTGTGGGTGGAGGGACTTGTGTGGGGCCGCTGGAGATCCCGTCCCTGAAGCCTGCTCGGATCTGTATCTCTCGGTGCCGCGGCCACGGCCGCAGCAGGTCTGGGCTGGGCTCCGCGTCTGCAGCGCCACGGACCTTTTGTGAGAGGTTTGCAGGTCCCTCTGTGGGTGGAGGGACCTGCGTGGCCTCTGGAGATCCCGTCCCTGAAGCCCGCTCGGATCTTTTCCTCTCTGTGGCAGGGATGTACTCAGCTCCCAGTCCCGGCGCCCAGTCCGCAGTGCGAAGGACCCCCCACGAGAGGTTTGCAGGTCTCTCTGGAACAGAAATCTCCCTCGCTCCAATATTCCGTGGCCTCTGGGTGCAGAATTCGCCGTGAGTTACTTCCCTGTAGCAGTTCTATGGGTTGTGGGTTCGGAGCTATGTGTATGTGCGTCTTTCTATTCTGCCCTCTTGGCTCCACCCCCTCCTTTAGTTTTTCTTTGGCGACTGCGTGAATGATTTGGCTGAGCCCAGGGCCCCTATCTGTAAGCTTCTTTGGTTCTCCTTAAGGGATGCTTTCATATCTAGTAATCATTTGATCAATCAGTAAGTATTTATCAAAGGCTTATAGTGTGCCAAACTCAGCTAGGTGCTGAGGGTATAAAGACAAAAACAGACCAGTTTTTGCTTCCAAAGAACTTACATTCACACACACACACACGCACATATATAATATGTGCGTGTGTATATACACACCACCCATACATATGGAGGGGAGAAGAAGGGGGAAAAAGAACAAAGTAAAAAGTACACAACAGAGAAGAAAAGAAAACTTTCAAGGAAGTAAAGCTGAACAGCTCTGAACACAATGAGTGGTGTTTATTATATAGGCTTTCTTGAAACGGAAATTTTTTGCTTTATATTTTGAATCTTCTCATGTTCTGCTGTGTATATGGCAATGCTTTTTTTCTTTTCTTATTTTGTATTTGTTTAAAATAATTTTTTAAAACAAATTTACAAAAATCCTCCACCCCCCCCATCCCCCCCAAAGAACCTATATTCAGTTGGTGTCAGAGAATTTGTCTTTAATTGTTAAGGATTTTGTTCTTAATTTCTAGAATTATTTTTGATGGATTTGCATGTGTTTTTCTGAACTACATGTTTTTTTCTCTGAAAGCACATATACTTGCAAAGCTCCATTAAATCGCTCCTATTTTTGACTCAAATAGTCCGCTATTGTGTGGGGAATAAGCCAACCAAGTATCCTTGGTAGCTGGGAAGCAGGGACAGTGGAATTCCTAAATCCCTTCCTGAAGAGACAGCTACACCAGCGAGGAGGCTATTTGAGCTAACGAGTCTGAATTTCCTAATCCTAGTAATAGATTCTTTATCCCCTCATCAGTTCCCCCTGCAGGGTTTGCTTCACTTCTCCATGGGCTCTGCAAGTCTTACTTCTGATTTGACAAGATTGCCATTGGGTGAGTTTCTGCTTTCACTGACCAAGTGAGTACATGAAGAGAAACCAGAGGTGGTGTGTGAAAAGGGAAGATTTCTGAGGAGGGGCTGCACAACACAGTTGCATTTTCTTTTTGAAAGCGAATTCTATCATGAAAAGGAGCCAGAACTAGTCCGTCTGAAAGCGTATTGTGGAGTCACATTGTACCTGCTTAATGAACTTTTTGATTTGTGAAATTTGTGTGCCTTGTTGGATGCAGATGAGAGACAAGGCAAGTAAACACTTTTCTTTAGACAATAGCACATTATTGGTAGAGTAGATGTTAAGCTGGGGGGCATGGAATCACCTGGCCTTCTGTTACTACAAGGATGGGTTGGTTCCCCTTCATTAGCAGTCACCAAGCAGTGGCTAGATGACCATAGCTGAAGCTATCAAGGAGTTTCTTCTTATTCATGAAGGGTGTTGCCAAGATGGCTTCTGAGTAGCTCTGAGATTATGTCTGAGGAAAGATGGAGAAGTGGGAAAGTGAAGGATGTCTATAAGAATTTACTGAACACTAACTATAGGCCAAGTGCTGGGCATACAAAAACACAGAAACAGTCTTTGCCCTCCAAAAGTTTACACACCAGTGGGGGAGACAGTATGTAAATAAATAGGCACATACATGATCTTACATAGGAGAAGGAAGGGAATTTTAGGGGAGAAGGCTCAGGGTGGCTGGAGGGTGGTGGGGTGGGGAATAGATGAAGTGGGAAGGTCCTTTAAGAAGGTGGCATTTGAGATGACTCTTGAAAGAAATCAGGGATGTCAGGTCAGGAGGTACAAATGAGAAGGGAGAATGCTCTAGGCATGGGGGACAGAAAATGTGACGTATTGAAGATGGAGGATTCAGTGCCATGTAGGTGGAATGGTAGCTGGACAGCGCAGGTCAGGCTTATAATGTGGTTTGAAACTGACCAAGAAGTAGTGTGGTGGCTTGGTTTTGGGTAAAATATGGTGAAAGCTCACCTATCAGAACACAGGGTCCTTGGGATTAGGAGAGAGTATGCTCCTTCCAGGAATGGGTCATAGTTCCACTATAGAACACATTGGGAGGACATCCTGGGCCCCACTACAATGCTCTGATAGGCATCTGAGAAGGTTCTAAAGAACTTTTATGAAGGGGAAGATGGGATGTGGTGGTGAACAATGCTGGAACCTTACTCTCATAAGAATTAACTCAAAGAAGTAATTACATATACACTCAGTTGGATATAGAAATCTACCTTACTCTACAAAGGAAGTAGGAGAGGGAGATAAGAGAGGGGTTAGTAATAGAAAGGAGGGTGGGTTTGGGGAGGCAGTGGTCAGAAATAAACACTTTTGAGGATGGACAGGGTAAAAGAGGGGGTGGAGAGAAAGAGAGAGAGAGAGAGAGAGAGAGAGAGAGAGAGAGAGAGAGAGAGAGAGAGAGAGAGAGAGAGAGAGAGAAAGGATAAATGGGGAAACAGTAGGATGGAAGAAAATGCAAAGTTAGTAGTCATAACTGAATGTGAATGGGATGAACTCACCCATAAAGCAGAAGCAAATAGCAGAGAGGATTACATGATTTAGACTTAAAGGGTGATACCATAAGCAAATTAAGGGAGTAAGAAAATAGTTTACCTGTCAGATCTATGAATGAGGGAAGATTTATGACCAAACCAGAGATAAAGAACATTATGAAATGCAGAATGGTTAATTTTAATTACATTAAATTAAAAAGATTTTATATAAACAAAACCAATGCAGCCAAGATTAGAAGGAAAGCAGAAAGCTAGAGGAAACATTTACTACAAGTTTCTCTGATAAAGGCCTTATTTCTCTAATATATATAGAACTGAGTCAAATTTATAAGAATATAAGTAATTTCCTAATTGATAAATGGCCAAGGGATATGAACAGTTTACAGGAGAAGAAATCAAAGCTATCTGCAGTCATATGAAAAAATGCTCTAAATCACTATCGATTAGAGAAATGCAAATTGAAACAACTTTGAGATACCACCTTGTACCTATCACATTGGTCAATATAGCAGAAATGAATATGAGAAATGTTGGAGGGGATATGGGAAAACTGGGACACTAATGGTGGAGTTGTTAACCAATCTGACCATTTGGGAGAGTAATTTGGAATTCTGCCCAAAGGACTATAAAATTGTGCAACTGCTTTGACCCAGCAATACCACTGCTAGGTCTATATCATAAAGAGAAAAAAACGGGGAAAGGACCTATATGTACAAAAATATTTATAGTGGCTTTTTTTTGATGGCAAAGAATTGGAAATTAAGGGGATGCTCAACAACTGGGAATGGTTGAACAAGTTGTGGTATAATTGTGATGGAATACTACTGTACTGTAAGAAATAATGAGCAGAATGGTTTTAGAAAAACCTGTGAAGACATATATGAACTGAAGCAAAGTGAAATGAGCAGAACAAGGGGAACATTGTACATGGTAACAGCAGTATTGCATGATAATCAATTGTGAATGACTTGGCTATTCAATTCTGAAGGATTTATGATAAAAAATGCTATGTACCTCCACAGAAAGAACTGATGGAGTCTGAATGCAGATTGAGGCATACTTTTTTAACTTTCTTGTTCTTGTTTTTTTTTTGTCTGTGTTTTCTTTTCACAACATAATTAATGTGGAAATATGTTTTACATGACTGCACATGTATAACCTCTATCAAATTGTTTGTATTCTCAAAGAGGGGGAAGGAGAGAAGAAGAGAATTTGAAACTCAGAATTTAAAAAAAGAAATGAAAAAACTGTATTTACATGTAACTGGAAAAAAATTTAAAGCCTCCCCCCACAAAAAAACCAACAAGAAACCAAACACAAGCTATATATCACAGAAAGGAAAAGCAATTCACAGCCTTTAATTTGCAATAATTGAAAGGTCAGATCAGGGACCTTTCTGGATTTAAAATACATACACACACACATACATACATACATACATATACATTATACATACATATATACATACATACACACACATATACATGATCAATCTTTACACAATTTGAGAACTCTATTTTTAGCCATACCCTTCTGAATGAGAAGTTTTCCCTATTCCCAGGCCAGTAAGAACTTCCCTAACGGAGTGTTCATTGGCTTACTAAAGGCAGCCCTCATGGTACTCTGGTCAGGGATCTCTCACTTCTAAGGAGGTTCATCTGGATTTGGTTTAGAAGAACACTGAGGTCCAGAAATGGGCAGTTTTTTGCCAAGGAATCCCATATGTAGAAATAGTGTCCTAGAGTGTTCTTTCAGCAAAGGTCTAGTAGTCACATGGCAATACTTGTGGTTTCAGTCTCTTCATTGGTCACCGTAACTGTTGTTCACCATTGGTCCATCGTAACTGTTATGGTGAATAAAGAAACAGCAATGATTTGTTTAGCAATGCATGTGAATCTGGAAACAAACAGGTCCAAGGTTCTCAGTAGCCAAGGACCTTGACCATTGATTTCTACACTGTTTGGAGGGAGTGAAAAAACAGGAAAAACAGGATGTAGAGATGGAGATTCCTGGTTTCTTAATGGTGAAGGTGATCGGGAAACACTGAGGTGAGAGGGAGGGGGTAGTTTTGTGACATTCTTTAAATCCAGTGACCGGGGGAGGGAGATTAATCTTGTGGCTTCTCCAAAATTGGTGACTTACAGGCAGCTGAAACCAAACTTCATAAAATGGTGGATAAAGGCAAGATGGAGTTATTTATGCTTTTTTTAAATGTAACATAGCCAACTTTGGACATGTTACTTCAAAATGAAAGATATTCAGTCAAACAGTCTGGGAAACAAAATGATAAGAATAGATTTCCAACAGGCATACGTGAGGCACACTTTTACAGGTTACCATATCACTAGTGGGGGAGGGCATGTTCGGAAAATAGTCATGATTGTGGAACATGCCTTTAGGGCATTCATACTTAGCACAGTGCCTGGTGCGTAGTAAGGATTTACTTGTTGATGAGGGCACACATGTAGAGTACATGTGTAGAAAGGGTAGCCTGTACGTCCCATACCATGGGGTTGTCGATGTCTTTAGGTGATGGCATCAGGTGGTTTTCTGTTGTTCCCGGCTGGTCCCAGGACCATTGCTAGTTGGCTATTTCCACTGGAGGTATGGCAGATTGTGGGAGAATGTATCCCACTTTCAGAATAGAGGAGGCTTGAGCACCTTTGAAGGGAGGGAGAAGTAGCCATAGAGAGGAAGAGCTTGAATATACATAAAAGAGAAGTAACAATAACTTTAGTGAGAGAAGGCAGGAGAACAGAAGGCAGGAGATGGTAATAAGGGCACAGGTAGAGGGCAAGTAACCCTGAAAAGGGGCCAACTGACCATTTTCTCTGGGACAGAGAGAAGGAGAGGCTCATGGGATCAGAGGTCACTGGCTGAAAGGTTCCCTGGGGGTCAGCCATCTCCACCTCCTCATTTACAGATGGGCAGACAGGACTGCAGAGGTGAAATGGCTGGCCCACAGTTACACAGGGAGCAAGGAACAGAGCTAGGATCTGAGTTCACACCCAGTATCGTTTGATACACAATCTTTGATGTGTGGAAAAGGGGACCTGAGGAGATTGTTTGGATGAGCTTTATCTCAGCAAAGCAGGAGGTGAGGGCACCTGCTGAGGGGAGCACATAGGGAATGTAAGAAAGTTCCTTCCCTCTGGTCAATGGGCACATGTTGGATAGCACTGTCCTGGTTACATGAGTGTTTCTCATGCTGGTCAACAGTCCTTGCTCTTAGGAATGATGATCTAACTAAGCTTCAGTCTCACCTGGCCATGAAGATCTAAGGGTCCTTTGAAGTGAGGAGGAAGATGAGCTTAAAAAAAACAAAAATAAAAAACTGAAACTGTATCAGAAAATCCCAACCAGGGCAGTTTGGCGGATGCTCTCTTATCATGTGGGCAGACCCAGCAGAAAGACCAGAAAGACTCTCACTGTCCCCTGGTAATCCCAAATGGGAAGAGATGGAGAGGGGACAAGTTGCTTTGTGATACCCAGAATTCTCTGGGGAACTCCTGATACCGCCCCTTCCTTCCTCCCATTTGTGAAATTCCCTGCAGGTGAGAAAACAGTGTCAGAGATTCCTTTCAGCGTAAGCTTCACTGTTTGCCTTCTGAAGACTGGAAAGGCAGCCCTCCCTCTGCAGGGCCTCTGGAAATATCTGGTTCAAGGGACAGTTTTCATTGGGAGTGGGTCCCTGGGGAATCCTGGCTTCCCTCCCTTTAAAACTGCTCAAGGGCTGTGCCATAAGGGAGGAGCGCAGCAGACAGCTTATACTACTGGAAAAACTTCAGAGTTGGAAAAGATCTCAGAAGTCATTTATCCCAATAGCCTTTGCATCAGCAAATGGATATGTAGCTTCTTTCATAACATCTCTTCCTTATGGCTCCTTTTCTCCAGTCATGTAGCTGCCACTCTGGTGCAAGCCCCCTCCCTCCTTTCCTTCCTCCCTTCTTCCTTCCTCCCTCCCTTCCTCCCTCCCTCCCTCCCTCCCTCCCTCCCTTCCTTCCTTCCTTCCTTCCTCCCTCCCTCCCTTCCTTCCTTCCTTCCTCCCTCTTTCCTTCCTTCCCTCCCTCTTTCCTTCCTTCCTTCCTTCCTCCCTTCCTTCCTTCCTTCCTTCCTTCCTTCCTTCCTTCCTTCCTTCCTTCCTTCCTTCCTTCCTTCCTTCCTTCCTTCCTTCCTTCTTCTCAAACATGACATTCCCCCTCCTGCAGCCATACCTTTGCTCAGGCCATCCCTCATGCCTGGAATGCCATCCTCTGTGTCTCCTTCTCGGAGCCTCAGACCAGCTTCCTTCCAGCCTCAGTTCTGGTGCCACTTCTTCTCGAAGGCCTTGGGGGATCCCCATCCCCAAGGCTGTTCATGCTCCCTGCCCCTCCCCCATCACTGAGTACTTATTTTGTATGTTGTTGGCTGGGGACAGATTTTTTCCTTCCAGTAAGCAGTAAGCTGTTTGAGGGCACAGATTATTCTGTTTTTGCCTTTGTATGCCCAGTGCAAGGGGCCTAGCAGAGCTTAATGAGTACTTGTTAAATTGGATTGGATCATCATAACTTGATTCTGGGATTCAGAGCACACACTTTGTTTTCCTAAGGGAGTTTTTCCCATAGTGCCTCTCCTCTTCCCGAATCACAGGGCAGGGATCTCCTCTCCCCTCCCCCGATCTGTATTTCAGCTGGAATTTAAAGGGGTTTTCATGGGGGCTGCCAGGACCAGAGCTCCCCTGAGCTTGGGCTAAGCCCACCCTGATAGACCTGGAGAATTGTCATCTTGGGTCAGACTGAGAGAAAAGGAAGTGTGAAATCCCCATGATACAGGAGAGGCCAGATATGTGAGAGATCCTGCTTCCTACAGCTGGTGCCAGAAGGTGAAAGACAAGGGAGCCTAGCTGGGAAATCACCGATGAACGGGCCTCTTTCTTCCTCTGGCCAGGGACCCTGAGGATCTGGTATCAGTGTTTGGGCTAAAGTAGAAGAACTGGTTCATGAAAACCTGGGCCTCTGGGAGAGGAATGTAAGCTTCCCTGGCACAGAGGATGCAGGGGCACCCCAAGGGTTGCTGAGACTTTTCTTGGGCTTGGGCCATGTTGACTTCATTAGACCCATGGAGGGAAGATTGAACTGGGGCCTCCTAAACTGTGCTGTGAAGGCTGCTGGCAAGGGGGCTCCCCAAATATGTGATGGAAAGAGCCTTGAACTAGAAGTCAGAACACCCAGGTTTGAATTCTGACTCTGCTAGTTACTCATCATGTGACCTCAAGTCTTTCTCTCCCTGGGACTCAGTTTCCTCATGTGTAAAAGGAGGAGTTTGATCCTGATGACCCCTGAGGTTCCTTCTAGCTCAAGATCTAAGATCAGTTCATCCCGTGATCTGCAAGGTTTCTTCTAGCTTTAAATTTATAATCCGATGAGATTCTTAAAGCATAGGTCATGCAGGGGCCACGTTTGCTTCTTGGCAACACTACAAGCCTGTCTATTTAGCATTTAAAGTCCCTCCCAATCTGGGTCCTGCCTATTACCCATTACTGTCCTTCACAAACTCCTTGTTGCAGCCCAGCTGGCCTCCTCTCTGTCCTTGTACAGGACACACTATCTGTCATCACTGTGGCGTCTCTTCAGAGTCCCTAGCTTGTTGCAAAACTCAGTTCCAATGTCCCGTTCTTAAGTCTTTCACAGTTGTTCATAGTTACAATGTTGCTGTTACACTGTTCTAGTTCTGCTCACTTCCCTTTGCACTGATTCACATAAGCCATCTTAGATTTTTCTGAACCTACCTACCTTGTCCCAAATAATATTCTGTCACAATTGTATACCACAGCTTGTTCAGTCATTCCCCAATGGATGGTCACCCCCTTGATTTCCAGTTATTGGTCAACACAGACAGAGCTGCTGTAAATATTTTTTGTACACATGGATCCTTTTCCTCTTTCTTCAATTTCTTTGGAGTATAAAACTGTTAGAGGTATTGCTGGGTGGCCAAATGATATCCACTGCTTTATAGCCCTTTGGACTTAGTTGTGAGCTTGTTTTTTTTTAAACTGATGACTAAAATTCATTATAATTGAATTTTTTGTAATCCAACATATTTTGTTTTATCCATTTAAAAGCATAATTCATCCACCCACAGGATTCACCAGAAGATTGCCAGGCAATGGGGTTCATAAAATAAAAAAAGGGAGGAAGCCCTAGCTCAGATGACCTTTGAATTTTGTGATCTGAATCTTCTGACCGCATGAGCCCACGCTTGTAGTTGTTGCTTCATTTCAGTCATGTCTGACTCTTTATGACTCCATTTGGGGTTTTCTTGGGATTTGCCATTTCTTTCTCCTGCTCATTTTCCAAATGAGGAAACTGAGGCAAACAAGGTTAAGTGACTTGCTCAGAGTCACACAACCAGTAAGTGTCTAAGGTTAGATTTGAATTAAGGTCTTTCTGACTCTAGGACTAACACTCTTTCCATTGCCCAGGACATAGCAGCCAGTCAACTAATTTATTTAGCACCTACTGTATGCCAGGTACTGGAGTGTTGGAGATAAAAAGAAAGGAAAACTTGAAAAACCAGTCTCTGCTATCAAGAAGCTCAAAGTCTAAACAAGACTGTACTAACAAGATATATGCATGTATGTATATATGTATGTGTATGTATGTATATATGTATGTGTACATATGTATATATATTTGGAGATAATATTAGCAGGAAGGCACTAAGATTAGGGAGAAGGTAAGATTTATCTGGAATTTGACAGAAGCCAACAGGTGTTGATGAGGATTCCAAGCATGGGGGACAGCCAAGAAAAATGACCTAATTTAAGCAGGGGGAGTGTCATGATTAAGGTATAGCAAGGGGGTCACTGTCACTGGATCACAGAGAATGTCCAGGGGAGGATGGAGGTAGGGGTAGGATACTAGAAAGGTAGCAATGAGCCAGATTATGAAGTGCTTTGAAAGTCCAACAGAGGGCTTCATATCTGATCCTGGAGGAGAAATATCACATCTTTACCCCATTTAATAAACTTGAGTCTTTTGACTCAGACCTGTGTTTTAGGAAGATCGATTTGATAGCTGAGTAGGGGATGGATCAGAGGGGGGATATGAGGCAGGGAGATCCTACTTGGTACTGTAGGAACCCAGAGGTAAAGGGGGTGAAGGTCTGTGCTATGGTGGTTGTGGTTTCAGAGGAGGAAAGGAGGCACATATGAGAGAAGTTGCCAAGATACAGATGACCTCACTGCAGATTGGCTGTGGGTTGGGTAGGAGGGCTTGAGTAGTTGAGGTTTGAGTTTGGGGACTGGGAAGACAGTGCTGCCTTCAACAGTAATAGGGAAAGTAGAAGGGGAAAGATAATGAGTTCCATTTTGACTGTGTTGAATTTAAGTTGTCAAAGGGACATTCAGCTGGAGACTTCTGAAAGATATTTGGAGATGTGAGAGCAGAGGTCAGGAGGCAGGTTAAAGCTATACAAGTAGCATTTGCATAGAGGTGGTAATTAAATCCATGAGCATTGCTGAGAGCACCAAGTGAAATAATATAGAGGGAGAAGAGGAGCCCAGGATAGAGCACTGTGGGACCCTGCTCTTAGTTGGAAAGATATGGATGAAGATTTAGCAAGAGACAGAGAAGGAGCAGTCAGAGAAGTAGGAGAGGAACCAGGAGAGGTGGACAGATTGGGGGTGGGGGGAGGTGGGGTGTGTGTGCTGCAAACCTAAATAAAAGAGAGTGTTAAGGAGGAGAGGGTGATCAATAGTGTCCAAGGCTGCGGAAAGGTCAAAAAGGATGAGGACTGAGAAAAGGCCTTTGGATTTGGCAGTTAAAAGATCATTGGTAACTTTGGAGAGAGCAGTTTCCATTGAATGAGAGGGGAGGAAGGCAGACTGCAAAGATTTAAGAAGAGAATGAGAGGAGAAAAAGTGGAGGCATGTGTTGTTGATAGCCTTTTCAGGGAGTTTAGCACATGGTAGGTGCTTAATGTATTTCTGAATGTGCCCAGCATGGAAAAAGACCAAGATCTTGGAAACAGGGACCTGTGTGCCTTATGTACCTTGATCGCTTTGTACCTGGGCTGCTGCCCTTGTGAATGGAGTTCTGTTGTGGGAAAAGTCATTGTACGTTGAAGCCCCTCAATTCTACAGCTTGAAAAGTTGACAAAACTGAAAAAGTTAATAAGGCAGAAAGGAATTCAAAATAAGAGCTTGAGGACCTTTACTTTGAAGCCAAGTACTCCTTGCACTTTAATTTCAACTTTCCACCGACTTTGTTTACCTGTTCCAATCCTTTTGAAATATGCTACCCTCATTTCCTCTTTTGCAATTCTTACCTTTTAAAGGCTAAGCACAAGTATGTATAATCTCCTTCATTAACTTTCTCTCATTTCTCCAGGCAGAAGTGGCATCTCTAGCCTTCAAACTCTCAGAGTATGGTGTTTATGGCATGGGGCACTCAGTCTTTTTCTAGACTAATCTATAGATCCAGCTTAATTACCCTATTGAGCTACAAGCAGGGAAGAGGCAGAGCCTTGTTACGACCAATTAAACACAATAGTCATTTATTAAATGCCTCCAAATGTGTAAGACACTGTGCTAGGCGTGGGGGATATAAAATCATGGTTGACCCTAAGAGCCAGATCTGTTATGTTGAAGTCATGAAGTTAGTCAGCAAGTGTATATGAGTGTGCCAGGCACTGTCCTAGGGAGTACAAAGTTAAACAAAAGCAGAAAGCCCATTCTTGTCCTCCCAACCATCTGAAAATGTCTCATCATTTTCTTAGAAGCAGGAAATGATATTTAAATATGTACTATTTGAAATGATAATTATTTGAAAAATATAATAATTGGTTCCAGCCCAATAAAAATTTGCAATAAAAATTGTTCAATAAGTTTTTAAATCTGTTTAGTAACATAACAAAATAAAAGAAAAATCTGTCTCTGATTCAAGTTTGTTACAAAATAACAGAGTAGTTAATAAAAGCAAAATTGAAAATTGAAAATGACTGAATATTGTACCTAAAGATAATCTTACTCTGATGATATAACAGACCATCATTATTGTCATTTAAAATGGGTTTAGCAGCATTGACTGAACTGTAGGATGAACTGGCGCTTTCAAAATCAATAGTGTTTTAAATGTGATATTATTATGCTTGGGCTAAAATCATTTGAAGATTATTGGTCAAAAAATGGCTCTGAGCACCCAGGCTTTCTTTTGGAAATGATCAGTGGGTAAACAACCTGAAGGCTCAAGAGTCTACAGCTTTTCTTCCAAGTCGTCGTGCTCAGGACTGGAAATCCAGCTTGAGTTTGTATTTCCTTAGACATCTAAGCTCTGGGAAGCATTCTTTTCCAGACTACACCTACTCCGTCCACATTAATATTTTAGTTGATCAGCATATTCACTTTTGACTATTTTTTCCCCAAAATTAGGATAGTTAGCTATTTCTTCCTTACCTGCACGAATTGCCTTTCTTGTTATTTTAACATTATGCAGTTAAACTTGATTTTTAAAGTGAATCAACCCATCCATCGGCATCTAGGTGATGCAGTGGATAGAGTAGTGGACCTGGAGTTAGGAAGACCTGAGTTCAAATTTGGCCTCAGACACTAGCTGTGTGACTCTGGGTGAGTCCCTTAATGCTGTTTGCTTCAGTTTCCGCATCTGTAAAATGAGCCGGTGAAGGAAATGATAAACTACTCCAGTATCTTTGCCAAGAAAATTCCAGAGTCATGAAGAGTTGTACAAGACTAAACAACAAATGCTTCTGTTCTTTGTAGTAGTTTGTTAGCCACAAAAAGCGGATACAGCTTTGCTTTTTCTTCTTATTTTGCTTGTGTTTTATAACATTCCATACTGTAGATTCAGGCATCCTGACATCTCATCCTATTTTAGACTTGCTAGGACCACCTTCTTGTCATTCCATTACAACACATTTTTGTTCTAATGTAATATCCTTTATTTATTTATTTATTTGCACTGGTAGTGTTTACATCTGAAGTGTTCTTCCTTTCGTCTATTTTATTAGAGTTTTTAAAAAATAACACAAGTGTTGGTACTTCCCTTCCGCTTGTAATGTAGGGGCATGATAAAACTGGCTTGCTTGAACCACATTGAATTTTAGTTCAAGTTACCTGTGACCTGGTATCGTTAAGTCATATTTCTCATTATTTGAACTTATATTAATTGTGACAGAGTTGTATAGGAAAAAGCAAAACACGTGGCCAGGGGACGTGCCTGGCTGGGGAACAGGTCAGATCAACTCTCCTTTCTAAGCTGAGGTTTTTGTTGGACTCCATCCAACATCATCCGAAGTCACCCATCCAACAGTCATGGCAAACCACTCTGAGCCACTCTCTGGGCTGCTCTGGTCTCTATGGGCATTTGCTCTGGGTTTCACTCTTCTGCCATCTTCTGGCACCTCTCTCGAACTGCAGCTGTGCTTGCTGACAGCTTTTAGACTAAATACTAACAGCATTAATGGTAGCTGAATTTATACAGGGCTTGAAAGCTTGCAAAGTTCTTTACAAATACTATCTTGTTTGATCTTTGCATCAGCCCTGTGAAAAAGGTCTCCATTTTAGAGTCGAGGAAATTGAAGCTGACAGAGCTTTTGCTTTGCCCAGGATTACAGTTAGTAAGGGTCTGAGGCAGATTTTGAACTCAGATATTTCTGACTCTAAGCCCGATTCTATACATTACGCTATTGGTGCCAGGGGCATTTCAGCTCTTTATGATTTCAAGCCTATGCAGCTGCATCCAGCCAGCTAGTTAGAGAAAACTTCAGGTATTTTGGTCCATGTTTTGAATAAAATTTTCTATTGCTACTTGGGATCTTTCCTTGTAATTATTCATTGAATTATGGTTAGAAAATTCTTTCTAACTCCCATCATATACCTGATTGTCAGCCTGGGTCCACATAAATCATCCTGGGAATTATCCTTAGCACAATGGCAAAGAATCTAGGTAGAACTTTCATAAGCAGATTCTTTTCAACCCATACCATGCCTCTGACCTAGTCTGGTCTAAGTAAAACACCTTGGAACATGTCTGAAAAGGGGATAGGAAGAATGACCCTACTTTCCTCTCCCGGGCCCCAACAACCCAACCATTGTACACCCTATAAGTAAACATAAGGTGACTTGAGGGGGCTTGTTTCCAATTGTGGAGAATGGGAGGGACTTTCTATAGAAGACAAGTTCCTGAGCTTTCTGAAGGATAATGAAGATTCCAAAAGGTAGAAGATGAGGAAAGAGTAGATATGGGTAACCTTGAAAGAATCCACAGAGGTGGGTGATGGAATGTCTAATTGGCAAATGTTAGCAGTCCAGTTGGCTGGAAGTCAGAGTGTGTGAAGGGGACAGATGAATGTGGAAGAAGGTTGCAGAAGCTGGCTGGAGCTGGATTGTGGAGGACCTTTAATGCCAGTCAGAAGAGGCTGTATTTTATCATAGAGGCAGTGGGGAGCCATGAGAGGCTGTTGAGCAGGTGAGTAATGAGGTTATACCTGTGAAGATTGTCTTGGAAGCTCCACGGAGGCTGGACTGCAGATGGGTGATAACGAGAGAAGAGAAACCCACGAGGAGGCTATTATAATAATCTCAGTGAGAGGTGAGGCAGAACTAGAGGGCAGGTTGTGCGAGTAGGGATTGGTTCACTCAATCATAATAAGAACCAGCTTTCATGTAGTGCTGTAAGGTTTGCAGAACACTCAGTGTGTTGGCTCATCTAATACTCATAATGCCTGTGACAGGCAGTTGCTATTTTTATCCTCATTTTACAGACGAGGAAACTGAGGCAGAGCAAGGTGAAGTGAATCTCCTTGGGTCACATAACTAGTAAGTGTCTAAGGCCAGATTTGCTCTTCAATATGAAGCAGCCAGAACTGAACATAATGCCCTAGATTTGGAAGAGCAATAAATATGGCTCATCTAGGTAGTGAAATCCTAAGACCTAAATTGATGGAAATCAAGTGCAAATATACTGACTGTGGTCACTCTCTCCTCAACTCATCTAGATAAATGCTACATTCCCCTCCCCCAAGCCCCAAGTTTCCTAGTGGGCAGGGGTAGTACCTTGAACATAGGAGGTTCTTTATTTAACGCTCATTACATGAACAAGCCATGTACCAAAGCAGAAAATGGCAGAATTGGAGCACAGACCAAGAGCTCTAGCCCAGAGAGAACTCAGAAGCTGACCCCTCTTTTGATGGAGGAGGAAACTTAGGCTGAGGCGCTTGTCCAGGGTCACAGAAGAATAGTTATGGTGTTCGGATTTGAGCCCAGCTCTTCTGACCCCCAAACCTCCCATGTTTCCCCTGAGGGTAGATTCTGGGGCATGCCAATTGTGCACTGGCTCCCAGGGCCTCTCCTAGTCAAACTACTCAAGGATGACCATCCCATTGGCCAGATCATCCCACAGTGCCATCCAGAGCAAAGTCCCGTTCCCAAGCTGTGCAGCTGACATGGTGCATGGCAGAGCTTCTCTTGGTGGGCTGCTTCAGGAGCTTAGAAGAGAGGGCAGGGAAAAACGTGCATTTATTAAACACTTACTATGTTACTGTGCCTGTATCAGGCACTTTGCAAATGCCATCATATTTGATTATGTAGAATCATAAGGATGAAAACACCCACAAATGAGCAGACAGTGCCAGGAGCATGCAGATCTCACCAGGATACAAGCATGACATGAGCAAGGAGACATAGACACGTAGCAACCACATAATAGGACAGAAAAACCCTAACTCCAAACATGTCCATGGATGCGCTTACACGCAAGGCTGTCTTTAGTGTGGTTGTTGGGTTTCCTATTTTCCTGTAACATCAGAAGTGAGTCTGGTCACACAGAAGGAATGGATCTAATGTTTTTGTGACCTCCTCACCTTCTGGCCTGCCTCATACCTGGGCCGGGCAGATGGCATTGGATAATCCTCTTCCTCTTCTCCCTCTCCCTCCCCTCTTCCCAGCTCTAGGCTTGCCTCTCTGCACCTGAAGTTATAGAAGAAAGGACCAAACTGGCTTTCAGTGTGTCCATGCTCTGGGTCTGGACTGTGCCCTCTAGGAATCTCTGCAGCCGAAGCTCTAGGCAGGGAAGGTGGGGTCCATCTGAGCTGAGGTTCCCCTTGGCTTCAGGTATGGCTGAGGACAATGTCTTCTGTCTGCAGCTGGTTGGCAGGCCCTTTGGGTCACAATGTGTTTGAGGCTAGTGCCAACTCTTCTGCCCTCTCTCTCCTCAGACAGCAACAAGTAACAGTTACATGAATTGTCCCCCTTATTCTCTGGGACAGCTCTGTAAATAGGCAAGGTGCTCAGACCCACAACAACTTAGTACAAAGTAGTTTTCTACTAATATGCTAAACTGTGCATCCCACAAACACCCAGATTCCCCAGCAAACCTTTGTTTCCTTGTTGGAGGTCTAGACAGACAATGATCCTGGGCATCCTAGAACACCAGGCATGGTTCATTGGCAGTTTCTTTCTTAGCTGAGAGATAGACTGGTTGTGAGCATTGATGCCATCTTTACCTTCTCAAAGACCTTGGCACAAGCTAGTGGGTGGGTGTGGCTCTTTTCCAAATACCACCAGGGAGAGTACAGCTCGTGGCATCACCCTGGTGGAATGGAAAGACTGTATTGGAAATGCTACATATTGACTTCACAGGGCCCAGCAGTGCCTGGCAAACAAGAGGCACTTAATACCTTCTTGTTGACTTGGCCTGATTTTCCATCAGATTGCAAGTCTGAGTCACTGAAAAGATGGGGATGCTTCTGACAGCAATGAGGAACAGGCCTGGCCTAGGAGGGTGTGGTCTATTCCAACAAGTCAGTGTAGACAGAGCCCTCTGCCAGGGTCAGAGTGGGCACAGTGCCTAGGGGGAGTCCATGGGACAGCCATAATCACAACTGGTGTTGATCACTCAAAGGTTTAAAAAAGAGGCCACATGACTTTACCTCATCCTAACAACAAAACTGGGGTAGATAGAACTAGCATTTTTCTACCCATTTTATGAATAGGAAAACTGATTCCCAGAGAGGTTCAATAATTGCATATGGTTGCTCCCCTGGATTCCTATTGTCCTGAGGATAAAATACAAATCCTTCTGGCTGGCTTCTAAAGCCCTTCCCAATTTGGCCTCAACGACTTTTTCATGTTGATCTTGCTCATATATTTTATCCCATGGCCAAACCAATCTACTCATGTACATGACATCATAGTCTATGATCTTATAAATTATTAGAGGGAGGTATTTTCAAAGTCAAAGCTCAGAGTACCTTCCAGGGGACCACACTGTCTTTTGACTGTAGATGGTAGAAAAAATGAAGTTTGTCTCTCCTCTCTCTCTCCTCTCCCCTTTATCCTTACAGAGGGAAACCCTCTCTGAGGACCTAAAGCTCCATTAATTCATTCTCTGAGCTGCTATCTCCCAGCCCAGCTGTTATTCTCACTTGGCTTGGGTGTGTGGGAGTGTCCCCCGGCACTTTCTGGAGTGTGGAGGTGTTGACTGTGCACATCACTGAATGTGGACTCCAACCCTGCTCTTAGATGCTGTGAATCCCTGGATGATTTCCATCCCCTGGGAGGTTGCCAATCACGCGCGTGTCCCTGGCTTCTGCACAATGGACCACTTGTCTGGATGCCACTCTGAGCCCCTGCTGCTGACTCATGACTCTTTCCTGGTCATTGAGTGTCCCCTCTATTAGAGAGTGCTAGGGAGAGCAGGCAGGAGAGAAGAGACCAGAGGGAGAGAGAACAAGAGCAGGAGAGACCTAAGCGAGAGGAAAAGTAAAATGATGGGCAGGAGCTGCTGAGGAGAGGCATCTAGGTAAGAACACCTTCCCACAGCCAATGCCTGAGTGGACTTTAGTGACTGAGTTAAGAACTGAACAGGAGACAGTGGGCTTCCAAGTTCCCCCAGTTAGGAAACGGATGGATCTGTGGGTTTCTGGGCCAGGCCTGGGTCTTGGTTTAAAATAGGACACAACTCGTTGGGAAAGAAGTTGGTAAGTTGATTTTATTTCTCTCCCCCTCCCCTTAATTCTGTTATCACCAAGAATAACTCTCACCACCTTGAGCACTCAGGATCTTGGGGGCTCCTGTATACCGCTCTGTCCTTTGAGGAGACATTTTGCCAGTGTGAATCGAGTGACTGTGTGTGTCATCTGAACAGGCTGTGACCCCAGTGTCATAGACTTGGAGCTGGAAGGCCATCACATCCAATCCCTTGATTTTACAGATGGGGAAATGAAGGCATGGAGGTCTTAAGTGACTTGCCCAGAGTCATACAGTTGGTAAATGACTGAGGTAGATTTTGAACTCAGGTCTTCCTAATTTGAGTCTAGCACTGTTAGGTTGCCCTACTTCTCATGAAAGAACTCCTCCCCCACCTCTGCATCTTCATCTTTTGGTGTTTGCATTCTCTGAGTCCCACTCCCCTCTCCCTCTACCCCCACCCCACTCTGGTCTGGACACATCATTTCATCTGTCTGGGTAACTCCCAGTGTGGAAACACTCTTGGCCAACCCATGTTGGCATCTGCTCTGAAACTCACAGTCTTTGAATCCTTCTTGGGGTGCTAAGGGTTAGGTGACCTGAGACTCGTTCAGCATCACACGGTCAGTATGTGTCAGGGTCAGGATCGGAACCCGTATCTTCCTGAGTCTGAGACCAGATATCTCTCTCTGTCCTACAATAGAGCTGAGTTAGACAAATAATGACAAGAATCACAGCGGCTCATGTTTACACAAGGCTTTAAAGGGTGTTACGGATATGATCTCATTTGCTACTCCCAGCCACTGCGAGAGACATGGACCACAGGTATTACCATGTCCACCTTATAGATGAAAAAACTGAGACTCAGAGAGATCATTCCAACTTAACTATGAGGAGGCTGTGATAACAGGTTTGGAGCTGTGGGCTGCTTCACCAGTAAGGATCTTTTATGTGGCAGTTAAAGGTTGACATTACGCATTGCATGTATTATCTCACTTAGCTTCACATCAGACTTGGGAGGCAGGGAAGTCTGGATAGCATAACCTTCATTTTATAGATGTGGAAACTGGAACTTGGAAAAGTGAAGTGACTTGCCCAGGGTTACACAGCTAGTAGGAACCAGAGGCAAGATTTGAACCTAGGCTTTTCTGGCTCCAGCTGTCGCTCCACTACCCCACACAGCCTCTCCCTCAAAAGAGCCATTGCAACAAGGATGATCTTGGAGGGGCTTTTCATCCCTCCCTCAAACTTTGTCTCCATTTTTCAGACCCCATTCCCGCTCTGGGTTTGCAGCCAGACACCTGGGGCTGAGGGTGGGCTTGGCCATTCTCTGTTACCTTGGGCCAATCAGGGCAGTTCTTGGGGCTTTTGCTTCCTCATCTATAAAATGAGGCATTGGGACAAGAAGGTCCCTAATGTCATTTGGCTTGACATCTGTCATCCTAGGTCATCCTAGGATATAGATGAGATACCCTGGTGATTGGCTGATTTTTTCTTATTCTCTCTGTCTCTGTCTCTGTCTGTCTCTGTCTGTCTGTCTCTGTCTCTGTCTCTGTCTCTCTGTCTCTGTCTCTCTCTGTCTCTGTCTCTGTCTGTCTCTGTCTGTCTCTGTCTCTGTCTCTCTCTCCCGAGTTCTTTTGTTATTGGCTGACATCAATGAACTATTTGGTGAAAACCTCAGTGGAGAGAGCACAGACTATGAAAACGGTGGGTCTGGGTTCGAATGGAGGGCCTGCCACTTACTGGCACCTGAGGTTTAGGCAGCTCCCTCTAACCTCTCTGAACTTCTTTCCCTTCCTGCAGAATGAGGAGGCTGGGCTCCCTGAGATGACCCCTTCCGTATCTAATGACTCTACTGAATTTCATCTGATGATTTCACCTCCCAACAAACTCCAACCTTCTCTTTCTTCTCTTTTCTCCAACCAAGGGAAACAAGGTAAGATATCCATATGACTCTGGGCCAGGCTCAGGGTGTGATTCCAGTTTCCCCTATGTCCTGTGTTCCCATGGCTAGAGTGAGAGTCAGTTGGAGGGTGGAATCTCTGGCATCTTGGTAGGGCCTTGAGGAGGAGGATGACAGTGATGACGATGATTATAGCAGCAGGGAGCACTCAGTTAACCCTTTAAGGTGCTTTGCAATATTATCTCATTTGATTTTGACAGCAAGGTAGGTAGATAGGTGCTACCCCTATTTCACCGATGAAGAAACTGAGACAAACAGAAGTTAAATGACTTGCCCACAGTCCCATAACTAGTGTCTGAGGCTGGATATGAGCAGTCTTCCTGACTCTAGGTCCATTGCTCTGAGGTGTGGTCTCAGGAATGCTTTGCCTATGAATTCCACTCCCAGCTGCCCCTGATTTCCTCCAGGATTCTGAGTCCATTATGCTTCCCCATACTGATCCAAGGAATGAGGTGTGTGTGGTAGGGGGCAGGTTCATACTTGTCCTTCTGTACTTGGATGGATCAATGATCTCATCAGCAATGCCAGCAATCCCTCTTCCCAGTCCACATATCAGTCCTTCCCAGACTTTCTCATCCTCTTGGATTCTTGGTGATGCCTTTCTTTCTTGGTCAAGGAGTTCATGGTTTCTTGAGTGAGAGAAGGCCTGATGAGGTCTATGCTTTGGGAATAATTGCTTGGGAGCTATGAGGTATATTGGAGTGTTTGGGGGGCCTCTGAGTGCAGCCCAGACACAATGACAGCCTGAATTCAGCCAACCAGCTAGTCAATACTCACTTGTTAATTGGTTGCTGGGTACCAGGCACCCTGCTAAGTGCTGGGTGGACAAATACAAACCAAAAAGAACAGTCTCTGTCCTCCAGGATGAGGAAAGATGAGAGGTAAAATGGATCTGGAAAGAAGAAGGAGGAAAACAAAGAAAAGAAGGTGTCTCTTTGGGACACGATGATGAAGCTCTGGGGAGTCCAGGGGGAGAAAGCCCCTCCACTCTACGCTGGCTGTTGAGGCATGGTTGCAGAGTCTGGAGAACCAGAACCAAAGACCAGGGAGGAATAAACTAAGCCTGAATTCTGCACTACCCTGGAGGCTGTGAAATGTTAATAGACTCATCGGGAGTCTGTGGAACAGTGGGGAGATCTACCCACCTGCCTCTCTGGTCATCCAAGTCTTGGACGTTGTTTTTTACAGAACTTCCTGTGTGTTGGTCACCGCTGGCGGCCATATTCCACAGTTTATGTACTGCCACCCTGAGTCTTTTCAGTGCCCTCAAGGTCTCCTGAAATGTTGAGTCTTCAGAGATCATGGTCTACCATGATTCAATTCATTTTAATTCAGTTCAGTAAGATTTTTATTAGGTGCCTAGCATATTCAGACACTACTCTAGATGCTGAGTTTACAAAGACAAAACCAGAATAAGAAGCCCCTTCTCTCATGGAGCTTACAGAAAATGAAGTGGAAAATATATAAAGAGTAATTTTCAGTCTGAGGGAATAAGAAGGGTAGTTAGTTAACAATAGAACAGGAGTTCCATAGGGCACTGGGGGCAGTCATGGGAGTCTCCTTGCTTTGTAACTCACTCAGGGTTGATGCTTAGTAGATTAAACAAAGTCATCCTTGTCGTCTAGCATGGGGTCTTATATGACCTTACCATTTGCTTAGAAGAACATTAACTGTTGTTGGAGGAAGCTACACCTTGCTCCCCTGGCCAAATGCCTTTAAGAAACAAGAAATGCTGCAGGCTGTTGTATCCATTCCATTCCCCAGCCTGCTGCAAAGATTTGGTCTGCTGGAGACAATTATTCCTTCTCATACACTCATCGAGGAGAGCCCTGACCTCAGCATAGACCATTCTCTTAGGATTTTATGAAGCAGTGAAAGGTGAGAGAGGGCTTGTGAGCTGCTGATGTTTTCCAATCACTTTCTAAAAAATCATTTCAGCAAGCCCTGTGAAGGTGCAAGGCCTCCTCAGTCATTCTCTCTCTGTTATCTCTTCCATTCTTTTGAACTATTCCCCTTTTGGAGAGATATTGGAAGCAGGTCCCCGATGGCCTAAAAGGCATGCTACCTCTGGCCCAGATTTCTCCCCAACCTCATCTTTGGAATAGCTACTTCTATTTTCTTATATTAAGTCTGAAGTAAGAGCATCCAATGGACCATCCTCACTGATGAGGAAAGCTCTCTATACAATGCTCGCATATGTGACTTTTTCCCGTGTGTCTGTGGACCTCTTGCTTTGTCTAAAATTGCTTCTGGGTTGATCTGACTCTATTTGCCAGATCTCATAGCCTTCTCCAAGCCTCTACCACTTATGTGTGGGTATAAGCCAGTCTTTTGTTATCTGGTCCTATGACGGTGTGTAATAAACTTCTATCTGAAGTGAACCCTTAACTTGTGTTGCCCTTGGTTGGCATTAAAAAAAAAAACTTATAAAAAGATTGTATTTGCTGCCTGAGGCTGTTTCTGAGAAATAGAGTGATAGCATTGTAAACTTAGAGTCATGATGACCTGGGTTCAAATCTTGCTTCAGACATGCACCAGCCTCAGTTTCTCCCTCTGTAAAATGGGCACCCATTTCACAGTATTGAAGGAGGTGATGCGTGTAGGGAGTTATATCCGCATCAGCTGTCATTGGGGTGAATTTTGTTGTTTAGTCTTTCCTAATAAATAGGGATAATTGTACTCAAAGTCAACATCAGGTTTGCAGTGTGAGTCTCCTGATCTGTCTCACCTCCTGAGCTGTTTGTATTCCAAGACAGTTTTCCCAGCCTTTGCCACAACAGCTGACAGCACTGAGCCATGGCACAGACTTGGTGTTGAATAAGGAGGCACTGAATCCAATGCAGGTGAATTATCTACATGTCTACAGACCTCATAGACATCTAGGAGGGTTATGCCATGTGAGAGACTGGCATCTTGTGGGGACCAATGGCTTTTTGTTGTCACATTTGGGGACATAACTGACATTTTAGGAGGCACCTCCACTGGGAGTGGAGGGTGGGCAGCCAGCTGTTGGGCATTCAGGAAAGCTAATAGAGAAGCTTGGAGCTGGAGAAAACTTTAGAGGTCATGGCATCTTGGTCAGGCCTTGAGGATGATGACAATGATGACAGTAATGTTGATATGTTGACTGCATAAACTGGATTTAAGTGAGGTAGAGCTGCACAAGGTCTTCACCTTCACTCTTCCGGAGTCATTGAAGTTCAGGGGCAAGACAAAAGTCAAGACAATTGATGATGGCCTGGGATGCAGTGGATGACCTTAGCGTCTTCCATGTCTGACCATGCACTGACTGCTCCAGAGAGCTCACTTCAGCCACTTTCCTGGTCCTTGGGCCAAATTGTTCTCACCTGCCTTTCTGCCTGGGGAAGTCTTCACGTGCTTGCAGTAGACACCCCTAATTCACCAATGAGTGGGAGGCCTGTTGGGGTATAGGGGGTATTCAGGGAAGGTGAGCACCTCTGGGGTAAGGGCTGCTCACTCACCTTTGGTTCTAAGAAGCTGTAGCACACACAATGGCCATGCCCCAGAAAACCCCCTGGGCAGATAGGCTAAACCAGGTTGAGGGTAATTGATGACAGTATTAATAAGCATTTAAATATTTCTTTAAGATTTGCAAAGTGCTTTACAAACATTATCTCATTTTATCTTCCCTCATTTTACCAATAAGGAAACTAAGGCCTGGGGAGATTAAGTGAGTTGTCCAAGGTCACACAGTCACATAGAACGGGCTCTAAGATTTGAACTGAGGTCTGTTTCTCCAGTTCCAAGTCTAGCACCTCCATCACCACAGCTTCTGTCATTCTCCCAGACCATGAAGACCTAGGAGGCCTCCCGAGGAAGAAGACTTGAAGGTGAACTTTTTGGATTTAGACCTGAAAGGAACCTTTGGAGATTGCCTGGTCCAACCCACCTGGTTTTTTGGATGAGATCCTTGAGGCCCTGAGGGGTTAAGTGACTTGTCCAAAGTCACGTAGCCAGTCAGTGGTAAAACTGGGATCTAAATCCTGGTCTGATGGCTCCCAATCCGGCTCTATTTCCATGATTGTGCTGTCTTCAGACCTGGAAAATTGTATTCTCATACTTTAGGAGTAAATCATTACATGCCCAAGAGAGATTCCCATATCATATTTCTTCCTCTACTTTCTCCTTTTCCCTTCCCCATCTCAAAACATCTTCTATGCATGTTGTTGGGGTAACATTAGTCGAATTTCACCTAACCTGATAGGGCTTCCCTTTGGCCTATTGGGATGGCTGGAGAAACTGCACTGAATGTGGATTGCATTTTAAAAGATCCAAGGTTGCAGATTCTACTAAAATGAATCAACAAGCACTATCCAACACCTGCTGTGCTCTATGTAGAGCTGTAATGTGGTGTGGTGGATAGAGCACCAGACCTGGAATCAGGAAAACCTGCTCTCAAATCCAGCCTCAGACTGTGTGACCCTGGGCACACAGGGTTTAAGTCACTTAAACCCTACCTGCCTCACTTTCCTCAACTGTAAAATGAACTGGAGAAGGAAATGGCAAACCCCTCCAGTATTTTTGCCAAGAAAACCCTAACTGCAGTCATGAAGAGTTGGACATGACTAGAAATGACTGAACAACTGAAATGTTCTAGATTCAGAGCTATGCCCTTGGTGCACAACGACTAAAAGAAACAAGTCCTTGACATCGAGGACCTGACATCGTAATCACATGATACATGTTTTCAAATACTTGAAGGGCTGTGTCCTAGAAGAGTGATTTGACTTGTTTGTGTTGACACCAAAAGGCAGAACTGGGAGCCATGAGTGGAAACCACAAATTTAACCTTGAAATAAGGAAAAGTTTCCTAACCATCAGTTATCTCAAAGAAAGATGGGATGTCTTATTAGGTAGTGAGTTCCCAATTGTAGGAAGTATTCCAACAGCTACTGTGGAGTTGCCTACTTATTGAATATGTGGCAGAGAGGATTTCTGTATGAGTGACCTTTGAGAAATGTTTGATTCTTGGCCTAGATGTCCTCTGAAATCCTTTCCCACTCTGGGGTTCTCAGATTCTCCCAGTTTTAGTCAGTGGAGGGGATTGATTTCTAAGGTCAACTGTCCATTGGGTTTGTCTTGTTGAAGAAAGCACCATTTGAAGACTCCCCCCAGTTCTTGTGGCTCCCCCTTTGGATTTGGAGTCAGAAAGCTTTGGTTCCATTGAAGCCCGATTCTGCCACTCAGCACTTATGTGACCTTGGTTGTCACTCATCTTCTTTGGGGCCCCTTCCTTATCTGTAAAGTGAGATGGATGCGCTGGGTTGATTCTGAGGTTTCTTCCAGCTCTGTTGGATGTTTTGGCCCCAAGATGGGAGCTGATGGCTTTGTGTGCTTATTGTCCCTTCTGATACTAGTCTCAGCTGAGCATTTCTCTCATTCTCATTCATTGATGTGTGCTGGACATGAACCCTGTATATCAATTTTAGCCAGCTCCACTGTTTCCATGGCAGACCTATGATGTGGATCTCCATGGCAACTGAGAAAGGAGGCAGGAGAACGGCCCTCTGCTGGAAGCCAACCTCTGTGATTTGAGTCCAAAGCTGAGCAAATGTAATCTCAAAATAGTTGGGGAGTGGAGCAGGGGTGGCAGGAAATAAGACAGTCAAATAGAGAAGAGGACAGTGGTGATACACAGAATAGTCTAACTGTGGGTGTAATTGCTCTGGGGCAGGGTGCGGTTCACCCTACTTGAATCCTAGCCTGCACCTTCATGGGGGTTGAGGAAGAAAGGATGTGGTCATGGGGCTTTGAGAGTGGCAGCCCTGGGGCAGTCATGTTATAAAGCAGCTTAGATGATATGAGATGTAAGGAGTGGTTAGGAAGCATGCTCTCTCCTCTCTTAGGATAGCACCCTGGAGCAAATTCCTGTTGGTCTCATGCCACAAGTACTATCATGTCCCCCTCCTGTGGGCTCCACTCAGCGGTCTACTGCCATCATGTTTCTCAACCCAGTCCCTCCTCCCATCACAACCTTAATCTGAGACCTATGTTAAAGTCAACAGCTCTTATTCTTCCAAGGGGCATTTGCATTTTAACGGGGACAAAATCTGGGAAGGTCAAACTGTAATTTCAGTATTTAGCAGTCAGCTCTAGGGGCTGTATATTTTTTGTGGGTAATATCTCAACTACCTTTTTTCACAGAACAGACAAAAGACATTGCTTCCATTCCTCGCTCTCACCATGTCCTCTCTAGTCTCCACATTTTCTGATTCCTTCTCCTATAATTGGGATGGACATCTCCCTCCCTCTCATCCATCTCCCCTCATGCGTTCTTTCAAGGTACACTTCAGATATCACTTACTCCATGAAGCCCTTTTTGTCTTGAACTGAATACAGATCAATGATGTCTCCTCTTCCCCATGTCCCAGTCAGACCACATCTAGAGTACTCTGTCCAGATGTGGGTCCCACATTTTCAGAAGGACAAGGAGAAGCTGGGGTGTATCCAGGGAGAGTAATCTGAAGGATGACAGTCATTCAAGTCATGCCATTTGAGGACTAGTTGAAAGAACTGGGGGTGTTTAGTTTAGAGAAGAGCAGGCTGGGGGGGGGGGGCGGCAAGAGCTGTCTTCAGTTATTTGCAGGACTATGATGGAGGAGAGATTAGATCTGTTCTGTCTGACCTTAGAAGGAAGAACTAGGAGTAATGGATAGATGGTACAAAAAAGTAAGTTTAGGCTTGATATAAGGGGGAAACTTCCTTGTATAGTAGAATTATGTCGAGGTACTTGCTTGAAGGTGGAACAATGGACAGAGCTTGGAGTCGAAAAGGCTTGGGCTGGCCTCAGACATTTACTAGCTTCATGACTCTGGGCTAGTCATTAACCTTCATCTACCTCATTTTGCCCCTTAACTATAAAATGAGGGTAAGCAAGGAGATTTTTATTTCACTCTTAAGCTGAAATGAGTAGGAGTGAAGCAAGCTCTGCCTTTGGAGTTGGGATCCATTCCTTCTCCTAGGACCTGTTTGTATTTTATTACTTTTTAATTTTATCCAACTAAACTCCTTGCTAAGGAAATGACAGACTTGATAAATAGATGGAGAGAGTAGGCTTATTCTACAAACTAATCAAGTCATTTTCCAAGATAAAAAAAAACAAAACCCCAAACCAAAATGACCTAGTGGGGGCTGGTATGGGCAGTTTGTTGGGTTGATTGGGTGGATTGATACCCACTTCTGTCCATGGTCCTGATTGCCTTTAGAGGACCACACAGTCATACTGCTGCCACTTACCAAGTTATTCTATCAAAGCCAACTAAAAGTGTAGTGGGCAGCCTAAGAAGGCTCCTTCTCATTGGAAGTCTTTGAGAAAAGCTTGGATGGCTACGTATTAAGGTATATTGTAGAAGGGATTATTTTCTGCTATGGGTGGGATTAGATTTCCGTAGGGATCCCTTTGATCTTTGATTCTGTGACTCTGAAGTCTTACTCTGGAAACCCTGCAGTTATCTGTCTATTTCATCTACCTGGGAAAAAAAAACTTCCCTTGTCTGGGAATGTCTTAACAAAAAAATTAATGATAATTAAAATGTGAAGTTTAGATCTTATCACTAAATCCGGAGTCTTTGGTTCCTTTCTTTCCCTCATACTTCCTACACACTGGTTGGTTGTGTGTCCTTTCCTTTCTTCCAGGAGAGCCATGAGTAGCCAATATTTCCCAGCTCGGACAGTACTCTTTGAGAGGGAAGAAGGTGGTGTGACCTACAGGATACCTGCCCTACTCTATATCCCCAAGAAGGCCACTCTGTTGGCCTTTGCAGAGGAGAGGCTCAGCCCTGATGATTCCCATGCAAACGTACTGGTCCTGAGAAGGGGGGCATTCTACAGGACATATGTGGAGGTGAGTGACACCTGGGTTGTAGAACACCCTGATAAGCTGATTGGGGGGCCTATTGAGGGCAAATTGTGGATTCCACTTATTTTATTGACGAGCTTATATCTGAGAGAGACTCAGGTGAAACATCAACATCTTATTTCTAGAGACCAAGACCCCTGCAGCAGCAGGGCAGGGGCAGTATCAGAGACTGGGGGGATGCCTTAGAAGCATCTACCTTCTATAGGAGCTGGTGCATTCTGGGAAGGAGAGGATTAAAGGCTAGGATGTGCAGCAGCATCAGGAGGCAGTACGGCATATTTTCCTGATGTTGGGAGTGGAGTCAGGAGCTACCAGGGAGCAGAATCTAGGCTCTGACACTTAATAGCTGTGTGACCTCAGGCTAGTAAAAACCTCTCTGAGTCTAGTTTCTTCATCTGTCAAGTCGGGACAACAATGGCCATAGTACCTTCCCCTACGGGATTGTTATGAAGATTGAATGAGATAATGTATGTAAAGCAAACCTGAAGTCCTATATGCATATCAACCACCACCATCATCATCATCATCATCATCATCATCATCATCATCATCATCATCATCAATCATCATCATCATCATCATCATCATCATCATCATCATCATCATCAGATATTGACACCATCAGAAGTCCTGCATATGCTTTGCATCTCCATCAGTGGAGAGACTTCCCACACCAGGAGAGAATAAGTCTTAGATCAAAGACCTTACCCTTTTTTTAGGTCACGGATCTTTTTTTGACATTGTAGTGAAGCCTACAGACCCTTTCTTAGAATAATGATTTATTGTCTCCATTAATAATAGAAAGAAATCCCAAATTTCAGCTAGAGGTTAGTGAGAATAGAGGTGCAATTTTTCCTCATCCAAATTGATAGATATCCTGAAATCTATTCGTGGACTTCAGGTTAAGAACCTCTTTCCTAGATTCTTTGTATATTCAGGTAACTATCCATATACTACAAATGTATGGCCAATTCCTTCAAATCTGAGTGTGATCACAACTTTCATAGGAATGTGCTTCATAGGAGGCAGTGTGGTATGGTGGAAAGAGCTCTCACTCTTCAGTCAGAGGACCTTGGTTCAAATTCAGGTTCTTTTGTCACCTCTATGACCTTGGGCAAGGTATTTAATCTCTTTGGGCATCAGAGAGATTTCCTCATTTGTAGAATGAGGGGTCAGATGGAATGGCCTTCCAGGTCTATATCCATGATTTTATGTAAGTTCCTTGGGGGCAGGAGACTTAAGTCACCTTTGCACACAATAGGTAGTTCTAGTAGAAAGTTTCCCTCAGAGCCCAGAAGACTGGAGCTTTCCTCTGACACCTCCTGCCTAGGTGACCATCACTCAGCAAATCTCTTTAGCTCTCTGTGTCCTAGGAAACTCTCTGCAACTCTAAGTTGAAGAGAAGGGGCTGAACTGCCCTGGTAGAATGAAATAACAGGCCTAGTTCCTCTCCCTCAGCATTATTACTCCCATTTTACTGATAGGGAAACAGACTCAGAGAAGTTAACTGACTTGCCATGGGTAGTTTTGCTAGTAAGTGTCAGAGCCAGGGCTTGGGCTTAGGTGCTCTTTTGGTGAATTATACCCCTGTCCTTGGTACTTCACCAATCACTTTAGTCCAGCTTCCTCCAGTTGGTGTGCAGGGTCTATGTGGTCTTTTGGCCCAAGGCCATGCTTGAACTCAGAAGGTTTTAGAGCCAGTGTTCAATGCAAATGAGATCCTCTAAGTGAATGAGAATTTGGAGTGTGTGGCACATTGAGAATCATGAATGAAGATGGACTTAAGCCTGATATAAAGTAAGAAGAGAGAGTCTCCATGCTTTTCTTCTCTCTCCAGTGGGGAGACACGCGGGTTGTGGAGACAGCATCTCTGGAGGAACACCGGTCTATGAACCCCTGCCCTGTATATGATGAGCTTACCGGCACTGTCTTCCTTTTCTTCATCGCGGTGCTGGGCAATACCCCCGAATCCTTCCAGATCATGACTGGCAAGAATGCAGCTCGTCTTTGTTATGTGTCCAGTTCAGATGGGGGCCTCACATGGAGTGCTGTCACTGACCTGACAGAGCAAGTTATTGGCTCTGTTATAGAAGGTAAAGGAGCCCACACCAAGCTGGTCAAGTTCCTCCACTTCAAATGACTGGTTTTGACTGTCATTTGAGATCAGTTAAGACTTTTGTTGGTAAAAGAGAAATGGGGTTGGGGGAAGAGAATTCTCAGTAATGTCTAGATTGGCCAGTTCAGTCCAGAATTTCAAGAGACAAAAGCTACACCTACTTGATAAGATGTGGGTTTGGGGTCACCAAAATAACCTGTCGATAAAGGGTGCTGAGGCTACATGTGTCTTGATCATCTCACTGCTTGGCATATAGACTATATGAGGCTGCTTCTGGTCCTGGCTCATGTCCCATTCTTGCCCAGAACTTTAGGCTGGAATGAGTAGCTCATGGGGGAAAATGGAACCTCTGACAAATACCACAATCTAAGGTACCTCCTAATATACCAGTTACCAAGAGGTAAAATCTCTTTCAATGAGAGAGATGGAGAGACAAAAAGACATACACACACTAAGACAGAGACAGAAAGACAAAAACACACAGAGACACACAGAGACAGACAGAGACACAAACATACACACAGAGACATAGAAAGAGGCAGAGAGACAAAAACACACACAGAGGCAGAGAGACACAGACACAGACACACACTGAAAGAGAGAGAAAAAGACACACACAAAGAGAGCCACAGAGACAAAGAGACAGAGACATAGAGAGACAAAAACACACACACAGACACACACAGAAAGAGAGATAGAGAGACAAAAGACACACAGAGAGACAGACAGAAAGAAACATGCACAGAGAGACAGAGAGAGACACACACACACAGAGGGAGGGAGGGTGGAAGGAGAGAAAGAAAGAGGGAGAGAGAGAGAGAGAGAGAGAGAGAGAGAGAGAGAGAGAGAGAGAGAGAGAGAGGTGTAGGGTAGGGGAGAGAGAAACTTGAGTTAGGCACTGGGTATTTCAGCAGGAATGAAGGCACCATTAACTTTGACAGAAAGTTATTGCAACATACATATGTACATAAATATAAACATATATGTAGGTATGCATGTTTTTTTTAACAATAAGATGTTCCAATTCTACCTATAAAAAGCAAGTAAATAAATGGATTTATAAGATTCTACCTCTTTTTTCTAAGAGGTAAGGTTATTCTTTTCTCTGCCAAGCAGATGCTTATAAGTAAAATAATTTCTTTGGATTGGGAAGACAAGGGGAGAGAAGGACTTTAACAAAGGAGAGGGAGGTTCAAACACTAGACTCCCCCCCTCCAGCACCAAATCAATTTATGTTCATAATATAGTAGGGATAGGATACATGGGAAAGTAGAAGGTGTAGCTGTAGATGGCCTGATGGTGTTTCCCCAGGTCTACTTTGAGCAGCTGTTGGTAGACATAGGAAGAGCACTTCCTTTGTTTTTTCTTTATCTTTATGTATGTGAGGTCACAAAGGCAGAGTGATGGGACATTGACGATTTCATAAACAATAAGGTTGGCAGTATTTATTAACACCTAGCAGAGGGATTATTTCAAGGATGGGGGAAAGGCTCAGTGAATAGAGCCCTGGACCCAGAATCATGAAGACCTCAGGTTGAATCTTGCCTCCGACAGTAGTTTTGAGACTGAGGACCAGTCACTTAACCTTTGTTTCTTCATCTTTAAGAAGGGGATAATAATAGCACCTATCTGTTGTAGGGTTCAAATGAGATAACATAGGTAAAATGTTTAGCAAACTTTCACATGCTATAGAAATATAATTTTAATAATACATATTTGAACATAATAAATTATTTAATCAAGAACACATTTACATATGCATAAATAGATGTATAGACATGTATACACAAGGTATATACAGGCACATACATGCATATATGCATACATATGTATACACATGTGTGTACATGTATGCGCACATGTGTGGATATGTATATGTGTGTGTATATATCTGTATCTCTCTCTCTCTCTCTCTCTCTCTCTCTCTCTCTCTCTCTCTCTCTAAGTCTTACTACATCCCACATGTACAATCTAAACTCCTTGAAGACTAGTTATTTAATTTGGGACTTTGAATCTCTAGCACCAAGGACAGTGCCTTGGACCTTGTAGACACTGATAGATAGGTAGATGGACTGATGATAGATGGATGGATAGATGAACGGATGGATGAATGGATAGATGGATGGATGGATAGTTAAATAGATGGATGATTAGATGGATGGATTTGTGGATGGATAGATGGATGGATAGATGGATAATAGATGAATGGATAGAGAGATGGTAGATACGATAGACTGATCCAGCATTTATTAAGCATTTTCTATGTGCTTAGATAGGCTCTGTGATAATCACTGGGTACACAAATGCAAGCGAAGACACTGGTGACTTGAAGGAACTTACAATTTAATAGGGGAAGACAACCCCTCGAGGGAGTCAGAGGCTGGGCCTCCACAGTGACACATACTTGTTGGATTGGTTCAAAAGGTCCAAGTAGCCTGGGCTTTGAAGCTGGAATCTAAATGTTTCTTGTGATGTTCTTGTTTATGTAATGGTTCTCCAGAAGGGGGTTTGGGAGAGAGCTATTAATGTTACTACTAGTACTAATTCTCTTCCTCCTCCACCGTTTTCTTCTCTTTCTTCCTCTCTTTCTCTTTCTTCTGCTCCTTCTCTCCACCCTATCTGTCCTCCTTCTCTTCCTCTTCCTTTTTTCTTTTTTCGCCATCATGGGGAAAATGTCATTCATTCACGTCAACCTCTTTTTCTGTCTCTGCAGACTGGGCTACCTTTGCCTTGGGCCCTGGCCATGGCATCCAGCTGAGGTCAGGACGTCTGCTTGTTCCTGCCTATACTTACCACATCGACTGCAAGGAGTGCTTTGGGAAAATCTGCAAGACCACCCCTCACTCCTTCACATTCTACAGTGATGACCATGGTCAGAGCTGGCAATTTGGGGACTTCATCCCCAACCTGAAAACTGGGGAGTGCCAGCTGGTATCCGTATATGAAGAAGATGGCAGCAATATTCTTTATTGCAATGCCAGAAGTCCCCTGGGCTGCCGGGTGCAAGCACTCAGCATGGATGATGGGGCTGCTTTTCTCCCAGGACAGCTGGTCCGGAAGTTAGTGGAGAGCAACCGTGGTTGCCATGGCAGCATCGTTGGGTTCCCGGCTCCTCTCATTAGGCACTCCTCTCAATTTCTGTCACAAGGGGAGAGATGGTTTGTTGGTGACTGTGACTATTCCCATTTCCTACAAAAGCTTCATGGACTTCAGAAGCACAAAGGAAAAAATGGTAGAAATATCCCAGTCACCTCTGCAAAAAATGCATCCCAATACCATCCACAACAGAAGATCTCTGAAGAATCTCTTACCTCTGCTGGAGATGGTGATTCAGGCCAGATTGCCCCAAGACCTGTCTCTCAACCTTCCAGCTCCTTTCAGACACCTACCTGGGTATTATATTCCCATCCCACTAGTCACAGGTCTCGGGTAAATATGGGAGTCTACCTTAGTACTTTTCCCAGAAATGCTGACAGCTGGACTGAGCCCTGGGTGATTTATGAAGGGCCCAGCGCATACTCTGATCTGGCAGTTATAGAGTCACCCTTTTCAGACCCATCAACACCAGGGATTCCAGCCATCACTTTTGCGTGCCTCTATGAAAGTGGAGCCAGGTATGCCTATGAAGAGATCTCTTTTTGTCTGTTCACACTCTCTGAAGTCATTGAGAATATACCCACAAAAGTTAGCTCATTGAGTCAGAGTTGCCAAGCAGGAAGCAAGAAGCACTGGAAAAGCTGCGTGACCTCCTGAGTATTCTTCTCTCATTGTCCTGGAAGGGAGGCCAGCAGGATAGCCTTGCATATTTAGTACAATCTCCACAGAAGAACTACAAAAATACCGTAATACCACAGAACGGTTCTCTCATTTTATAACGTATCAGTTTTCAGTGGACATTCATTGAGGTTGGAACATGGTCAAGCATAGTTGAATGTTATAAACTCACATTTTATTTTGTTTGATGATTTTAAAATAAATATGACTAGCTTTTTTTAGAATTTGGGTTGTATCATTTACCTAAAGAAGTATCCCTTAATGAACGAATTAGGCAGCTTCTGGTTTTCTTTTTTCAGTTCTGAGGGTAGGACTTCATTTTCTGCCTAAATTCATTCCTCATTTTTTTCTTATGATTTTTTCACTTCTCCTTCGAGTCATTCTGAAGGTTTCCGTGATCTTTGTATATTACATAGTATTTTGACTTTCATAAGTCACTCTTTTCCTTCATTTTGCAAGATTTGCTAATTGAACTTGGAGTTCTCTTTGTGTTCTTATGCGTTTTTCCTTCTGTTATTTTAGCACCCTGAATCCTGGTTTATTTGTTTGTATCCTGAGCTTTTGTTGAGCCCTTTTCTCTTCTTATCCCTATCATCTTTTTTCTTGTATTCCCCATCACTCACTCTCTGGCTCCTCTCCTTCCATTGGTGCTACAGGTCCTGGACACTGAGCTACTAAGCTGCAGAGCTTCCTTACTCCTCTTTAGAAGGGGGATAGTTGGTTCATCTACCTGAGTCCCTGACCAGAGTGCATTTAAGCTTAGGGTTAGGACTCATCTCAGCTCAGTTTCCACTCACCTTTCCCTTAGGTACAACATATTTGTCTATACTGGTTCATTTTCAGACTACTTGATTCCTCCCTTCATTCTTTGCTTTTCCTTCTCATAATTGGACAGAATCAACCACTTCTTGAGGTCTAGGGAGCTGAGGGGCTATGGGTATTTGGGTAGAAACCCTGCAGTTTTGGGGGGTTCCTAACTCAGGCTAGGCTCCTAACACAAACCTGAGAGACTGTTTATGTTGGCTGCCAGGGATTAGTGCAGGGTGGTGCCTTACTTAGTAAACACTCTAAATAGTGAAGCTGTTAATTAATAGGATTTTTTAGCTTGAACATCATGGTTCTTTTGTCTCATCTTGTAATTAAGCTCTAGAAATTCTACAGTCAATTCATAATTTCACTGTTTGGAAGCTGAAGCCTTAAGGGGTTTGTAGAGAATTACTAATCCACTATCTTGCTGGTCACGTGTCTCATTCTTGAATAAGTTAATTAGGAGTAATTGAGAGGGAGAAATAATGACCTTAAATGCACCCCTATTTGGATTTCAGGGACATTGACAATGAAGAGGCTTGGGATTGGGAGCTATTAATAGAAGGAGAAAAACTTAAAAACTTGTGTATTTAGAACTAAATGTAGAGCAGAGGTTAGACTATCAGAAGAAATTAGCATCTGCATTTTAAATGTAGGTGAATGAATGAGGCCACAAATCAAACAAGTAAACATTAAAAGAAACACCGAAGCTAAATTAGTGAAACGAGTACAGGAATGCTTTCTCTTGTAACACTTGCTCTTGTTTCCTGTCCAGTCTGAAGCCTGGTGGCCATTATCCCCTGACTCCCACGATAGTGTCCTTCTGTTCTCCTTAAAGTCAGTGCCTGGCTCAGTCTTCTTTTCTACCCCAGATGCCGCCATCATTCTTGGACACTTCAATGTACATGTTGGTGGGCCCTCAAATCCTTAATTTTCCAGATTGTCAACCCCATCATCTCCCATGGCTGCCTCCTGTGAGATACACAAGGGGGATTATAACCTGGGTCTTGCCTTTGCTCACTTCTATCTTCAAGAATGCGAAAATTCCTCCACATAGTCATCATTTTGATAATTCCATCTCTCTTTGTCGTATTCCTTCATTTTCATGACACATTCCAGGTCTTCCAACCCTCAGGACTTTGCCAAACTATCTTTGCCCACTGCTCTGTTTACACTCTGCCTTCAACTCTACACTATTCTGTACTTTTGCTTCCTTTTCCCTCTTGTCTTATCACCTCACTCTTTGTCAGTCGCCATCCCTGAATTGCTCCCACCATCTGCCTTCCTCACTCTTACTCTTGCTGTGAATGGAGGTAGAGGAAGCCACAAAACCCCTTGGAATGAGTCCACTGAATATTTATACTATCTAACCTCACCTGGACCCTCACTCTGTGTATCATTTTAGACCTTCATAGGTATATGTTGCCTACCCCATTAAAATGTAAGCTTCTTGAGGGTATGGACAATTTTCCATTTGTCTTTGTATTCCTGGGCTTAGATAGCACAAGGCCTAATTGTTCAATAAATTTATTTTATCAGTTGATAGACTACTTGCTTTAATTGGGCTATTTCCTGATTTCTAAGGGCAGTCAAGAACTTTGTTGTTTTAGGCTGCATCATGACAGATGTAATAACCAGAAAAAGGGAGTGGATGGTCCCACTGTCCTCTCCCTTCATCAGACTGTCTCTGGCTACCACAATTTGAAAAGGTCTTTGGTGATTTGGAGAGCATCTTGAGGTGACTGATGCAGAGGGCAAGGTGACTGGGCACACACCATGTGAGGATACACGAGAGAAAGTGGAGATGGTTAGTCTGGACAAGAGAAGACCTACTGGGTACACAAGAGCTGCTCCTCCAGGATTAAAGCCTTGCTGCTTGCGCCCAGAGGGCAGGACTTGGGTCAGTGAATGGAAGACAGACTGAAGCTTGATTCCTAACAAATAGAGGCATCCCAAAATGTCACAGGCTGACTCAGCAGCTGACAAACTCCCTCTCTTTGGAGCTCTCCAAGTGAAGGTTGGATGACCATTTGGTGGTATGTTGTGCAAAGCATTCTTCTTCAGGTATGGGTTGGATCAGATGACCTTGAAGCCCTAATTCAGCTTAGAGATTCTATGATTCTGTGGGTCAAGCTACTTTATGTGATATTTTCCAAATAAACAGTTTTATTTTCCTTAAGTATCTATGGTAAGAATATCTAATGGTCTGTTCTTTCTTTTCTCATGATATCTTTGTTTGGCTGGCATTGCCCCGGTTGGGGTGCCTCTCATTGCTGAAAGAGGTGAAAGTCCAAGAGGCTCTTCCAAGCAAGGAAGGTCTTCAATGGGACTTCCCTGTAACCTTCCATGAGCATTATCCTCTCTGACTATGGTAGTCAGAGCTGCTACTAGCTGTAATTATGTCCAAAGTGGCTTCTCTGGAGAAAAGTAGAGTGAAGAAGCCAATCCCATCATGGATAAAGTCTTGCCAGGAGGTGGCAAAAACCCTTCATCCAGAGAGGGTGGTTTTTGTACCCATGAAGGATGAAAGGGGAGTGGATCCTGCGATAAAGATGCTGTGGATGGGCCCTTTAGGGTAATAGCTGGGGTATGTTGATATGAGCCCCCACTTAAGGTCAGCACCTTGGGCCAGACCCATGTTTTCTCTGTCTAAGTTACAGCTCTGGCAGCACCACAGAAAATCAAGCTGTTGGAAAGATGATATCTGAAGATTAAGATTGCCCTTGGATCTTCTAGATGTTCTTGTGGCTACAGATGTTGGTATGACTAAGGGAAGGGCAAGGGAATCCTGCCACAATGAGGATTGGACCTTAATAAAATAAATGCATACTTACAGTTTTATGTCTTTTGAGGTGGCCCCCAAAGTTGGACAGAGTCTTTGCAGAATGAGCAAGGAATGAAAAAGCATTTGTTAGGTGCTAAGTGCCAGACACTGATGGCCCTAAGTGATGGTGATACAGACACAAGACAAGGGAGTCTTTGACTTCCAAAAGCTTACATTCCACTAAGGGCGTATAGCCCATGTATGTGTATGAGTGGCTTTCCTTTCCTTCAAGTTCTGGGTCACTTGCCAGCAAGTCAGCTTTCTCTACCTGTGCCCAAAGTTGGATTTGACCAGCAGGGGATAACGGGATGTTTTTCTAGGGGACGTGCTGAAAAGGCTGTTAGAGTCTGAGAGGAGAACAAGGAGAAAAGGGGGAGGGGGCTGCAGGTTTGCCACTGTCCAAATGCATCTGAGTTGCTTTCTGAAGGTCATTCATTTCTAGCTAAGAAGCATTTATTATTCACTTACCTTGTGCAAGGCAGTGGGGATATGATGATGAAAAATGACAGAATTCTTGCCTCTTAAGGAATTTATAATCTACAGGGCAGGGCTTGGAGTGGGGAGGATGAATATACAGTTGGGGCCAGATTGTGAGGGGGGCAAAGGAAGAGCTGGGGGATTATTGGAGAAAAGGGACCCATGGAGGAAGGGATCACAGAAGGCTTCTTGGAGGAGAGGGACATCTGAACAGGGCCTTGGAGGAAGCGGAGGATTTCAGCAGCTGGAGATGAGGAGGAAGAAAGATGGTGGACAGCTCCCAGCCTTCCATCTGGATGTACTCACAGTCACGCTCCTCTCTGGGCTCTTCTGGGCCCCCAGCTCTGATTCTGACCATGTCACTCCCCTCCTCAGTAAATTCTAGAGTCTCCTTATTATCTTGAGACTCAATTCTCAAGTATTCCTCTATTGGACACTTGAGCCCTTTACAGCTTGGTGCTAACCTACCTCTCACCCTCATTCCTGCCCTTCTTGAATTCATCAGTTCAGCCAATAGGACCTTCTGTTTCTCACACACAGTTCCCCTCCCCTCCTCACCCCCAATCTGTCTTCATGCCTTTGTCCTGGCTGACCCACAGGCCTAGAACGCTCTCTATTCTTGTCTTCTCACAGAATCCTCTCTCTACTTTCTTATGACGTAGTGGATTGAATGCTGGACATGGAGTCAGGATGACCTGAGTTCAAATCCAACCTCAGACATATTAGTTGAGAAATCCTGGGCAAGTCACCTAACTTCTAGCAACCTCAGTTTTCTCATCTGGAAAATGGGGATAATAAAAGCATCTATCTCTTGGAATTGTTTCTAGGCTCAAAGAAAATCATATATGTAAAGCACTTTGCAGACCTTAGAGTCTCATAGACTTAGAGTAATATATAAAGACCTTATAACAATAAGAAATATATAAAGACCTCAGAGTCTTATAGACTTAGAGTAATATATAAAGACCTTATAATAATAAGTAATATATAAAGACCTCAGAGTCTTATAGACTTAGAGTAATATATAGAAAGACCTTATAATAAATAATATATAAAGACCTCAGAGTCTCATAGACTTAGAGTAATATATAAAAACCTTATAACAATAAGAAATATATAAAGACCTTTGAGTCTTATAGACTTAGAGTAATACATAAATATTAGCCATTATTAGTAATAATTTTTATTTTTTGCAGGAGACCTTTCCCAATCTTTCCTCCCTTACTTCTTTGGTGTGTGTATCTCATATGTACACAGTTATTTACCTATTTTATTCTTCCATTAGATTGTGAGCTTCTTGAGGGAAGGAAGCTCCTTTCGGTTTTTGTTTGTGTTCTTAGTACTTAACATGGTGCCTAACACATAGTAATTGGGCAACCAGGTGGCACAGTGGAGAGAGCACTAGCCCTGGAGTCAGGAAGTCCCGAGTTCAAATCCAACCTCAGACACTATCTGCATGACCCTGGGCAAGTCACTTCACTCTGTTTGTCTCAGTTTCTTCATCTATAAAATGAACTGGAGAAGGAAATAACAAACCACTCCAGTATCTTTGCTAAGAAAACCCCAAATGCGATTATGAAGAGTTGGACATGACTGAAAATGACTCAACAACATTGCATAGTAAATGCTTTATTAATTCTTGTTGATTGGAGGATTCATTGCTGTCCTCCACATAGAATGGAAGCTCTTGAGAGCAAACATTGTTCCATTTTTGCCTTTGTTGCTTCAGTGCACAGCACCAAAGGGGCTTACCATATACTTGACATTTGATGGGCTGATTGGTTCCAGATGATTGACTTTCAGAGCTATTTTTGTTGGTGATTGGTTATTCCAATTTTGTCTGACTCTTTGTGACCCCATTTGGGGGTTTTCTTGGCAACAGCTCACCAAATTCCTTATTCCAGTCAAAAGTTGACTTTCTACAGCTATAGCTTGTATCTCACTCCAAGAAAGCTCCTAGACCTGCTATAAAGGAACTATTCTTACCATATCTTCTCAGAAAATGTCCTTTTGTAAAAACTCTTTGGAGTTAATTGGTTAAATGGGGCACTAATCACTGGAGTATACTGATCATTGAAGGGTCATATTAATTATAGCTGGTTGATCGATATAGAATGGAGAGTTGAGCCCACATTATCTGAAAAACATTATAACCCTTCAGATGCATGATCCTGAGTGGGATGTGTAGTTTTGCTCTGGGAGACCCTACTCATCAGTGAAAGGGAAGAATTAGGATGAGGAGCTAAGTTTCTATAAAAGTTACACAAGTATATACAGAATGTATACATATACGTACATTTGTGTGTGTGTGTGTATGTGTGTGTATGCACACATATTTATATGCCAGGATATTTTGGGAGCTTGGGCACCAGTAGAGGGAAGGATTAGGGAAGTTTCCAGTAGATGAGGGAGCTTAATTTAATTCTGGACAGAAACTAATGACTCTGAGGGAAAAGGGTGATTCATCTCAGACATTGGGGACAGCCAGTGAAAAGGCAAGGAAGGAGAGTATACAATTGGGCTAGAGGGTAGATTGAAGCCAGGCCATGAAGGTTATAAAAGCCTTCTGTTGACTTTATCTTGATGGCAATAGTCACTGGTATTTACTGTTTTCAAACTCCTGCTTTTCCTCCTTCTTCCTTAGTATGTAAGCTTCTTAAAGGCCCAAATGGTTTCACTTTTGTATTTTTATCTCTTGAATCTAGCTGGCACTTAATAAAGCTTGTCAATGGACTTGTAAACTCTGTGAGGGCAGGGATGGAGTGTGATCTAAATTTTGTGGATGATTCCTTGAACAATCAGGGGCTTACCAAATGACTGCTCCTCGGAAAAGGCTGATATGATTCAACAATGTCATATGGCAGCCAAGATGTGGACAATCTAGCTTATACATTTAAAAATTCGATCGTAGCTAATCATTGATTATTTGAGGTAAGTGGGGATATTGTCTCCCCTCCCCCTTTATTGGAGGTATAGTGAGTGTTCAGGGGGTTGGGAAGTGAGAGGCCACTTTGTCCACTTATGGCTCCCACAGCTCAGGAAGGGCATGGATCAATCATTTTTTATGAGTGTTGATTGTTATGCTTTTTTTGGGGGGGAAGTTTATTTTGTAGAGACAGTATAGATTAGTAGTACTAGAATCAGTGCCAGGGAGACCAGGGTTCAAACCTTACCCACTTCTGACCCTTACTAGCTGTGTGGTCATAGATAAGTCCCTCAGTCTCTCAGAACCCCAGCTTCTTCATCTCTAAATTGGGATCAATAATCTCTGTAGTGACTCCTCTGATGAGCTGCTGTGAAACGCTAGGTGACTGATCACCCACCTAATGCATGCAGAGGGTCTTATAAATGTCACTTATTATATTGGTTAGAGAACCAAAAAAAGAGTGGTTGCCTTGGAAGCAATCAGATAACAGAACCCAAAGAGATTTTATTTGTGCCCACGGTGGTTGTTTGGTGTGCTTATAATTGTCCAGACTGCCTAGAAGGAGTAAACCGAGGAATAGCTGGGGTGGCCTGACCACCCTGGAGAGCTCTAGTGAGCCCCACTGTCTCCCAAGTAGGATTGGAAGGACCAGTGCTCCCTCTGCCTTGGCCCTGACCCTCCTTCTGGGCAGGATCCAGAGAGTTCTTGGGGAGAGGATCTATGGTAGATTGCTTTGACTACTTGACCAGGGCCCTGTTTCCTGTCATTCTCTGTGGTTGACTTCACTCTGATAGAAGTGATAACCAGAGGAGATAGCTGTTGTGGTATCAGGGGGCACAGGTTTTGTAAGAGCTGCCTGAGCTAATACTTCTGGAACATACACTGAATCCACTGCTGAAAGAAAGCAGTCTTGCGTTGCTCAGGAAAGAGACTATCAGCCTCCTTCCTGGAGGTTTTCAGAGAGGCTGGGATATCATGTGGAACTCTTGGAGGCACTCAGTGCTGGGAGCACTGGATGCTGAGAGATCTGAGCAAACCCCAGACCTATTGCCAATTATCTATGTGGTCAAAGGCAGAACAATATTATATACCTTCGTTTCTTCATATGTAAAATGGGAGCATTGATCTACCTCCAAATCCTGTGTGGAGGTGTGTAAGTCTTTCAGCAGAGCAGCAGACCATGAGCCATACTGACAGAGGGCAGTATTCCCAGAGCCCCTCTCCTGGCATTATTGCTGTTAGCAAATATGGAAGGGATAAACAATGACTTTAGGCACTTTGAAGGGGGAGCAGTGACTGCCATCCCTGATTGTGCAGTGTGGCTGCTCATTTGTTGTTGGTAAGAAAAATTTCTCTTTGATATCTTCTCCCCAAAGCACTTTCAAAGAGGGAAGCATCAGGCTGTCTAGGAAAGTGCATTTCTTATTACTTAGCTCCGTCCCTCAGGCGCTGCCCATTACAGGAGCCAGATCCCTCCCTCTAGGAGAGTAGAGTCCCTCTCTACCTCTACCATGAGGCACTTGGTGACAGTGGACAGAGTAGAGGCTGGAGGCAGGAAGACAAGAATTCACAGTCTTGCCTCAGACACTTGCCAGCTGGCATTTAACCTCTGTTTGCCTCACTTTCCTTATCTGTAAAATAGGGATAATAGCAGCTACCTTCCAGGACTGTAGCTGAGATAATATTTATAAATTGCTTTGTGAACCTTAAAGTGCCATGCAAATGTGAGCTATCATCATCATCCTCACCATCATCACCACCGTGTCTCAGCAGCCCCCTCACCCTGGAAGATCCTTCCGTTCCTGTGGTCCCCGTTCTCAGATTGGTAAATTCTTTCAGGGGTTTCCATTTTAAGGAAATTGCCTGGATCAGTCACATTTACTCCTTCTATCACCAAACTGTGATACACCAGGTCCTTTGTGACAGAGGTATCTATGACACTACATGCCAGAGCCTCAGTTTCTTCCTCTGTCAAATGAGGAGCTTCCTCTGGATACCCTCCAGTGTCTGTTCAAGTTCTAAATCCTATGACCTCTTTAGGGATTTCCTAATCATTAGTGCTGCTCCAGTGTTCAATAAGCTGCCCTGGGAGGGAAGGGTTCTCCCTCCCTGGAAATCTCCAAGCAGGTGCTGGATGACCCTTTGCCAGGCATATTCAGGAGAGGGCCAGGTCACCGACTAAGGTCTCTGAGTCCTGGGGCCACTCTGGGGGACAGGTGAGGTGGGTGCTGGAGGAGGGGTGGTATCCTGGGGATAGGGATGCAAGGCACAGAGTGAGTTGAGGACTTGAGGCTTGGGGGACCAGGAGACTGCTGCCCAGAGGAAGCTTGCTGCCTGCGTCCTGGAGGTCAGCACCAGTGGTAAAGCCCAGGAGGTTTCTGAAATGTCTTCCAACTCTTGAGATTCTGGGATTAGGCTGGCCAAGCTTGATAAGGTCCAGGTGTTACAGTACCGCCATCTGGTGGTTAAAACCTTGAACAGCTGTACTAGCCAGCCTACATTCAATGCCACCCTGTGTGTCATCTGGCTGGAGAGGAGAAGCTTCTTTTCATCCATGCTCTCATGAACGAGTACTGGGTTTAGATCAAGAGGAGTCAAATCTGAACTCAGGCTCTCCTATCTACTATCTTTGCGAATCTGGGCAAATTACTTAACGTGGTACCTCAGTTTCCTCATTTGTAAAATGAGCAGAAGGAAATGGCAAACCATTTTAGTGTCTTTTCTAAGAACCCCCCTCCCCACAAAAGGGTCATAAAGAGTCAGACATGACTAAAACGATTGAACCGCAAAATTTTATAGAGAGGGAAACTGAAGAGAGATTAAGTGATCCACCTGAGGACAGATTTGGGAACCAGGTCCCTTGACTCCAAACTCAGGGCACTTTTTATCACAACTCCTGCCTAAGCCTCCAAGACTCAGCTTCCAATCACTTCCTCCAAGATAGTGTTGTCACACACTGCTACTCTCCCCACCCTTGTATCCCTCTAACCTTAGCTCTTGAGACAACCTGTCCATTCTGATGTTCCCCAAATTCAGAGACCAATCCTAGCCCTCGATGTCAAGGCCCCATCACTTGTGACTGTCAGTGCCCCACGACTTTTGGGTTGCTGTCCAGAAGGTGTTGCTGCCAAGCCGTTTGGTGATCTCCATCACCCAGGATGCTTTCAGCAGTGTTTGACGCACATGGAGAGCACAAGGGAACACAGGAGTGTCCAGCAAAGGTCACTGGAGGCAAAACAAATCCACATTCTTCTGTCATCAGAGGTCGCTATTGTTTCAAGTCAAAACCAGCAATGATCAAGAAGCCTACTATGTGCCAGTCACTTGATTGAGAACTAAGGATGCAAAGATAAGACAAAACAAACAAAAATCCAGCCCCTGCCCTGGAGGAGCACACAGTAGGCAGCAACGTTGGGATAAGCTGCAAATAGACAGAATAAAGGGGTATTGAGAAAGGCTTCCTGTAGGAGATTGTAACAGGCATCTGAAGGAGCCCTGGAAAGTCAGGAGGCAGAGATAAGGAGGGGGAGAATCCCAGGCATGGGGGACAGCTGGAGAAAATGCCCAGGTATTTTCACTCCCCATCCCTTCTTCTAAGAGGTTGAATGGATCAGGAGAAAGGCACTTTCCTTGAGCTCGTCTCTGCTTGTTACATCTGCTGACTGCAAGTCTTACAGTGAGAGCGACTGGTAAAATCCTCAGGGTTATGGCCTGCAGTTGCTGCCTTCCTGTTCCCACAGTTTGACTGCCCTAAAGGGATGGCTGAGTGCACATGGTGGAGGACCCTAACCCTAAGCCTAATTCCCACTCCCTTTTGGGCAGAGCTGAACTGGTGGGGGAAGCTGGGATCAGGGAGGACAGGTAGTATCAAGGAGAATCAAGCAGGGGGCAGCGGAGAATCGGTGCCAGAGCCAGGCCAGGGGAAGGTGAGGTCCAAGCTGCACAGATAGACACTCTGCTTATTCTAGGAGGTCTCCCTTGGCAGCGACCAGAATGAATGAACTGGTTGACCTGGCCCTGCCATGGACACACTTCCTATGTCCTCAAGGAGCTGTGCTTCATGTAAGGCCTAGAGGTTACAGAATCGTAGGACCATGGATAGAGATCTCAGAAGCTATCAGTTCAAACCCCTCATTTTACAGATTAGGAAACCTAAACCCCCAGGAATCAGATTTGCCAAATCTGAGCAGGGGATGTCACTAGAGGAGCTGTTCCAAGTTTCCTGTTGATTTGGGGCAGAAAAGTGCCTTATCCCACACTACCTGAGTCCTCTGTCCTATTCTGCAATGACTGGTGCTCAGGTCTCCCAGCTGCATTTTCTGCCTTCTGTCTCTTCCCCCAACTCCTTACCATTGGCTGGCTTTTTTTTACATGATCCATTTTGCATAACCCTCTTGCTGAGGGATTCTGCCTTGTGTCACATTCTCTCAGAACCTGGGTTTCCCTACCCGTACTGGGTCTCTAGTCCTAGAGAACACATTCCCTGGGCCTGCCCCTTAGACCTCAACTTATGGCCTGGCCTGCTCCTGCTTGGCCTCATGTCCTGTGTCTAGGACTTAGTGTAGACCTTGGCCAATGGTCTCTATTATCCTCAGGCAGCCAGTCAACAAGAATGAATGTGCGGGCTGTGCTGCACGATGGGGACTTAGAGAAAGGGGGAAAAACCCGTTGTCCTTGCCCTGGAGGGACTCACAGTCGAAAGCGATGACTCCATGCAAATGAGCACATGCATACAAAGTGGAGTAGAGGGAGGGCTCCTCGGAGGAGGAGGCGCCAGCTGCTGGGCAGGGGAGTGCAGTTGGGAAAGGTGAGATTGGAACTGAGTTTTGTGGGGAATCAGGGAGGCTGACAAATGGAGGTGAGGATACAGAGCATTGTGGACAGGAGAGGACAGCTGGTGCAGAGGGTCAAAGGGGGAGGATGGCATGTCAGGTGTGAGAAGCCTAGCTGTATTTCTGAGTGAGACCAGAAAGGCAGGGAGGGGCCGGTTTAGGAAGAGCCAAAGAAAAGGAGGTTGAGTTTGGGGACATGAGGAGCCCCTGGAGCCACTGAACTGCAGGGGTTGGTGACGCAGTCAAAGCTTGGCTTTTGTCAGCTGAGAGGAGGCTAAGCCATAGTGGAAGCTGGGGAGAGGCTGGAGGCAGGCAGGGGGTAGGAGGTGAAGAGGGCTGGCGCCAGGGCAAGGACAATGGTAGAGGAGGGAAGAAGAAGTTTAGGAGAAATGTGGAAAAGGAAGTATTGATGACTTTGGCTTATTTTTAGTTTGATTATAGGATTAAGTTCCCTTCTTTGGGAAAAGCTAGCCCTAATAGCTAATCCAGACTAATAGAAATAGTCTCTTATGTCTGGGTTACCTACAGATTTAAGGAATAGACAGATTGAAAAGACCTTATAATTTAGAGGAATAAAATAATTATAGCATGATAAGATTGTTTTTTAAAGGCTAAGTTCCTCTTTCTGGCAGCTGGGAAAAGAGGGGCTAGCCAAAGGTTAAGTTTCTCTTCCCAGTCTTAGGGGATAAGCTCTTTTTTTTGTCTTGAGCTAGAGTCTAAGTTGACTAATGAAATCTTCTAAGGAAAATGGGGGGTGGTATCTGCTAACTCCAAACCATAAATACTCCTTTCCCAGTGAGCTTTCTAGTCACAAAAGGCATCACCTGTTGGGCAAGGATCTCTGGGCTAATCTCACTTTGACAGTTAGACACAGCTGGGTTAAGAAAGCCTGGGAGATGTGCACTAGTCAGACGACCTGTCTCATGCAGTTGAATTATGTTCAAAACAAGTTTCGTATGTTTTTATTCTTCTTTTCTGTTATAAAGATAAGCTCCAAATATTACTCCTTTGTCACTTATTACTGAGAAATTAATTAGTTGCCCTGTTTTAGTTGTAATTTGGTAGACTTGCTATTAAATAATTTTCATTGAAAATAATGAGCCTCAGAAAATCTTTTATTCCAGATAATTAGTTTGAACAATGTGAAGATAGAACAGTTAGGGGTAGGGGGAATGAAAGAGGGAAGCTGAGGACGGTGCTGAAGCTTAGGTGGGTAAGATGATGGCTGCATCCTTGACAGCAAGGGTGAGCCTTCGTTACGACAGTAACTGATAAGGAGGAGAAAGATGATACACGTACATCCAGTGCCTCATTTATCCAGCTAGATTTCTCTGGCAAGATCCCCTATTGTGAATGCCACATGAAAGCATGAAAGTAAGCAGAGAAGTCTTCTGAGCACCTTAAATCGATGGCACCAGGTCCATGCATGAATCCAGGCAAGGTCCTCTTGTAGGCATCATACATAACTCTGATTGGTCTGGATATTTGGCTTTTTAGCTCCTACTATGGAGAGAAAGCAAATTAGAAAAAGGATGGGGCTTTGAGGGACAAGTGTGTGACACTATTTTGAACTGATAACTTGGCAACCAGGCAATAAGGAAGTGGGACAATTAGGAAGTGCACCAAACAGTCACGCAAGAGTTGGGGTTGCAGAGCATCGGGGCAGTCTTCCACACCTCATCAGAGCCTAAGAGCATCACTGCTTCCTACCATGCAGCTCTGTGACTTGTCTGACATTCTCAATGGTGACCCTGAGTCATCAAGAAAAGGTTAAGTTATGTTCCACATGCTCTGCTTCAGAAGACAGAGCCAGGCAGCTTAGGAAGTTTTCCATCCAAAGTGGTTCTACTATATAGTAGTAGTAACTCGACTCAGTTATTGGGAAAATTCATTTTTGTCGAATAGTCTTCTCAGAGATGGCAGATATATGAGGTGTGTATCTATCTCTGAGGTGTGGAAGGCTATTATCTTTCCTAACTTCTGAGAAATGCTTCACAAACAGAAAAGTACATGTTGTTATTTGCAAACACTATTAACCATTTCCTGTTCCTGACTCAAAAATCAGAAGCTAATTGAGCTTCTAGGGTCTTAACAAAGTTCCTTTGATCTAGTGGTTTAAAATGGAAGAACTCCACCCTGCTTATGCTCCAGCTCGGAATTTTAGCTTTGCCACAGATGACTTTTAATTCTTATAAGGGCCTCATCCAATGCTTGTCTTACGCACATGTTGAAGCTTACTAATCATTAACTGGCTAAGAATAGCTTTGTGTATGTAGTATTTTCCATTGAATATTTTTTCATGCTAAATGGAAATATCTTATCCTCATTTTCACATCAAAGTTAAATTGGTGCAGCATAGCGAACAAATTTTTTTAAATCCGGTTTCCATCTGAGCATACTTCTTATGTCACTTTTTTACAGATGAGTAGCCTGAGATTGTTGGAGGTTGAGTGATTTACTTACAGTCACAGTTATTAAGAGTTATGAATTGTTATTCAAACCCAAGTCTATCCATTCACTGTGCCACATTATCTCTTGTGCACTCACCATATGCTAATTTTAATTAAAAGTATTGGTGTAATGTCTTATCTCCTTAGTAGATGGTAAGCAACTTGGGGGCAGAAATCGTGATTCAGTTTGATAAGACTCAATCTCGTCATCTTCTCCAACGCCAAACGCAATGGCTGATAATATAGGAAAGTCTCTTTTCTGAATGAAGACAGCAGTCATTCAGACCAAAGAGCGCACAAAGGGAATCATCACTGCAACAGACCTGTCAGGGGGTTGTCTAATCTCAATTTCTTTTCTTTTTTAAAAAATTATTTATTTATTTAACTTTTCAACATTCATTTCCACAAAATTTTGGGTTCCAAATTTTCTCCCCATTTCTCCCCTCCCCCACCCCCAAACACTGAGCATTCTAATTGCCCCTATCACCAATCTGCCCTCTCTTCTAACACCCCTCCCTTCCCTTATCCCCATCTTCTCTTTTGTCCTGCAAGGCAAGATAACTTTCTATGCCCCATTATCTGTATTTCTATTTCCTAGCTGCAAGCACAATATTCCACAGTTGTTCCTAAAACTTTGAATTCCAACTTCTTTTCATCCCTCCCTCCCCACCCATTCCCTTTGGGAAGGCAGGCAATTCAATATAGGCCATATCTGTGTAGTTTTGCAAATGACTTCCATAATAGTCATGTTGTGTAAGACTAACTATATTTCCCTCCATCCTATCCTGCCCCCCATTGCTTCTGTTCTCTCTTTTGATCCTGTCCCTCCCCAAGAATGTTGACTTCAAATTGCTCCCTCCTCCCACTGCCCTCCCTTCTGTCAATCCCCCCACCCTGCTGATCCCCTTCTCCCCTACTTTCCTGTATTGTAAGATAGGTTTTCATACCAAAATGAGTGTGCATTTTATTCCTTCCTTTAGTAGAATGTGATGAGAGTAAGCTTCATGTTTTTTCTCTCACCTTCCCTCTTTTCCCCTCCACTGAAAAGTCTTTTATTTTCCTTTTATGAGAGATAACCTGCCCTATTCCATTTCTCCCTTTCTCCTCCTAATATATTTCTCTCTCGCCACTTAATTTCATTTTTTAAAAATATGATGCCATCCTATTCAATTCACCCTGTTCTCTCTCTCTCTCTCTCTCTCTCTCTCTCTCTCTCTCTCTGTGTATGTGCAATCCCACCAACTACCCAGATACTGAAAAAAGTTTCAAGAGTTACAAATATTGTCTTTCCATGTAGGAATGTAAAGAGATCAACTTTAGTAAGTCCCTTATGACTTCTCTTTGCTGTTTACCTTTTCATGCTTCTTTTCATTCTTGTGTTTGAAGGTCAAATTTTCTTTTCAGCTCTGGTCTTTTCATCAAGAATGCTTGAAAGTCCTCAATTTCATTGAAAGACCATTTTCCCCCCTGAAGTATTATACTCAGTTTTGCTGGGTAGGTGATTCTTGGTTTTAGTCCTAGTTCCTTTGACTTCTGGAATATCATATTCCACACCCTTCAATCCCTTAATGTAGAAGCTGCTAGATCTTGTGTTATCCTGATTGTATTTCCACAATACTTGAATTATTTCTATCTAGCTGCTTGCAATATTTTCTCCTTGACCTGGGAACTCTGGAATTTGGCCACAATGTTCCTAGGAGTTTCTCTTTTTGGATCTCTTTCAGGCAGTGATCAGTGGATTCTTTCAACACTTATTTTGCCCTCTGGTTCTAGAATCTCAGGGCAGTTTTCCTTGATAATTTCATGAAAGATGATGTCTAGGATCTTTTTTTGATCAAGGCTTTCAGGTAGTCCCATAATTTTAAAATTGTCTTTCCTGGATCTATTTTCTAGGTCAGTTGTTCTTCCAATGAGATATTTCACATTATCTTCCATTTTTTCATTCTTTTGCTTTTGTTTTGTGATTTATTGGTTTCTCATAAAGTCATTAGCCTCCATCTGTTCCATTCTAATTTTGAAAGAACTGTTTTCTTCAGTGAGCTTTTGAACCTCCTTTTCCATTTGGCTAATACTGCTTTTTAAAGCATTCTTCTCCTCGTTGGCTTTTTGGACCTCTTTTGCCAATTGAGTTAGCCTATTTTTCAAGGTGTTATTTTCTTCAGCATTTTTTTGTGTCTCCTTTAGCAAGGTGTTGACCCATTTTTCATGATTTTCTTGCATCTCACTCATTTCTCCTCCCAATTTTTCCTCCACCTCTCTAACTTGATTTTCAAAATCCTTTTTGAGCTCTTCCATGGCCTGAGCCCACTGAATATTTATTTTGGATGTTTGGGATACAGAATCCTTGAAGCTTTTGTCTTTCCCAGATGGTAAGCATTGTTGTTCCTCATCTGAAAGGATGGGAGGAGATATCTGTTCACCAAGAAAGTAACCTTCTATAGTCTTATTTTTTTCCCCCTTTTTTGGGCATTTTCCCAACCAGTTACTTGACTTTTGGGTCCTTTGTCAAGAGTAAGGTATACTCTGGGGACCTGTAAGATATCAGTTCCTCCAAGGTGGCACAGTCAAGTGTGTATTGATCTGGGTGCAGGGAAGGATTTTTGTGCCTAGAATCTTAGCAGTGTTTCCTCTCCATAGGCACCTGACCTCCAGTTCTGCCAAGCTAGCACTGGGAGGGGTGGGATTCAGTCAAGCTGTGAGGGCAGGGCCTCCATTCAGTGTGAGACAAAGACCAGCTGCCTCAGGGCATCTACACAAGGCTGAGGTAAGACTCAGCTCTTCAGTGCCCCCAGGGGTTTTTACAATCCAGCTATGGTCTCAGGCTGCTGTAGGGGCTGCCCTGAGAACTCCTGCCTCCTGTCCACGACTGGAGGTTCTGCCCCCAAGGGGGCTGTTCACAAGCCGTGTGCTCCGCCAAGGCTGGGCTGGGCTCCATGCTTTGAGCTCCGCTCGGCATCTGGTGCAACTGACATTTCCTGTGGGTCTTTCAGGTCACCCTGGGCTGGAAATCTCCTCCACTATGTTGTTCTCCACTTCTGCTGCTCCAAAATTTGTTGGGAGTCCCTCTCCACAGGTGTTTTATGGGCTGTGTGGAGGCAACCTCCGTATGTGTGTCTTTCTACTCTGCCATCTTGGCTCTGCCCTAGTCTCAATTTCGAGGAAGGATGCCTACCACTTCTGGGGCTGCCCACTCCATTTCTGGACAACTCTAACTGGTAGGAAGTTTCAAGTCCAAAGCAGTCTCTTTGGGGCTTCCATGTGTTATTCCTGGTCCTGTCCTCTGGGGTCAAATGGCACAAGCTACATCCCTCTCCCACAAACAGCCCCCCAAATATGTGAGGAGAGTCATATGACCCCCCCCCCAGTCTTCTCTTTATCAGGCTTGATCTCATATATCACGGTCTCTGGGTGCACAGTCTCACCATCTCAGTTCCCTGAGTCCTGTGATAAATGGCATGACACGGTGCCAGGGTTGGCCAGGTTGCAGATGGAAGATGCAGGAATGCAGGGCTGGCCTTGGGTCAAGAACATCAAAGCAGCACAGGTTCACCCAGTCTTAGGAACTGAAAGGCACCCAAGAAACCGGTTGAATTAGAGTACCTTTTCTGCCTTCCCTACAGAGGGCTCGTCTGCCTCTGTTTGGAGACCTCTGGAGAACAGAAGCTCCCTCTCTCTCAACCAGTTCTTTCCCTTTGGAACAGTTCTCAGTGTTAGCAAGTTTTTTCATAAAAAAATCTCCCTGGGTGTCTTCCATTTCTTGTCCTTAGTTCTGCCCCAGGGGCCAAGCTGAATGAGGCTAATCCCTTCTCCACTTGGCAGCCCTTGGAGCAGCTGTCAAAGACCCAACAAGTCTCCTCTTCTTCAGGTCTCATATCTTCAACCCCTAAATGCTTCTTGTGGTTACTCGCAATGGAAACGTGAGTGCCTTGAAGGTGTGGGATACTAAGGGAAGCCAAGTCCTGCCCAGTGAGCAGTTGACCCAACGTGGACTCACACGGCTCATCTGGAGTATTTTTAAAGATCACAGATTGAGGACTAAAGAAGTTTAATTTCCCCACCCTCACAGAAGCACAATGGCCCAGCAAGAGGCTTCTGAACATAGAAAGAGGCACGGTTCTAGGGAGAGAATCTTCAGAATGGCTGTCATTAGGGGCCTCAGACTTAGGGTTCTTGGTGAATTTCCAACAATTCCTTCCTTCAAATAAGGGATAGAGAGAAAAAGTGCAATTGAACCCAGTAAGCATTTGTAAAGCTCCTACTCTGTGTCAGGCACTGGGCTAGGTACTGGGGAAACAGACAATAGGAAAGTTAGGTTGTGTCCTCAAGGAGCACATGTGCTAGATAAGGAATAAAGGAAAATGAATTTGTCAAACATTTATCATGTGCCAAAGGCATTTATCAAGTACTCAGTATGAGGAATGTGGAGAGAAAAGCAAGACAATCCCTGCTCTCCAGGAGCTTAATAAGAGTCCAGATATAGGAGGCTTCACTGCAAGGACAACTGGGGGCATCAGGACAGGCTTCCTGTAGGAGGGGGCACTTCAGTCAGGTCCCAAAGGAAGCTTAAGGATGGACTAGAAAACAGTTTGTGTTTTCTGAGGGGGAAGAGAGAAGAGACTGAGAAGAAAGGGTTTGGGGCATGCCCTAGCCAAAGGGCAAGCAGAATCTGGTTCTCAATAATCACATAATAAAGTAATGATAATAGCTAATAGGATGTTTTAAGGTTTGCAAAGCACTTTACAAGTTTTATCTCATTTTATCCTCAGGACACCTGGAAGGTAGATGCTGCTGTTATTCCTGTTTTACAGATGAGGCAACTGAGATAGACCAAGGTTAAGTGACATGACCAGTATCACACAACTAGTTAGTGTCTGAGGCCAGATTTGGACTCAAGTTTTCCTAACCCCATATCTAGTGCTCTCCATTGTACCACCTGGCTGTGTAGGAGAATGCCAAGATTCTGGACTCCCAGAAGGATAAAATAAAGTTCACCTTGTATCAGACCATTGACACATTTAGCCCAGTTTTCTTTGACAGTGGTGCCAAGGTGGGGAAAGGTGCTAAGTGAGAGAGCATGGTAACTGTTTTCCATGACACTATCCTCAAAGGTTAGGGCTGTTCCTCAAACACCCCCAACTTCATCTTGGTGATTTTCTACTGAGGGGTCATGCCAGGGGGCATGAAGGAGAAACTGGACTTCTTTGCCTCAGTCTGCAAATGCCAAGATGGTGGATGAGAGTTCTGAGTCTCCACAGCCATGTGGCTTTGGACTGGCCACATCTTTCTCCAGTCTCATTTACACTGCTTACCCCCTCCTCCAAGCCCTAGTTCCCCTATATGCAAAACAAGATTCGCAAGGGCAACTTGCTTCAAAGGGCATGGGAAGGAAGTGCTAATAAAAATATTGTACGCAAGTTGGCATAGAGAAGCTGTCTTGTAAGCAGAAGTGCCGCCCACTCATCAATAGGGTATCAGTTGAATCTTTCTGAGCAAAATAATCTCGCTTTTTTTTTCCACTGCTTGCGAGAGTCAGTCAGACAAACTGATTGGAGGTGTGAGAATGGGGCTGGAAAACTCTTTAGAAGAACAGAAAGAGTGATTCGATCTCTCAGCTCCCCGACTTGGTTTTCAAAGCTGACTCCTCTCGAGAGCTCTGCCTCCTGCCCAAGTCAACCACCTGGCCTGCGGCTTTCAGAGGGTCCCATCGTCTTTGATAGTCTGCATTTCTTTCTTAGTGGGGCCAGAAGAGGTGTAAGGGGGGAGGATAGCGCTAGAGGGGAGTAAGACAAAGGGGCAGCAGGAGAGGAAAAGTGGAGAGACCAGCGAGTAGACAAGTGTTACCTTCTCCTCTCCCCCTTTCATGTCTTAGCCTAACGGTTAATCAGTGGGTGGAAGACTGAGAGAGGGCTTCATAGCAGGCCTTGCAGTTAGGAAATAGTTGGGTTAAAATTTTACCCCTGAAACTAGCTCTGTGGCCATGAGAAAGTTGCTTAATATTTCTAAGCCTCAGTTTTCCTAAATGGGAAATGGAAATATTAGACCCTGTAGTACTTACGGCACAATGATCTTTATGAAGACTCTTCACCTCCCACCTATGTGCCTTTGCCCTGACTGACCCCCATGTCTGGGAAGCATCCCATCCTCACCTCCTTTAGAATCCATCTGAGTTTCCTTCAAAAGCCAACTCAAGCATCGTCTCCTACAGGATGTCTTTCCTGATTTCCCCCAGATTCTTGAGCCTCCCTTTCATTACAAAATCTTTATTTAGTATTTAATACATATATTCATACACCATATATATTCTCTCCTTTTGTAGAATGTTTTTGACTTTATATTCTCAACATTTGGCACAAAGTCTGGCACATAGTAGGTGTTTGGCGTTTTCCTGAAATTTAAAAATACCTGAATGGTGCTCTGTAAAAGTGAAAGTTCTGTGTCAATGTCCAATGACAGAACTGGTGGAAAGAACTGTGGTCTTGGATATGGAAGCCTGACTCTAGCTCTCAGCCCTTTTTCTTCTCAGACCTTGCCAAGACTGACTCCCATGCCTGGGGTGCCCTCTTTTCTTACTTCTGCTTCATAGATTCCTTCAAACCTTGGATCAAAGACCATCACCACTGACACAGTGCCAAGCACACAGTAAGTGTTTAATAAATGCTAGGTGATCGACCAATTATATGAGGCTTTTCTCAATCCCCATCACGCCCCCAGATCCTTGTGTCTTGCTCCCCTTCCTGAGCTTACTTTTGTATTTATTTTGTCCATATTTTGTATCCAGATTGATGAAATATGTTCAAGAAGAAGCAGCAGTTTCCCTTCCTGTCTGTGCAGGGAGCCTTAGCCTGATGTTTCCGTCCACCAGGCATGAGAGGTTTATCCTTTTTTTAAAGATTAAATTTTATTTTATTTTCACATGCATTCTTTTCTTCCTCCCACTGGAAAATCAAGCAAAGCAAAACATTTTCCCCTGTTACAATCACCACTAGCCAAGAAAAACAAATTCCTGCATTGACCACATTCCTTGGCTCCCCCTCCCCCAATGGAAGAGTCTGCTCTGAGTTCATTGCCTTTGACAGATGTGAGCCCCTGGAAGGCAGGCACGACTTCATTTTTGTATTTGTACCTTCAGCATCAAGTGCAGTGTCCAGCATGCAGTAGGTGTTTAATAAGTGCTTGTTACTGTGTATGGGGTAGTTTGGTTACTGGGTACCCCTGAGAAGAGTAAGGATGCTCCTCACTGCTGATCCCAGGTCTCTGGGTTGGAGTCACTCCTCTAGGCTTAGCTACCATCCCAATCTGGCTCCCATGGAGTCTGGCACTTCTCAGAGGTCCAGAGAACACAGGGGAAAAGACTCAGGGTTGAGAGGGACCTCAGGGGCTGTTGAGTCTAATCCTCTTATTTTAAAAATGAGGCAGGAAACTGAGGCTCAGAGTTTAAGTGTCTTACTCTAGGAAGGATTCAAACTCAGCTCTTGACTGCAGGCCTCCTCTGCCAATATGTGTGTGTGTATGCGTGTGTGTGTGTGTGTGTGTGTGTGTGTGTGTGTACATGTGTGCACCTAGGAATGAATGCAGATTGACTTGCATTACTAGATATATCATTATAGCTCAAATCTGTCGCATCCAAAGATATTCAAAGCTTTGGAGACAGTTCACTTTTTCAAGCTAATAGAAAGACACAAATGCAGCAAAATGTTAGTGGCACAAGAGAATTCAGACAACTCTGGGAGGGAGGTGGTATGGTGGGTTGACTTCTGGTCTTGGAATTGGGAAGACCTGGGTTTTAATGCTACCTTTGATCTTTATCTTTATCTGCAGTGTGATCCAGCCTCCTAGTCATCTAGGTGGGGTGGGCGCATCTTGGGGTGGGTGGGTGGGCAAGCCAGTGCCCTGGAGCTGAGGAAGAAAGAATTAGGATTTCTATTTGATTTTTCTTAAAGAGGAAAAAAATTAGATTTGACTAATATAAATGGCATGCCAGTTCTCCCTCTCTTGATCCATATGTCAGAAAGTAACATGTTAGTGTGTATTCTCAGAATTCTTAGGAGAAAGTGAGAATCCCACTGTGCAAAGGGGTTTGATAGTGGTGCCTAGTCTTAATTGTTTGCCTTCAGTGAATTGCAAGGTACTGCCAATCAAGTAGATGTATGAATTGTATCATCTAGTTTTAACTAAACCAAATCTCATAAAATGGAACCAGAATCTCAAAAAGACTCTTGTTAAGATAGTGTAGATTGAAGAGGATATTAAGAATATGGGCATAGATGAAAAGCAAGAAAACAGCCAAGCTGGCATGTCTCCTACTCCTGGTATCAGGGATCTCTTCTGATTCAGCAAGAAGTCAACCCATGAGTTCATAAATGATCATGATTATTTGAAATATTATTTGGAGGGCAGAGGCAAAATGGAAGAGTAGAAGGACAGACCTGCTCTAGCTCTCCCCCCATAACCCATAAAATACCTATAAAAATGACTCTAAGCAAATTCCAGAGCAGCAGAAGCCACAAAACAACAGAGTGAAAGAGATTTTCAGCCCAAGATAGTCTGGAAGGACAGTAGGAAAGGTCTATCTCACAGGCAAGTGCAGCCTAGCCTGGGTCATGAGGCATGGACAGGACTGGAGCAGGCTTCGGGGCATGAAATCATGACCTCAAAAACATATATGTAGGTGTGTATGGGTATGTAGGTATGTGTGTATTATGTATGTGTAGGTATGTATATGTACATGTGTATGCATATGTGTATATATGTATATGTGTGTATATATAATATACATAGACAGAGAACATAGGGTGAGCTGAATATGAAGGGAGAATACATAAAAATAAAATTTGCCGTTGAATGGAATGTAAGAGTAAGAGAAAGAGAGAGGAAGAACGTAGCAAATCATCTCACATAAAAGAGGCAGAAAAGAGCTTTTACAATGGAGGGGAAGAGGGGGGAGATGAAAGGAAATAAGTGAGCCTGACTCTCATGGGATTTGGCTTAAGGAGGGAATAACACACCCTCCCTTAGGTATGGAAATCTATTTCACCCTGCAGGAAGGCAAGGGGAAGGGGATAGGAGAGGGAAGATAATAGAAGGGACAGCAAATTGGGGAAAGGGATCATCAGAAGCAAACACTATTGTTGGGGGACAGGTCAAGGGAGAGAATGGAATAAACTGAGGGCAGGATAGGACAGAGGGAAATGTGGTTAGTCTTTTACAACATAACTATAATGGAAGTGCTTTGCATTGTTACACATGTATAAACTGTATTGAATTGCTTGTTTTCTCAGTGAATGGGGGGAAGAGGATATGGAACTCAAAGCTTTAAGGATGAATATTAAAAATTGTTTTAGCATGCAACTGGAAATTAAGCTATACAGACAATGGAGTATAGAAATCTATTTTGTCCTACAGGAAAAATAGAGGGGAAGGCGGATGAAAGAAGGTTGGGTAATAGAAGGGAGGACAGTCTGGAGGAAGGGGTAGATGGAGGGCATGCTGTTCTGGGTTGGGGGTGGAAGAGATGGGGAGAAAATTTTCAATTCAAATTCTTGTGGAAGTGAATGTTAAGAACTGAAATAAATACATTATATATTTAAAAAAAGAAATATTATTTGAAACTCCCCACCTTGAGACTGCCTGATGATGGCCTTCCCATTTATGGAATGGTTCTTAGGCTTACAAATTTGAATCAGGTCCTTTATAGCTTGGAAATGAGACTTTTACCAGAGAGATGTGCTGCAAAGGTCTTTACTCTCAGCAACAACTCTCATCCTAAACATATGTTGTTGCTTGAGATTTTAGCCGAGAATCACGTGAGACCATCATAATTAGAGATACATGTAAAACCTAAGGTTTTTTTTCCAGATGATACAAACCTGTTATCTATATAAACTTTCATATCTACTCAAAAAATACGTGGAAACAGAATTTTCTAGCCTATTTGAACATCTTCCAAATGAAGAGTTTCAGTGGATTTTGAACCCATTTTAAATAAATCTAAAAAAATGCAGCACCCTCTGATAACTTTGCAAGAACAATTCATCGGTTTTGGGGAAACTGAAAACTTACTATCCAAATTTTAATAAAAACCTTTGCATTATGAGTGGAGGGGATGGAGTAGCAAGTAGCATGATGTAGTAAACTTAGCTCATGATACATTTCCATTTATATCTACATATCTCTTTGAGGTATCTGTCTCCTCTGTAGCCAGACCTTCCAATTGCTATCACATCATGTTAAACCAAGACGTTCACAATGATGAAACAGATGTAACCACATTGCTCTTGCAAAAATATTCTTATGATTAATGAGCTGTTTTAGTGAAAGGCCCTTGTTGCTTCCCTCCTATACTGGGACAACAGTCTGATAGGGTTTTCTTCCTCACTGTAGCCCATCCTCCACTCAGTGGCCAGTGGGCAGATATGACCAGATCACTCTGCTATTCAATAAATCCCATTGACTCCCTAAGTGTAAGACCCTTCCTCTGGTTTTTGAGACTCTTCATAACCCAGAGTCTTTTTAAATTTCCAGACTTCTTACATTTTATTCTCCTCCTCATCATACCTAGTCTAGCAACCTTGGCTTTCTTGTTCCTCACACTTGACACTCCCATCTTCCAAATCCACACACTTTCTCTTGCTGTCTTCCATGCCTGGAACGGTCTCACTTCTCATCTCCTCCACTTGCTCTCTCTGGCTTCCTTCTAGTCCCAGCTGAAATCCCACTTCTACAGGAAGTCCATCCATTATCCCTCTTACTACCGATGCCCTGCCTCTCTTGACTGTCTCCAATCTGCTTTGTTTATGTTTTATTTTTACATAGATGCTTGGGTGCTGTCTCCTCATTAGACTGTGAGCTCTTTCAGGGAATGGACTGGTTTTTTTGTGTTTTTTGCCTTTCTTTTTATCTCCAGTGCTTAGCCCAGTACCTGACATACAGTATGCACTTCTTAAGTGAGTATTGACTTGACTAGTGGAGAGCAAGAAAGTATTTTGTACCATTAATAAATAACATAGAATAAAAATTATTCAGGTATTGTTTGTATCACCTTTATTTCATGCTTTTTAATTTCTCTTTTTCAGTGTGATTGTTCACAATGTGTTAGGACAATGGTAATTATATTACTTATAATTAAATATACATTCATTGGGATGTGTGCTCAGACATTTTCTATGGATAGGGATGCATGACCTAAAAAATTTGAAGTTCATCGTTCCAGAGGGATGACCTTGATGGAAGGCAGAAAACCTGAGTACAAATCTTGGGTTCATTGCTTACTAACTTTGTGGCTGTGGAGAGGTCAGGGGCTCCAATGTCCCTGTCAGCAAGATGGGGATAATACCTGTCCTGGAATCAATTCCACAAACATTTCTTAAGTACCTACTATGCAGCAGACATTGTTCTAGGGCCTGGGGATACAAAACCAAAAATGGAACAGTCACTGCCTCAAAGTGAATCACTGCCTTCTACCAGTGATAAACAAGCATTAGTGCATCTGTACAGAGTAAGTGTAGAGGACTGGAAAACTGGGGTCTTCTCAACTCCCAGAGACCACATCTACGTTGCCACTGCTGAGGGAGAGGAAATGCCAGACATAGGTAGGTGTCAGTTTAGCTGAAAGTCTCCAGTAGAGTGCCATGATTCTGGACTTAAGCCTAAGCTATTAACATTTTTGATCAGTGACTCACTCTCAAGTTTTCAAGTGACACCAAGCTGTGAGGAGCAATTCATAAAGAAGAGGATAGAGTCTGGGAGTCAAAAGATCTCGACAGGCTCAAAGATTGGAATAGATCTAATAAGGGGAAATTCAATATGTGCTAATGCCAGTTCTTACCTCGGGTTTAGAGGATCAACCTCACAAGTACAGGATTGGGTAAGCATGGCTAGATAGCAGTTGGTCTGAAAAAATTAAGGGATATTAGTGGATTGTCAACTCAATGATCAGTCATCTGTGATGTGGCAGCCAAAAAAGCTCATGTGAGCTTGGGGTGCATTGAGAGGTATAGATAGCATTCAGGAAGAAATAAGTGATAATATTTTTGCCCCTTGTCCTAGCTGGACCATTTCTGGAGTACTATATTGAGTTCTGGATACCACTGTGTAAGGAAGATTTCGATGAGCTGGAAAGTGTCCAGAAGAGGGTGACATGGACCATCAGGGGCCTCAAGTTCATGCCATTTGCAGATGGAATTGGAGATGCTTGGTATGGATAAGAGAAGATTTACAACAGATATGATAGCTTTCTTCAAGTATTTGAAGGAATATCATACTGAAGAGGGATGAGACTTGTTTTCTTTGGCAGAGAGAAGAAACAGAAACAATGGGTTGAAGTTGCAAAGGTAGATATTTAGACTTGATGTCAGGAAAAGTTTCACTGTAACACCATCATGGATGAATTCCTAGAGGACAATATATTCTTATAAATTCTAGGGGACCCCGTGGAACTATATTTCTTAGATGATGAGCCCCTACTTGTGAGTTTCCCTTTTACTACTGGCTAGTAGACACAACTAACTCATAGAGAAGGCATGAACTAAGAAAAGTAGACATAAAGCATTCCCTGTCCCTCCCTTCATGAAAACTCATGGAATAATCTTCCACAAATATATACAATGTACATGGGAAGAGGGGGCGCAAACTTGGAATAAAATGGTGGTGAGGCAAGCAGAGAGCAAACATGTGTGGCAAAGTCAGTGAGCATCTCTGGTATTATAACGTCTTGATGTTTATTCCCCCTCCTGGAGTCTTCTCTGTAATGCAACTCTTGAGACGGATTCCCCTTTAAGCCATGACCAACTCTTTTCTCTGTTGTCAGGGATCACTGACCTCAAAGATGCTTCTGGTCTCAAACGATAGCCTCTTTGTGTCCATGTGTACCTGGAGAATATGAATCTCTGCTTGCTCATCTAGGTCTTAAAGTCTTTTTGAACTGACTTGTATCTCTGCTACAAAATGCTGAGGTCAGTGGGGGAGGGCAGGAGGGTACATGCACCTCTGGTAAAGGTGCAAGCGATGCATTACACAAAGTGGCTCCCCTCCTGGGTCCCCTCAGAGCTCATGGGCTTTTTGGGGACCACCAGGGATATGGTCCATCAATGCTGGTCAATGGTGTTTAATCAAGGAAACTCACACTTAAGAAATGGTAAAGGGTTGTTCTTACAGTGTAACCCTTGCTATTGACTTCTTTCTTTCTCTGATTATGTCCTGGGCTTTCTGGGCTAAAAACTTGCTCAGAAACTGTCTCCCCTGCAACAACAATTGCCCTAAAGAAGAAAGGGTTGTGTTAGGAGGAGATGGACTCCTTTTTGTTGGGGGTTTTCAGGCAGAGGCTAGATACTCGCTCACTACAGATATTCAGAAGGACTCTCGTTCAGGTGTGGAGTAGACTCAAGCGGTGAAATCCCTTTTGACTCTAACTTCCAGGATTCTGTGGTTGTGGGAGCTAGCCTCAATCTTCCTAAGAATCTCATTTTCTCTCTTCGACATCCGAGTGATCTTCCTGTCTCTTGACACTCAGCTTCTCCTAACCTGCCCCTGGATGGATGCCTTGTCCGCCTTGGATCTTATTGTTTTCTGCTCCTAGAAACATAGGCTTCTTCTCATCTGCCATTGGTACTAGAATTATGGAAACCCTTCCTTTTAATTGCATCTGAATATCTAGTGACATTTTTATGGTTTCTCCTAGGCCCTGACCTCTGTTTCTTCCAGACCAAGAGAGTAGTAGCTGGGAAGCTCACTCCTGAGATTTCTGGGGTGAACTGTTTTTTGGGTTAGCAATAGTGGTGGGGTTCTTTACATGTCGTGAAGGGAACAAGTTTGGGATTTGGATTCAAGAGGACCTGGGTTCTAATCTCTGTTCTGTCACTTACTACTTGTGTGATTCAGGGCAGGTGGGTTACTTCCCCTCTCTGGCTCTGTTTCCTTATCTATAAAGTGAAGGGGGTGGGGCAGACCAGGTGATCTCAGAGGGCCTTTCCAGTTTCAAGTGCTTAATCCTACCAACATTTCAAATCCTTTCCCCTTAAGGTTGTCAGGAGCATTTCAGCTGTTCTGAATCTCCATCCCTCCCTCCAGTCCTCCAGGGTCAGAAGAAACATGTCTAATCAAGTCACTCAATATTCACTCCAAAGTATTAACCTGAAATCCTTCCCTTTCACCATGACTTTTTTTTTTTTTTGCACATTGAGGTAGAAGGGACATGGGATGGGTAGGTTTTGATGGAGTTTATTTCTAATGGTAGGATCAGTCAGCTGCCCTTTTCTTTTCTGAGTCTGAATCTTAGCCACCCACATGATGTTTACTGCCTGGTAGAGTGGGAATGGGAGGTCTGGGAAGCAGCAGAGGTCTGGGAAGGAGGCCATGAGGAAAAGGATATTGGTTCAAGGGCTTCAGGGATAGTCTTGGTGGTTCATGGGGGTCAGGAAGCCCTGACTGGATCTGTCTGTAGGCCAACATCTCTGTGTCATCCAGTATCTGTGGTCATATGTCCTAGGTTGCAAGCCTGTGTGAGTATGTGTGTGTGCTTTTGTATCTGTATGTCCTGCTAAGATTGAATCTGTGTACCTGTGTGTTTCTAGGTGTCCCATGACTGTACATATCTGTCTGGGTGAGTGACAGTGGCATGATCTCTGCATGATTGTTTGTGGGTCTGTGTGATGCTGTATGTGTGATGCCGTGTGTGTGTGTTTGTACGTGTGTGTGTCCATCCACCTCACCTCTTCCATCCGAGGCCCTGACAGCCAGAGCCTTGGGAGGGAAACAGAAAAAAGAGAAGACATGGTGACATATCACCTGCGAACTGAGCTCTCTCTCTCTCTAGATATATATACATATATATGTGTGTATATATATATATATATATATGTCTCTGTGTCTCTGTCTTTGTCTCTGTCTTTGTCTCTGTCTCTCTTTCACACATACACACACATGCACATCACAGGGCTCAGAACATGTCAGCATGCCCAGGAAATGCAGCTCCTGCTTTCCCTTGTGGTTTCTTCCTCTCTGTCTGTCACCATCTCCCTTCAAGGCCCCTCTTTCCTCTGCTCTCTTCAGCGGAGCACAGGATGCCAGAAACTGGTGGTTTTTTTCTTTCTTTTTCCAGGCTTTGGGGTGAGATGATGAGAACCAGAGGTAGGAGGAAGAGCAGGGGGTGGAGGATGAGGGGGCGGGGGCCCTACCAGGGCTTCCCTCGCTGTTGAAATGGGGCTTGTTTCCTTTCCATTACCTACTGGCGCCTTGTAAGGCTGAGAGTGAGGACCCTCTGTGCTCCGGGAGGCAGAAGCTGGGCAGGCTGAGGCTGAGCTGCTCCCACTCCAGGGGTCTAAGGAGACCGGCCCCCAAAGATCTCACCCTGCCAAGGTGGCCATGAGGCCCTCTTGGGGGAATAGGGCTGTCTTCTGCATTGGGCTGCTTCTCTGGGCATCACAACTGGCACCAGGTATGTGGGGAGCCCACAGGGCTGTTCTCTGAGTGTCATCAGGCTCAAGCCTGGTGAGGGTCCTATGCCAGGAAGGTGGTCAGCAGATGGGGGGGGGTGCCTGCCAAGGCCCTACATCTAATTCTGCTAAAAGACTTTTGGGAATTGAGCTCAGGATGGAGATCAGTACATCGACCAGAGTGTGATTGAGGGCCAAGTATGGGTAGAAAATGGAATGAAAGGACCAGTAATAACAATGAACTCTTTTATGTTGCTTTGTCTGGGATGAGACACACACACAGACACAGACACACACACACACAGATAGAGACACTTAGAGAGACAGAAAAAGAGGGACACAAAGAGACACACACAGAGAGAGTTATTATGCCATTTTACAGATGGGAAAACAGGTTAAGTGGCGTGCCCAAGGTTACATGCTAGTAAGGCCAGGACTAAGGGCTATAGAATCACAGGCCTGAGTTCAGAGGAACCTCGGAGGTGATCTGCTCCAATGCTTTCATTGTGCAGATAAGGTCACTGAGGCCCAGGTTGGTAAAGTGACCTCTCTGAGGATCAAAGGCAGGACTTCCCAGGAAGCACCTTATAGGTCATTTTGTCCAACTCCCTCATTTGATAGAGCTGAAATGAACTGCCCAAGATGACTCAGGAAATATGAGGCCACAGTAGGATTTGAACCCAGGTTCTCCCTAACCCCAAAGTTAGGGCTGTTAGCTCTTGTTCCAGCAGCCCACAGCATCTTTCCCTTTGTAAGAGACCCTCAAGTCAGGAGACCCGATTAACAGCCACCAACAATAATGAGGAATGAAAGGGAGCCTAGAATGGAGGACTCTATCCTATGGTTAAGACCCTGCTGCTAGAGGGAGAGCAGTTTGGGAGGGCTTCGTGGAGACAGATGCTTAAGGAACCCTGGCCTGGATAGCAAGAAAAGACAAACAGCACATCCTTGTGATAGACGATGGCCAGTGAAGCTCTTCTGGTGCATGCCTCTTAAAAAGCCTGAGGGAAAGGCTATCAAGCAAGCGGCAGAAGTAGGATTCCCACCAGGGGCTCTGCAGTCCAAGGGTCTGGGTTCAAGTCTCACCCTGTTTGCTTTCTTACCTGTGTGACCCTGGGCAGTCACTTCATCTCCCTAGGCCTCATTTTCCCCATCTGTAAAATGAAGTGGTTGGCTCTACAAAGAGCAGGTGCCCTTTGCCTCTAGACAGGACTCCACTCTTTTCGTCATCAATAAATGGGGGTACAGACAGAGTTGGCCCGGGCTGCCCGGTGCATTTGAGAGTTGACCAAATGAAAGGAGAAACATGAAAACAGGTGATGAGATGTCTGGGTGGGTTGGAGACTTTTTATCTGTAATGAGCTTTCTCCATACAAGGTGTTCATCACAGCTACAACTTGTCCTCCTTTGGAGATATTTCTCTAAGACACTCAGGAAGGACCAAAACAGTCAAAACACCAAAACGTGTGCGCACACGCACACGTGTCACATATATGCACATAAGATTGTCTTTCAGGTTAACAGTCTTTTTTCTCTACCACCTACATAAAAAAGAAAAAAAAAGAACTCAAACTTCCCCCACCTTTGCCGATCCTGTATCAGTTTTTCAGAAACAAAATAAGCTCATATTTTCAGTTTCCTTCAGGGATGTGGTTTAGCGTCTCCCGTAAGACTAGGGAAGAACGTGGAAAACTTGAGGAATTCTGAGTCTGAAAGAGTCAACCAGCCAATCATTCCAGGGCTCCTAAAAAGCCTTCTTCCTCAACCATGTACATAGGAGGGGCAATAGGTGTCTCCCAGCAAGGTCTTCATGGACGAGACACCTACAGCTTTCCTTCTCTTCCCCATGGAAGGGAAGAGGCGGCTGAGGTCTTGAGCTCCTCTTGTGCGGGCGGGTGGACCTCCGATGATGGAGGTGTCTGAGGGGAGGAATGACCTGATTCAGTGGCCAGGCCTGGGGCCAGCTCTTCAGACTTATGGGGAGCTGACCCAGGGAGCTCTCTGAGGTGGATGCTCTCTCTTTGAGGCCGAGGTTGTAGTTTCCTTTTCACGAATCCATGAGTGGTTTGCTGAGAGGATTGCTTCTATCCTCTGTGCCTTAGGAAATGGTCTTTGATTGTTACAGGGGCTGAAAATGTCATCACTCCAGGGCCAGGTTGGGGAAGGATCTCTCCCAGGTGATCAAGACTGGAACTTAGATGATAAATATAGTCACATATTCCCAGCTGTTTCCTGGGGGGGTCTTGTGAGAGCTCTAAGATTTAGAAGCTCCCACCTTTACCCGCCCGAGACTGTCCACACGGAATTGAGCTTCCAATCCCAACACACATAGTTTCTCTGTAGGTCTTTCCAGCTCAGCAGAACACACACACACACACACACACACACACACACACACACACACACACTTTCTTTTGTGACTCTGTTAGGGCTTTAAAACCAGTCCAAGGATTCCTACTAAACACAAGTCCTAGATGAAACACTTTTGTGGGATGGGGGTGGGGGAGAAACACACAGCAGTGAAGATCCCCAGGGATAGTCTATACCACATGAGCAGTCAGATCAGCAACATTCAAGAAGGTTCCATGACTGTAGGTGGAGTTTGGTTATAATCAATCAAGATTTTATTAAACATCTGCTTTGTACCAGGTGGAAACAGCTAGGCTCTCAGTGGATAAAGCACTGGGCTGGGAATCAGGAAGACCTGAGTTCAAATTGGGCCTTAGACATTAATGTGTCTATGTGACTATGTGACCCTGAGCAAGTCACTTTACCTCTGTTTGCCTTAATTCATTGCAGAAGGAAATGGTAAACCACTCTGGTTCTTGGACTTTATTGTTGTGCTATGCTCCACAGGGTCACAAAGAGTTGGACATGACTGAATGAGTGAACAACAACTGTAACAGCAATGTGTCATTTGTTGGGGGCAGACCTTGCCTAATGGCCCAAAGATGTGCTTTCACTAACCTCTGACTGAAATTTATTATTTCTTTCAATTATTGAAAAATATGATTCTGAGAAGGGATCTGTAGACTTCCCCAGAACTGCCAAAGAGGGTCATGATTCAAAAAAGGTAAAGAACCCCTGTACTAGATGGTCTAGGGGTCCCCTCTAACTCTGAGATTCTGTGGTTCTGAGAAATACAGACATAAGAAATTGGGAAGAGACCGCAGGTTTAGATCTGGCAAGAATCTCAGAGATGATCTAGTCCAATACTCCCATTTTAGAGATGAGGAAATGGAGACCCAGAGACTGGAAATGACTTGTCCAAGGTTCCCTAAGCAACAATGCAGAGTCAGGATCTGACCACAGCAGAAGGCAAAAAACTTGGATCAACTTCTGAGTAGCCTTGGGAGGAGACAGTGGTCAGTCTGCCTCAGCAAAGGACACATGAAAGAAGGGAGGGGAGGAAGGGGAAACCAGGAGAGAGGCTTGAAGACATGCTGGGAAGGAATGTGTAGGTGGAGGAAAGACAGAGGGAATTCATAGGAAGGCAGAAATTACTAAATGGAATGACAGTGAGCAAAACACCTTGTAAAGAGAAAGACTTGGGAGTGAAATGAAAGAAAATCAGTAGTAGGGGAAGAGAAAAGCCCCAGGGTAAGAACTGAAAAAGGAGACTCATGCATTCATCCAACGTGCACTAATGAGCCCTAGCCGTAGGGGTCTCCAAGGAGATCTTAGGTTAGGTGCTTTTCTTCAGGGGATTTGTTCTGTGAAATTTGGATTCAGTCAAAGGGCCACTCTTGAAGACCTGGAGGGCCACATATCCTCGAGGCTGCAGTCTCCCCACCCCTGGGTTAGCAGATTAGCTGGAAGGGACCTCAGGTCATCTGGTTTACCATTTTCACTTCACAGGAGTTGGGGGAAGGTTCATGTGCCCAACATCTAAATCAGACCTGGTAAATGGCATCAGAGGGATTTGAAACCAGGTCTTTTGATTCCCAGTACTCTTTCAATTGTACCACGCTGTCTCCCCGGATCCCCCAGGACCCAGAATATCACTGGGCATGGGATGGTATTCTACCATTTACTTGGCTTTCCTTGGATTACCCACAGCATGGCATTCAGGCTTTTCTCCCCTTCTTAGAGGACAGCGAAAGAGAGAGCATTCAACAAAGACTCACACTGGGGCTTCCCCAGTGGGAGATGCTGAGGCTTAGCTCAATCACAGGATTTAGAGCTGAGAGGAAGGACATTGAGGCTGAAAGAATTAGGATTTGTCAGCATGGAAAGGAGCTTGTAGAGGGAGTGACAATGGTGGTTTGGAATAAAATGAGGGATTCGAAGGGCACGAAGAACTGGTCTCTATTTCAAACAGACATCCCCAAACTTACACATTTGTATGAAACAAAAGGCAGGGTGATGTAAGACAAGACAGCTCCAAGATTTGGACTCAGGAGACCTGAGCTAAATCCTGAAGTTTTGCTACTTATCAGCTTCAAGACAACAGATCTCTTTTGAGCCACCCAGTTTTCCTCATTTGGAAAATGGGTGCAATAGTACTTGTATTAACTAAAATCTGCATTAACAGTAATCTGTAGGATGGATATAGTAACACGTGGGTCATCTGCCTCATATGACATGAAAACATTTATGCAAAGTACTTTGTAGTCATACAAAGATATGGAACTGTCAGCGATAATTATTACCAAGGGGAGAATAAGCTAGACAGGGTGGAAAGAGCTGTGTTCTTTGACCTTTGAAGAACTTGAATTCAGTTAGTCAGTTATGAAATGTTTTCTGCTTTGGGATGGAGAGCCAGAGAAATGCCAAGGACAGTCACTGCTCTCAAAGACCTCTCAGTCTGATGGGAGTGACAGCATGAAACAACTCTGAGCAAACAGGCTATTGACAGAATAAATTGGAGATCATCTTGGAGGGAAGATGGGGGCCTCCCCCTCAATTTGGGGGTACTGGGGGAATGTAGTGAATGTGGAGTCAGAGGACCTGAATGGCACCAGCCCTGGGTTATGTGACATTGGGCAAACAATTACAACTCTCGGAGTTTGGTGTTTTTTCATCTGTAAAATGGAATAATTGTACTACCTCCTGCACAGGAGTGCTGTGAGAATAATGGGGTCTTGGTATATGGATCTGAGATGCCATTACAATTCAGAGATTCCTGGTCACCAGGGAAAGGTGGGTTGAATTTCTAAACATCTGTGGTTGCATGTGTTGAGAAAGGATCCCTTGGGTCATGGGAGGAATGTGGCTGCCCCAAGGTTTTTCATTATTTCTGTCTTTTTGATTTAAGGAAATTCTGAAAGGATAAAAGCCCATCATTTTAAAAAAGGTGTGTCCAGGCCAGGAAGTGAGATAAGGAAACTGAGCTTAACTTTCTGACCCCCTCCATGGAAAATCAAACTCTGGTCTGTACCTACTAGGCATCCAAAGAGGCATCCTGGCTGAAAAGAAAAGGGAATAGATGTTAGTCCAAGGTCTGCTGTGTTTGTGTGGTCTCCTGGCTCACTCAAGTCCTTGTGTGTCCTTGGCTGAGGCTGGAGTGGTGGCAAAGAAGGGATGGGAGTCAGTACTCTTTCTGGTTTCTGCTGCTCCCCGTCAGTGCTTTACTTTTCAACACGAATCCCTGAAGGAAATGTCCAAATCACCATCTCTTTTCTTTGGCTATGAGTTTAAGGCAGAGGACTTAGGGAGGGAAGATCACACAACCACAGATGGGAAAAGAGAAGATTGCATATTTTTTTCATGAAAACTGTTAAGCTGTTGATAATAGAACTGGTGTGTGTGTGTGTGTGTGTGTGTGTGTGTGTGTGTGTGTATCTTGTACTGTTTTGGGTCAACCTGCCTCTTACAGGACACCATGAATTGTCTGAGATGGGAATCAAGATGATGAGGAAATTTACGGGGATCCAAATGATGATCCATCTTTTGTCAACTTATACACCTCCCTCTTTATTCTCTGTGACCCCTATGTTGATGGATAGCATGTGTTTTTTACAATAATTTTTTACTGATTTTTTTCTTACACACCACAGAATTTCTCCCATTATTCTTCCTCTTCTCTCCCTACTAGAGAGCTATTAAAAAAATTTTAAGTAGAGGAAGAAGAGAAAAAAATCAGTAAATCTAAACAATATATCAAAAAGTCTTTAATTCCTTGCAATGTACCAATGTACCCATGGATCTCCCACCTCTGTAAAGGAGTAGGATGATGGGGTCTTCTCATCTCTCTTCTTTGGAGACATTCTTGTTTGTAATTTTTTGACATTCATTTTTGGTTGTTTTGTGGTTGGTCTTTCCATTTATGTTGTTACAGTCATTGGAGGATGTGCTTTCCTGACTCTGCTTACTCCATTCTGCATCATAATATATTAATCTTTCCATACCTCTCTATATCACTATATCTGCCATTTCTCACAGCACAGTCATATTCCATTGTATTTGTGTACCACAGTTTATCTGCTTCTCAATCACTGAACTTCTGCTTTGCAGCATTGCTATAAATATTTCATCAGAGAAATTCGATAAGAATTTTTCTTCTTTCTATTATTTCCTTTCTTATGCTAGATACTTTACTTTGTTTGTTTTGCAGAAGCTTTTAAAAATTCATGCGATCAGAGCTATCTGTTTTTTTATTCTTTTGGAGGGGAGAAGGTGATGCAATTGAGGTTAAGTGTCCAGGTGACAGCTGGTAACTGTCAACAGAGTTATCCATTTAATAATATTCAATTTTAATAACCTTTTATTCATATTTCATATTTAATAAATATTTAATTAGAAATAATAACAATAATAATGATAACAAAACTATCTTTGCTTAAGAATCCACATTCTACCCATAGCTGTGAAGGGTATCTCATCCATTTCTTTTCTACTTTTAAATTTTATTTTTAAAAATTTATTTATTTGTAGTTTACAAGCTTTTGAGTTCCAAATTTTTTCTCTCTCCTTCCCTTCCCCCTACCCCTCAAGATGGGTTGCAGTCTGACATAGACTCTCTCTCTCCCTACACATTCACTTTAAACATGTTTTCACATTAGTCATGTTACAAAGAAGAATTAGAACCAATGGAATGGACTACGAGAAAGAAGAAACAAAACAAAAAAGAGAGAGCAAGTAATTCTTTTCTCCTGGTTCTGCTCCCCTCACTCAGCATTTGTTCATATAAGTCTTTCCAGGTTTTTCTGAAGTCTGTTTGCTCATCATTTTTTTGACTGTGGATCTTTTTTTTCCTAGATTCTATAAAACATATATTTCCCTCTTATTAATTTAAGTTTTCAACATTTATTCCACAAGATTTTGAGTTCCAAATTTTCCTCCTACCTCTCCCCTTCCCACCCCAAGATAGCATGTGTTTTGATTACCCCTTCCTCCAATCTGCCCTCCCTTCTCTTATCCCCTTCCCCTTTATTTTCTTGTAGGGCAAAGTTTTCTTGTAGGGACACCCCATTGTCTGCATGTCTTATCTGTTTCTTTTTTTTTATATTTCTTTTGGCCATAGATCTTTAATATTAAGGTCCTGTATCCGTTGTGAACTTGTTGTGGCCTAAGCCTATTTTTGTCAGAATGCTTTCCGGTTTTTCCATCAATTTTTATGTAACAGGGAGTTCTTTCCTAAGTAAATTATTTTTTCTGGTTTATTAGGCAATGGCTTATTATTGAGTTCCACTGTTTGAGATTCTCTCTTGTCTGGTCTATGTCTCATTGAGTTACTTCTCTATTTTTAAACTAAGTCAAGATAGGTTTTGGTGATGGCTGCTTTATTATGTAATATGAGTTCAGGAATCACTATTTGCCCTTCATCCCTACATTTTTTCTATATTTCCCTTAATAGTCTACACGTTTTTTTCTCGAAGTATCTCTAGTTCTTATTTTATCAAGTTCTGTAAAGTACCCGTTTGTTAGTTTTACTGGTGTAGCACTAAAAGAGTAGACTAATTTTCATAGAATTTGCCATTCTTATTATGACTTTAAAACAGGCACAGTCCAGCCTTGAGCACTGGATGTTTCTCTAGCTATCTGAATTGTTCTTTCTCTCTTTAAGGAGCACATTGTATTTGAATTTATACACGTATTTAGTATATTTTGAAGATTGACTACACATATTATACACATTTCATAGTTATTTTGAATAAGATTTCCCTTTGAATTATTTGTTGTTATTCAGTTGTTTTCAGTCATATCCATTCCTCATGATCCCATGGACCACAGCACTCCAGGCCCTTTTACCCTCCACTACCTCCCAAAGACACTATCTATTCATCTTTTCCTCTGCCATCCTCTCCTTTTGTCTTCAGTCTTTCCAAACATCAAGGTCTTTTCCAATGAGTCCCATTTTCTCATTGTCTTTTCAAAGCATTTAAGCCTTAGTTTCAGTATTGACCTGACTGATTTGTTCTCTTTGGTGTTCAAGGAACTCTCAAAAGTCTTCTCCATCACCACAATTTGAAAGTGTAGATTCGGCAGCATTCAGCTTTCTGTATAATCCAACTCTCACAGTCATACATTACTAATGGAAAAAAAAACCATAGCTTTGACTATATGGACTTTTGTCAGTGAGGCGATGTCTCTGCTTTTTAGTCTACTGTTCATATTTGCCATAGCTTTCTTTCCAAGAAGCAAACATCTTTTAATTTCCTGGCTACAGCCACCACCTGCAATGATCTTTGAGCCCAAGAATATAAAATCTGACACTGCTTCTATTACCCTTTAGATTCTGAGATACGGAAATGTGCTTTTGTAGATTTTGAAACCTGCAACTTTGCAGAAATTATTGTCTCAGTTAGCATCGTTGATAATTCCCTGTATTTTCTAATGAACCCATCATGTCACCAAAAATCAGGATAATTTTGTCTCTTCTTTACCTATCTTTATGCTTTAAATTTCTCATTTATTGTGATTGTGCTGTCACTTCTGGAATCAAATAATAGTCGGGAGAGTGGGCACTCGCTTTAATTCTGTATTTATTAGAAAAACTAGTTTATTATCATTGCAGATGATGTTTGCTTTAGGTTAGATACTTTTTCCAATATTAAAAAATGATCCTTCTATGCCCATACTTCGTATTTTTTTTAAACAAAGCGTAAATGAGTACTGTACAAAGGTCTTTTCTGTATCTACTGAGATACAGAGAAGGATCATCATGTAGTTTTGGATGCTTTCATTTTTAATGATTGTGTTTATTGTTTTCCTAATGCTATAATATTAGGAAACATTAATTCACATAACATTCATTTCTTGGATGAATTGTTGTAGCTGGTCATGTTTTGTACCAAGAGAATACATTTTATCCATCTTCTTTCTCTGTCTAATTGAATATTCCTGAGTTCCATGAATCTTTTGAGCTCCTTGATGGTCACTATCTCTGTGCTTAGCCTCTCTTCTGTTCATTTTAATCATGATTTTTCTTTCAAGGAACATCTTGTCCCATCCCTGCTAGAGAAGACCCTTCGAGTGAACTCTAACCTCCTTGTAAAGTTCACAAAGCTTTCACTTAGGTTGCTCTGGGTTGATTTACTCTAGGGAAACTGTGTTTGGCACATATGACACCATTTTTTTTTGGTGGAAGCTCTGGGGAAACTTCCTGTAAGAATCCAAAAAGGAGAAAGAGACATCAGGATTGCGAGAGCAGCCCCTGATGTGTCCTACTCAGTCTTTGGAGGCAATGCAATGGCATGGCTGCCATTCTAGACATGCTGGGACAACTGGCTGCTCCTATGTCCTTTTTAGCTCTGGGCTCTGCAGTAGTAAGGGTACTTGACTCAGATTCAAAAGACCTGAATTCAAATTCTGGCTTTGACTCTTACTAGCGGTGTGACTTTGGGCAAGTCACTTTATGTCTTAGGGCTTAAACCCATCTGTAAAATAGGTCAAAATTACTTGATGTGTAGATTCACCTCATAGGTACATTGAAAAGAAGGCATACTGTGAAACTTCACACAGAGAAGAAGTCCTGGTGACCTAAAGCACATTCACTTGTACTGGGAGAGAGCAATTGTTGGTCCCCATGCATTTCTTCTGATGAATTAATCAATCAACATTTATGCACTCGGCACCAAGTCAGGGGACAAACACAGAAAACTGAGCCTTCTCTACTCCCAAGAAGCTTACCTTCTGGACAGGGGGGCAGTAGGCATCAAAGGAAGTGTATAGAGAATGAACCTGAGTGAACTGGTGGGAGGGAAACTCTAGCGCTGAGGAGAAGAGGAAAGGCTTCCTTGGGAAGGTGATGCTGGACTCAGATTTGAAGGGAGGTGAAGGCGAGGAGACAGATGATGCTTCCTGTCTGGGGGCTAGCCTGGGCAGAGTTGGGGAAAAGGGTGATGGAATGTCATATGTGAGGAAGAGCAAGGTGGTGTTTCACTGGAGCCTGGTGCACATGACAGGTACTAATGGACAACACAATTAGAAAGTTAAGTTGCAGTCAGGTGGAGCTTTAAAAATTTTAAAAGACAAACACGGGCATTTGTATTTGGTACTAGGGAGCCTCTTGAATGTAGGGAGTGAGTGAGTGACTCAGACAGACCTTTGGGAATTTCACTTTCATAGGTAGGGGCATGAGGGATTGAAAATGGAGAGACTTGAGACAGGAAGACCAATTAGGAGGCTATTGAGGTAAATGTGTCAGAAGGGAGAAGGGGACAGACTGATATGAGAGATGTTAAGGAGTACGAGAAACCATGTAACATGGAATCCAAGGATCTGCATTCAAATCCCACTTGTCAGGTAGGACTTGGGCGACCTTCAGCAAGTTGTTTAACCTTTTGGGGCCTCAGGTTCCTTATCTGTAAAATGAGAAGTTTGGACTTCTGATGATCTTAAAAGTCCTCTCTGTTTCCAAGTCCATGATTCTGAATCCATAAGAAGGCTTGGCAACTGATTGGAAATGGTGAAAGAAGGGGTGGTGGTGGGGTGAAGGAGGGAGAGAAACTGAGGAAGACAAGCAGGTTGGGAAGCTCCATAAAGGATGGTGATGACCTTGACAGAAAGAGGGAAGTCTATAATGGGACTGAGTTTGAGGAGGAAAATGAGCTTTGGTTTAGACCGGGTGAGTTGGAGATGCCCAGAGGACATAGAGTTGGAAATAATCGTTGGATAGTTTGTGAAAGACTGTACCAACGAACAGAAACATGTTAGTGATGGAATGCTTTTTCCAATAACAAGCTAGTTTTAAAATGCCTAGCACAGATAGAGGATTATGAGTGAGTCACCCACATTTCTCTAACACCTCAACGTTTACAAAGAGCTTTTCCCCCAATAAGCTTGGTTGGTGGGTTGTGTGAGGGCTTTTATTTCCATTTTACGAAAGAGGAAACTGAGTTTCAGGGACATGCAAGAGGGGGGGAGAGAATCTTCGCTGGTCCTGGGTCTTCTAATGCTAGTGTCACTGCTGTCTCTCAGGAGAAGTCTATGCCAAACCCTCTTGTGGGTATAAACCACACACTTACACACTAACCCAAATACATTTATTGATACGTACGCTTACTAGCCTTCTGTAAAATGTGGCTTTGTCCTACGTTGGTATTTTAAAGTCAAGGGAGGCCAAAGGAGTTTGAAAGCGGCTTCCCCAAAACTAACTCAGCACTTCCTTTGATGGCAATCTGCCTCCTTTTTAAATTTTGAAGCCGGAAGGAGTCCAAATGGCTCATTTAACAGAGGAGGAAACTGAGGCTCTGAAAGAAAAACTGACTCGCTTTAGGTCACACAGTGAATTCATAGTAGTTTTGACTTTTGAAATTCATTTTCATGCGGATTAAAAAAGTTTTATGGGGAGCGTTGGGGGTGTGCTGCTAAAGATGTATTTACTCTCTGAAAAAAAAAATGTGCACACAACACTTTTAAGCCTGATTGTCATTAGTAACATTTCTCTACCATTTTCTTAAGTCTGCCATCAACAAGACAATAAACCAGGTCCTGATGTGTAGTGTTAGTTGATTTCTGAGGTGTTAATATTTCCGCTGGAAATTTAACAATCCAAATTGAACAATCAGTTCACCAGTTTGAGCTGGCTCCAGCCACCGTCAGTCCCCTGGTCCTTGAGGGATGTCAGCGGCTCTTAGCATTCAGGGACATAGAAGAAAGTCTAAGGGATACCACCTCTGCTGGCCACCTTCCTTGTGAGCATGAGCAGAGTTTGGAAGTCAGACTTCCCACAGAGAGATCACTGGGTGAAATTTTAAACACCCACAAACCACAGAGCTCCTCCCTCCTCTAGAATTTGTCGACATGACTTGTGCAGGTGACCTTTGCCTTCCTGCATGACACACCTCTCCGACTCTCCCTCTTAGCACCCAATCCTCAGGCCCCTCGTTGGAGGGATTCAAACTGGAGAAATCTCTTCTTTTTTCCCCACTTACATCTTTTCCCCATATTCTTTCCACAAATCAGCAACCAGCAAGCCCTGACTCTGGGCCAGTCATTGTGCTGAGCCCTAGGGATACAAAAGAAAAGCACAAGCAGCTTTTGCCTGCCCTCCAACGACTTGCATTCACTGGGGAAGACAAGGTGTCCCTAAGTCAGTATATACAAGAAGAGTGCTATTTAGAAGACCACCAGAGAGAGAAAGTAGCAGCTGGGCAGGAGTGCAGAGTATGCCTCCAGGAGGCCTTACCTAGCGTCACAAAATAACGAGTGTCAGACGCAGGATTTGAACTCGAGTCCCGTGACTCCCCTTCCACCACCCTGCTGATCTAGAGCTCGTGGCTCCAAATCCAACATGCTTGCTGCTTCTTGTCTCACTGGAACATAGGGAATGACTTTTATTGTCACAGACTAACACTGCCTGTCCCTAACATTGGCTCCAAGGGGCCAAATCCCCCATGGGATTTCTCCTCCCTGTGTGTTATTCATAGTTAATGTTCTGGGTTAGGACAGAGAGCATTCAATTGTGCAGGGTAGTACTGATCTGAAATATTGTCCTCACTTGATCAAAAGCGAGTGAAATAAAGCTTTAGAGTTGTTTCCAACACCATTCCAGTTCCCATCACTATGTTTTTGCCCAGGTGGGTCTCTGCATTTTCTCTTCACCTTCTTTTCTTAGGACCTGTAGCTGCCTTCAGACTCAGGTGTAGCCTCCATAAGGCCTTTCCTGAGCCGCCAACTTGATAGGGTCCACACCCTCTTAAAAATTCTCTCGTATCAGTTTGCATAAACTTTGTAATCTTGGAATTACTCCTCTGTGGGTGTTGGTCTCCCCACACTGACAAAAACTAAGCTTCTTGCAGTCAGAGAGTGATTTCTTGTGCCTGTGTCCCTGGGTCACACAGTAGGTGCTTAATCACTATTTGGTGAACTAAATTGGGTTGCATCCAATGTAACTACAACCAACCATGAGAATGGGAGGTGAGCCTCAGTTTCTCCCTTTGTAAAATTGGAGAAAATAGGTTGGAATAGACCTTTTTTAGTCCCTTTAAGCCTTCAATCTATGAGTGTGAATGGTTGGTCTGTCTTCCCCACCTCCCTCCTCCAGAGTTTACAACTCAGAGGCTGCCTTTGGCTTATCAGTGTTGACATAACTGAAGTTTTTAAATGTATTTCTCAGGTCTTGGAGTTATCATTCCTTTAAAAAAAACCCCAAACCTCTGGCTGTACTATCCTTCTAGCTTGGAGAGGAAGCTACCCCAGTTCAAAGGACCCTGTGCTCTCCACACTCCACCCCCTCTATCTAAAGAGCATGTGGATGGTGTTTGCATCCTTCTCTCTACCCTGGCCCCATTCAGGGAAGCTATTTTCCTTGAACCTTGAGGGTGGGTGCAGCTTTTTTGGCAACCTGATGCCAAAGGCAGTTAGGTTTCAGAACACCCACCCATACAGCCCTACCTGCCTGAAAAGGGTATGTTGACTAAGAAGGCAGAAACAGTGGCTGGGCCCACAGTCTAGGGTTCTAATCATGAGCAGGTTAGAGAAAACGGGATTCAGGGTCCATCTGATGTGAGAGGCTTGTAGAATCTTAGGACTGAATGAGCTCTGGGGGTATCAGGTCTGACCTGTACCTCAGCAGGGAGGCCCATCATGATATCCCCTTGTTCAGTCATCTGCCCTTGAGGCTTAGCTTTGGTCAGTATGGAAGATCTTCCACCATCTGGTTTCAGCCTCATTTCCAGGCTCACACCTTTTTCTTCCCAAACTGTTTATTTTCCATATCTGACATCCCACCTCTGTGCCTTTGCTCAAGTTTTCCCTCATGCCTGGAATGCCCTCTCTTTTCATCTCTTCTTCTTGGAATGGACCTTGAGGGCCATCGCCTACAAGGAGTCTTTCTTTCTCTCCCCTTTATTCCTGTGCTTCATCCCCAAATCTACTTTGTATTTACTCACGTGTGTGCCTGCCACTCTGCTCCCTTGCTGTCAGTGGAAGATCAGCTCCCCGAGGACAGGCATTGCTTCCTTTTTGGCTTTTGCTGCCTCCAGTGATCACCACATACCAGTAAATGCTTGAATTTTCTCTTCAGTTTCCACTAATCTCTGCTTTATCTTCATACCTCCACCCTAGGATTCAAAGGATCAGCGACTGGGAGGTGGGAGGGTTCTTAGGAGCCATCCATCCAACCCTTTTATTTTACAGCCCAGAGAGGGGAAGGCACTTGCCCAGGGTCACACAGTTAAAATGCGTCTGAGGTGAGAGGTGTCTAAGCATGAAGAGTACTGGATGAAACTGAGGAGGGGGTTGGAGCAGGATCGGTCATTCCCCAAATACAGAAGCTTTAGTTGATATGCACACTCACCAAGGGTCATGGGCAACCCTTTACTTGGTGTCAAGAACTTAATTTCATTATAAATTGGCTCCAGTCAGCATGGCGATGGCATTCTGTATGTGTCGCAGCACTCATCCATTCCCTACAGAGTCTGATCTGTGTCAAATGCAAGACCAGGGGAGCCCTGGCATTGTCTGATAGGATGGGGCAGTTCTGTCCCTTGGGCTGTGGTTCTCAGGGACCATTAAAGTCAACTGGCCTTGGACAGCACAGTCACTCAGAAAGATTAAAATAATGTGCCTCCCACTTTGGTATGTGGCCCGAATTCATCGTAGGCCAATGATAGTGAAGGCCAGGCTTTATTCATGCCTCATTAAAGGAAGCTCTCAGTCTTCCCATTCATTTGGGGGATAAGTTTCTTGCTGGTGGCCCATGGGGTGGCTTCTGCCAAGGCTCAGATATCTTTGCTGCCCCAAGAACATGCCAGATTCTCCGATTTGGGGGCCCCTCAAATACTCCAACACAATGCTGCTGTTCTCTGTCTTCTCTAGAATCATTATCCCTAGTTTGTTCGCTCAATGCACAAAGGGCACATGCTCGGGGGCCCTTCATTCACATTCTGGTCTCCCCCTTCTGGATGATTTTCAATGCCTTCCCTAGCGTGTAAATGAATGAATAAATGGAAAAGCATTTGTTAAGTGCTTACTAGGTACTGAGCGCGATTTTAAGCATTGGTGACACAAATAGAAAAGATGGCCCCTGCTCTGATAGAGCTCGTGTTCTTAGAGCGAATGATGCACATGGGAAGGGTCAACTGCAGGACAGATGGTAAGGCCCCTGCATCTAAGGGGGGAGGGGTCCAGATGCTCACATGTATTTTCTGTATCATTCCCATCGATTAAATCAAATTTGATTCTGATGTTAAACCACTGGACAGCACCAAAGACTCAGCTGATGTTAACCTCCTTTCCCATGCCTTTTGCAGCTGTGGCTGATGAGGATGGGGGCTGTGGCTCCTGCAAGAGCAGTTAGCAGGGTCCTATCTCCCCAGGGGTTTCTTGCCTGGACAACAGCTTCAGGGACAGGCTGGAAGTAGGGTCAGTGGTCTATGGAAGTGGCACTGCTGCTCCTGGGGCTCTTGGGTTTTCCTGACTGCTGTGAAAGTTGGTTGGCAGTGGATGCCAGTGTTGGCATGGGTGGTGGACTCCTTGTCCACTGAGATTGGTCTCTCAGATAATGTGTGATTCCTGGTAACAAATATGGTTCTCCAGATGTGGTCTGACCAGGGCAGAGGACAGAGGGCCTACCCTCTCTCCAATCCTGGACATTTTACCTTCGATAAGGCAGCCCGAGGTGGCTTTTGTTCCTTACACAGCCATGCCACTGGTAATTCAAAATGAGCTTGTCCCTCCCTGAAAGCTCCTCATCTTTTTAAATGTACAGCTGGATAACCATGCCTCCCCCATCTTGTACTGGAAAAGTGGACTTTTGGGAACCTAAACGTAGGATTTTACATGTATTCCTATTCAATTCCACAGTACTTCATCCAGTCCAAGGTTGGTGAGTTTTCCTTCCTCCAGTATGTTAGATGTCTCTCCCAGCTTTGTGTCATCTGCACACTTAATGAGCATGCCACGCATGCCTTTATCTAAGTCACTGACAAAACTGTTAACTTGCTCACAGCCAGCCTAGCCTGGTGTCCTTCTTGCACGTTGGATTGAACCCAGTCATTCATGTTTCCCCTCTTTTCCATAAATACAGCATGGGATGCTTGGTTTCCCCCGCTCCTCCCAGAAATTCTTTTATCTTATTCTCTTAGGGTCTGGTTTTCATTCCTCTCACGATCATGGGAATATTTGGTGATAATTAGGTGTGGTGGAAAACGCACCGACTCCAGAGTCAAAGGACCTGGGTTCAGATCCTGCTTCTGATGCTTACTACTTGTATAACCTTGAACTAAATCACTTAACCTCTCTGGGCCTCCTTTCCTCAGATGAGGGGGTCTAAAGTAGATGACCTTGGAGGGCCCTTTAAATTTAGGATCCTCTGATTCCCTCACTGTATAATCTTTACCTACGTGGAAAACCCTGTGCCCAGGACACAGCCATCTTCAATACATGCTGGACAAATGGTTTTCTTGATTGAATGATCACCAATTAAACTGGCTCGGTTGGGACTCCAGAAAACAATAGACCCAAGAACAGTTTTATTGGCTTATTCCAAATCCCCTTCCTTTTACAATCATTTCCCTTACCTGGTAGTCCCTCCCTTTGTGGTAACTCTTCAGCTCAGGGTTGGAAAGGTCTCTCAGTGACTGGCTAGCCTAATCTTAACCTCAACAGGGCTGAGGTTAGGGGAGGGTAATATGGTGTGACAGAAGGAGTATCATGTGGGTAGATAAGGGGTCAGAAGCCAGAGATGTCATAGACAACAAACTCTGATTTCTTTTCCAGTGAAAACCAAGTATAGCCTTGGCTTTCGGCCTCTGCAACTCACAAGGACAGAAGGAGAAAATGCCACTTTTATCTGCGAAGTCCACAAATTACCTGTTCTCGTCTTAAACTGGTACAGAGAAAAGAATGGCAGCCAGCCTGAGAAGTTAGCTGCCTACCCAAAAGACACACCCAGCTCTCACCTGCAGGACAGGTATCATATAGCCATGCTGGCTGATAATCAGACCTATGAGATGACTATTTTGGGATTACAGCTAAACGACAGTGGGAGATATTTCTGTGGAATTATCAATTTCAAAATGCCACCAGTGGAAGAAAGTGATCGGTCAGAGCTCAATGTGACAGGTGGGTTAGTTATCCTAAGGAAAAATGGGCATCAAATGATGTACCAGGGACTGAAAAAGGTCCCTGCTCTAAGGCTGTGTCCAGTGAACTCAAACAGGGTAGTCTGGGCTCTAGATAAATTCCAGCTTGGGTCATGTGCCCCTGCTGTGGGAACTAGCTGCTCCTCTCACTCTTTCTTACCCAGTCCAGCCCCAGCCCAGCCCCAGCACCCCATATACCCCTGGCTTCCCATAGCCTCAGCTCTATGGGATCATGGACGACCCATGGGGGAAAGCACATGAGAATGAGCTTCCCCAGGTGCCACTTCACCAGAGGCTTGAGATGTCTCCCGCCTTCTTCTCTAACCTTTAGAAAGAATCGTGGTCTCAACAACGACTCCTCCCTTCACCACCCCAGAGCCTACAGAAAAGTTCCCGTGGTTGATTGTGGCCATCTCTGTTGTTGTGGGCGCTGTACTGGTCCTGCTGCTGCTCTGTTGGATTCTGTTTGTAGAATTCCGAGATCGAGGAGGTAACGGCTCTCCTTAGCATCCCTCCCCCGCCCCCCACCCCTCCTCCCACTTGGGTCTTCCTTGACAAGGTTGCCTTCCATCCTCTCCGTAACAACCGATGGACATATTGGCTCCCCTGCTGGAAGTAGCTCCTTGAGAGCAAGGATTGGTTCTGCTTTCTGTCTGTGTCCCTGGGGCTTGGGGCAGAGGCTGGCGCATAATAAATGCTTAAGAAATAATTATTAGCTGGTTGTTTAATTGCCGTTCCATGCTTGGAGGAGCTCAAGAAGTCAATGCTGCACTCTTCCTCTTCTCTTTCCTTTGCTTCTGCATCCTCATCATCGGTGAAGTAGTGATAGATCACTAGCTTGGAGTCAGGAGGCTTGGGTTTAAATCTCTGTTTTCGGGTGAACGTGGACAGTCATTTTAATCTTATCACTGCATTTTCTTCATCCTCACAAGAGGGGTAATAATACAGCTCGCTGCAGTCACCACCTCAGGGTGTGAATGGACCACTGTGTTGTTCCACTGAAATGTCTGATTTCTCAGAACCTAAATTCACTTCCTGGCCACCACTTCTAGGTGTTTCCTACTCGTGTTAGATTGTTAGCCCCTTGAGGGTGGGTGGATGAATGGATGGATGGGTTGGTGGATGGATGGATGGGTGGATGGATGGATGGGTGGGTTGGTGGATGGATGGATGGGTGGATGGATGGATGGGTGGGTGGATGGATGGATGGATGGGTGGGTGGGTGAAAAGCATTTAAGCACTTACTATGTGCTATGGACTATGGTAAGTGCTGGGGCTATAGATACAAAAACAAGACAAATCTCCACCTCCACCAATAATTTAACTTCTCTGGATCTTAGTTTCCTCATCTGTAAAAAGAAGTTGGCATAGACAATCCTTGTAGTACTCGACTATAATCCTCGGAACTCTCAAAGACCAAGATTTGCAGGGCATGCAAGCTTTTTCTCAGCTACAAGCATATAATGATAAAAATAAATAATAATGATATAGCTAACGTTGGTATAGAGTTTGCTTATGTGCCTGACACTGTGCTAAGTGCTTTCCCATCATTATCTCATTTGATCCTCACAATAACTCTGGAGGCAGGTGCTATTATGATCTTCATTTTATAGATGAGGAAACTGAGGCAGACTGTGGTTAAGTGACTTGTCCAGAGTCACCCAGCTAATATCTGAGGCTAGATTTGAATTCAGGTTTTCCTGGTCCCTGGCCCAACGCTCTATCCACTGCACCACCCAACTGTTATTAAGTTTATTAAGTGCTTCCTGGGTGCCAAAAATGTGCTAGGATTGGTAATACAAAGACAAAAAATAAAATGGTCCCTACTTTTAAGAAACTTACATTCTGTTGGGGAGATGGTGTCTATATGTAGGCATATGGGCCCCTTCTCCTCCCTGGTCTTACACTGGTCTCCACTTCCTTTCTTCTTGTGACACTGATTTTATAGAGAAGGAAACTGAAATCATTGGCCCCTCACAAGTGGCAGAGTGAAGATTAAAACCCACATGTCAATAATACATGTGAAATCCAGTAGAACATATTTCCATATTAGCCATGTTGCAAAAAAAAAAAAGCAAATGAAAAAGTCCATTTGCACTCAGAGTTCATCCACTACACTGCAGGTGGAGAACATTTTCCTCATGGATCCTTTGGATTTGTCTTCGATCACTGTATTGGTCAGAATGAGCTTGTATATTTCTTAAAATTTTTTTTCTTTATTTTGTTAAAGATTTCTCAATTGCATGTAAAAACTTGAATTGTTGTAAATGAGTGTTTATTCATCTAAAAATTTTAGAGTTCCAAATTCTCTCCATTTCTCCCATCCTCCTCCACCCATTGAGAAGGCGGGAAATATGATCACATTATACATGTGAAGTTACGCAAAACATTTCCATATTAGCCATGTTGCAAAAGAAAACAGACAAAACTCTCCAAGAAAAATAAAGTAAAAAAAGGCTGCTTCCCTCTGCACTGCGGGTTTACCAGTTCTCTGTGGAGGTGGAGAATATCTTCATCATGGGGCTTTTGGAATGGTCTTGGGCCAAGGTCTTGGTCAGAGGGAGCTAGTACATGTCTAAGGCGGAATGTCAAGATTTTCCTGGCTCCAAGAGCAGCCCTCTGCCTCTGGCAGCCCCCCCCTACTAGGCAGAACATCTGGAGACTTTGATCAGCCTCGGGTTTCCCTTTCCCCAGGGTCCTGTCATGCTTACTGCATCTTCTGTGGCCCAGTTTAGGGTGGGGGAAGTGGTGATATCTCAAAGTCCCTTTTCCTCTCTGTTTGCAAACAGCTGGGACTTGCAGCTGCAGCCTGGTCCCTCCCTGGCCTCATCTCCTCACCTGTTTCCCTTTCTTACCCTTCCTCCTGCTCTGATGCTCCGTGAGGGGTGACCATGGAGGAGCAAGACTAGTTTCTACGTATTTGTTTCATTTCCTGTTGGTGGGACAGCAGCGGCTGCTCTGGTCCTTGGGCTATTTGTTGGTGAGGGAGAGAGTGGAAAACAGGGAGGAAAGGCAGCCCAGGACTGGGCTGTGGAGATCTCACTCCCTCACCCTCTGCTGTCCATGATGAAACCTTCCTGCAATGATGCTGCCTTATGCAACATGGCCCTCCTGGGGGGCTCCACAGGGCGTCTCTGGGCTTCCCAACAAATATCTGTTCTGCTCCAGTGTTCTCTTTGGGGATTTTGCTTCAGATTTCTCACCTTTCAGGACCAGAGCTTTCTTGCCCACTTGTAATCTCTGGGGGCTGGGGAATGGTAGGTTTAAAAGAAGAGAAGCCTTCTGGCATGAGGGAGGGAAAGGCAGAGTCAGGAAAGATATTCCTGGGAGTCACCCATTTAGTGCCCTCCCCTGTCCCAGGAGCCCAGATGGGGGCTGGGAGTTGACCACTGGCAGATCTCAGCTCTTATATTTCTTCTAACCAGTAACTATTTTCTTTACAGGGCCTGGTAACTTGGAGAGTGACAAGGACTCTCTGGTGAGTTTCTTTAAAGTCCCTTCCTTTCATTTTGACCAGAAGTGTGACGCTGTCTATGTTTGTGGAGGTGGCTTGGCATGCGTGTCTCCTTGTGGAGAATCCTGGATTTGGAACCTGAGGACTGAGTTCAAATCACAGCAACGCCACACTGTGTACATCCGGCTAAATCCTTTCCCTCTTCTTGGCCTTAGTTTCCTCTGCTGTAAAATGGGTAAACTGGGCTAGCTACTCTCTCAGGCCCATCTGACTTTAGCTCCTAGGGTCACCATAGGTGGTGGAAAGATCACTGAATCAGGTGTCAAAAGGACTGGGTTCGAAGCTCAGCTCTGCCCTTTTTCACCAGTGTGATGTTGGACATGTCACTTCAGCATGACAAAAAGAATTCTGGAGTCAGAGGTTCAAATCCAGATATCTGTGACCTTGGGCAAGTTAATTCCACCTCTGTAGGATTTGAGCCTGGTTATCCTGACTCCGAATGGAATTGTTCTTTCTGCTGTATCTCCCAAAAAAAGAAGAGAGAAAGAAATGGGGAGTGGAGATAGTACAGAGGAGAAAAAGGCAAGAAAGAAAAAGAAAGGGTGCATTTGGTGGGGGGTGGTGGTGGTGGCAACAGTGGGCTTCCCTAGTCTCCCCTTTGGTCTGAAAGCACCTCTGGAATCACCGTGGAAGTATTTGACAAATTTGTTTACCGCTTGTGCCTTATGTCCAGTAACATAGCAAATAATGCATTTTAGCTCTATAATTCTTTTAACATTCCCTCCCTCCCTCCTTCCTTCTTTCCTTCCTTTTTTCCTTCCTTCCCTCCCTTCCCTCTGCTAAAACCCTGACACTAAACTCATTATCTGTTTGGACTTAGGCAAGTCATTTACCTTTCTTGGGTCTCAGTTTCCTGATTTGTAAAAGAAATAAAAAACATTTATTAAGTGCCTACTGTGTACCAGGCATTGTGCTAAGTGCTTCACATATATTATATCACTAGATACGTACACTAACCCTAGGATGTGGATGTTATTATTGTCATCCTTGTTTGACAGTTGAAGAAACTGAGGCAGACTGGGGTGAAGTGACTTGTCCAGGGTCACCCTACTAGGAAGTGTTTGAGGCTGGAGTTGCACGCAGCTCTTCTTGACCCTGGACCCTGGGCTCCAGTCACTGTGTCACTTAGTTACCTCTAAAAATGTAAGGGAATAAGTAAGCATTATTAGGCACCTACTATGTGCCTAGCACTTCACAAGTATTATGTCATTTGATAATCACAACAATCCTGAAGAGTACTTGTTATTATACCCATTTTTCAGTGGAGGAAACTGAGGGAGACAGAGGTGAAGCAACTTGCCTAGGATCACACAACTAGTTAAATATCTAAGGTGAGATTTGAACTCAGGTCTTCCTGATTCCAGCCTTGGTGCACAGCTGGACTAGGTATCCTCTGAGGTTCCTTCTCCTCCTTGATCTATGATCTGTAGGGTTAGGGTTAACTTTAAACCATAAATCAGTGACATTTCAACCTCACATTATCACTCACAATGTAAGTGGGTGTTTTTTTGCAGATGGAGAGAGAGAGGTGAAAGGAAGCTAAGTGACTAATCCAAGGTCTTACTTGTTAGTGGCTGTGTTCTTTTTCCACTCCCTGGTATCATCATCATCACCATCATCAAAAATAGTAGCACATTAAGGTTTACAAACCCATATTATCTCATTTGATCATCACACTGACCCTGTGACATAGGTGTTATTATGATTCACATTTTACAAGTGAGGAAACTGAGGCAGGCACTGGTTAAGGGACTTGCCTAGGGTCACACAGCTGTTCAGTATCTGAAGCAGCATTTGAACTCAGACCTTCTTGACCCCATGTCCATAGCTGCCTTTCAAAAGAGGTCAGAAGATGGGTGGGATAGTCCTTGCCGAAGACATGGTCAGATGGTCAATCCCTTCTGGATTGCACTCCTGGTCAGAGGCAGAGCTGGCATTAGAGAACAAGGTGTCTCTGGCTCTCCAGTCCCCACACTATAAACAAGGATGTCATTCAGGCTGTCCCACCTGCTGGATGTGGCTAATGCTGAATGCTGAGGGAGACTTTGGAAGTAATAATGTTCAAAGAATCTGCTGCATTTTCTTTTTTTTAGTCCTTGAAGAAGACTGAGCCACCTGTCACTTCAGTGTCCACTGTGGTCTATGGCCAACTGGATTTCCAGAGGACTGAGGTCCCCAAACAAGGTGGGGCCGACTCATGTGAACAAACGGAGTATGCCACTATCGTCTTCCCGGCAGAGAAGTCAGCATTCTACAGCAGCTCTCCCCATAGGAAGTAAAGTGCTGCACCCTCAAGAGGACCTTGCAGACTTTTAGAACCTCTGGATGGGATGTCTCTTGGACTCTCAGAGGACTTTCCTTTAAGCATAGGCTGGTGGGCTGTCCCTGAGGAATGGGAACTCAATTCCTTCCCTCCTCCCCATCTGCTGCTCCACCTGGGAAGGGCATGTTCTGAGAGAGAAGCAATGTGTCCTCACCCCTGTCTAGGGGTCCCAGGAGATCATAGGGGCTTATAGGAATGTTTGCTTTGCAGCCTGACTGGCATTTATTTGCCCTGGGGGCTGAGAGTGCAGATGGGCCAAGCATAGGGGGCTGTATTTGATCCTAGTGACTGTAGGAGTCAACAGGACATATATCCCCTTGTACTTGAAGATCCCAATGCTGGTGCTCTTAGTAGGTTAAGAAAGCACTCATTGAAATCTATCCTTAGCTAGGAGCTAGGCAAGGTGAGTGTCATTCCTCTCATTCGATGGATGAGAAAACTGAAGCTCAAAGAGGCCCCCAGGAGGCCCAGCTAGTTGCTAGCAGAGCTGGGCTGGACTCCTAAGCTGTTCCATGCTGTTCCCAGCCCCCAACTCCCCCACCACATTGCCCTACTGGTTGGGGGTAGGGGCAGATTCCCGGTCATTCATAGAATGTACAGGTGGAAGGGGCTTTGAGATCAAGTCCCTCATTTTATAGAAAATAGGCTGAAAGAGGGGAGGGAACTCATCTAAGATCCCTGCATGGATGGAGGGTGTCTACCTTGCTGATGCAGACCAGTGTTTTCTCTGAAAGTTAGTCTCAGCAGCTGTCAATATAAAGTTCAATCATTTGCCCAGGGCCACACAGTCAGTGAGTATCAGAGGCAGCCTCTAACCCAGGCCTCATTTGGGGCTCTTCCCATGGCGTTGGATGGGAAGGCTCATTCAGGAGGACAGCAGATGAATGGGGCCAGATGGAATCCTCAGAGTTAGGGCAGAATGACAGAGTTTCTCCTGGGAGAGTGGAGGATTTGGGGGCAGAGCAGTGAAGGGGAGGAAGGGAGCATGCCCTGAGACACACTCAGTACTACAGAGATGCAAGGAGGTGTTGGCAAGCTAGACACCTTTCCCCCCAAATCGACCCAGTGTGGGCATTTTTAATGAGAGTTCATGCAAACTCTGTGGGCAAAGGCTGCTAACTATGAAAGTGAAAACCTCAGAGGCCTTAAGGGGTAGAGAGGCTGGGCCTGAGTAGGGGACTCTTGTCCTCACCTGCCTGAGGCTGCTCTAACCTGCAGCTCAAGGGCTGGGAAGCCGGGGAGTCAGAAGAGGGGATGGAGCCTCCTCCCCACCCCCATCCTGACCTCGATTCTGACCCACTCCACTGCACAGCCCTTTGTTGTCCTTGGTCACCAGATCTGCCTTTCTCCCTGTCCGCCCAATCTCCCAAGGCTCCATTGGGCTCCACCAGCCCAGAGCTCTACCGTTGTGCACCACAACCATTTTGGATTTGATGGGCTCCTCAAAGCTGTGGATGAACTTCTTGCAGGACCCTAATACTCCCACACACCCATCTCCAGGAAGGCTCCTGGGCTGTGACTGGTGACTTTCTGGGCTAGTCTCAGCCTGGATAAGAGCAATGGATCTGAGGCTGGTCTAACCTTTTCCTTTAAAGAGTACTCCTCATCTTTTCAATCAGTGTGTCCATCGCTGGTCTGGGAACCACTTCTTGAATCTGTGTATACTGCGATTTGGCTTCTTACAGTGGTTGGTATTACTGTTATTTATTTGAACAAGAGGCATTGGTGAGCCCTGCATCCCTGGGCTCTTGCTGGGCACTACCCGTATCTCTGATGGTGCTGCCCAGGGGGCAGTCTGCTGGCACTGCCAAATCTTGTATTTAAGATGGCCTTTGATAAATGAGCTGTAATTCTTTAGTTATTCTGCACATTTGCACTTATCCTGGCCAGTGAAGACCACGGGGAGAGGCTGAGATGAATCTAGCCTAAAGCTGCTGCAATGGACTTTTGGGATGGCAAGAGAGAGAACTGAGTGGAGAGCAAAAACCAGGCTACACGTTGACATCCCCTATTTTTTTGTAGGCCCATTTGGGCTTTGGTGCCTCATTTCTATGAGTTTGTTTTCTCCTGTGTATTTAAAAAGAAACTGTCTTTGAAGCTGTTTGTGAATGTGGTCTTGTTTTTGGTGGGTGAAGATGGGGGAAGGAGAGGCCAAGGAGAAGTAAGTGGAGGAAAGGGAAGTAGCTCCTTAGGGACATAGATTGATGTCTAAGTCCTGCACAGGAAGCTGGGACCGACACCAGCATCCTCTACTCACTGACCTCCAGGGGCCCCTCCTAATGTCCATCCACCAACTAAAAAGCATCGATTGTTACCCTCTCCCTTGTGGTCTGCACTCTCTGAGGGGAAGGGGGTGGGCTAGAGAGACCAGAGACTGGCAAAGTCCTGACCCCAATGAATCTAAATATAGAGGGGAGAGACCTGAACTTGGAACATGAAAAGTGAATGAACAGTACCACCACCTCCATTTATGAGGCACCTACTGTGTGCCTGACTGGCCCTAGGGATGCATAGACGAAAGCTGAACAGCTCCTCCCCTCAAGAAGCTTTTTTACTTGGATGATCCAAGAGAGCTGATGGTTGAACTACACACAACTGATCAGAATGCTACAGGATTCGATTCAATTAAATGAGTATTAAGTCCCTACTATGTGCCAAACCCTATGCTAGGCCCTGGGGCTATTCTCAGAAAGAGAGAAAACAAAAAATAGTCCTTGCTCTCTTCCAGAACACCTTCTATGGGGAAGGGGAAATAACCTGTATATCAATAGTAGAGATGCCATCATTTCAGAGGAGGGAAGCACTGGGGCCTCCGAGAAGGCATCAGTTCTTGAGCTGAGCCTCCAACGGAGCTAGAGGCGTCAGGAAGCAGACAGCAGGAGGGAGAGTACTGTAGATACAGAGGAAAGGTCCTTTAGGTGGGCACACGGAAGGAATGGGGGAAGAATGAAATCGGTCCATTAAATACGGCCTGATCCAGGGCAAGAGCCATGTAAATGGGGAGGAGGGGCCAGATGGGTGAGATGCTAGGGAGGCAGACCTGACAATTGATTGGGTTTGGGTAGTGAGAGCTAGCAGAGTGAAGGATGAATCCAAGACTGCAAACTTGGGTGACTGGAAAGATGATGCCTTAGAGAGAAGGGGACTGGATTTCTTTTGTGGGTGAAGATGAATTCCACTTTCAATCTATTGGGTTTGAGAGGCCTGTACCACATCTGGCAGAGATTTCCAACTGGTAACTGGTAAAATGGAACTGGAGCCCAAGAGAGTGATGAGGGTCACTCATTTGGGAATCATTTCTGTAGAGATGTTGACTGACCCTATGACATTTGATGAGATCTCCAAGAGTGAGAGCAGGAAGACTGGATTGGAGTGTGGACTGGAAATTGCTGGACAGTATACTTTGAACTGCCCAAGGATGTCCAATTGGAGGCAGCTGGTGACTCAAGACTGGAGCTCAGGAGAGAGACCAAGTATATGGATTTGGGAGCCATCTGCAAGGAGGAGATAAGTAAAGCTATGGGAGTTGATGAAGTCAGCAAGGGAGAAAAAATGGAGACAGAAGGGAAGCAGGCACAGGACAATGCCCACTGATTCACTTTTAAGGGAGGAGAGGCTGTGAACTCCTAGGGGAAAGATAGTAGTGGAAAAATTGTCCGTAGGCAGCAGAGGGAGTGCAGAATGGGCCTGCCCCACCTCTGGGATCCAGGGAATACAATACAAGGTCTGGGGAGGAACAAAGAACCTTCTGTGAGAGATCCAAGGATCCAAGAAATCACTCCTTTTGGGGTGGAGATCCAGGAAGGTTTGTGGAGAAGCTGGTCCCCAGAGCTGGGATAGCTGAATCCACTGGTAGTGAAAGGGTAGGACATCATCATGCCCCTCTGAGGTGGGAAAGGTAAACCCATTTTACAGATGAGTAAAGACACTGATCAGCTGATTGTATAGAGAGGCGGAACAGCCAGAGCAGCAGGAGGAGGAATATGGTGAAGGGAAAGCTCAGGGGACATGTGGGAGCTGTGTGTATTTGAAGGACTGCCTGCTGTAAGGGAGATTAGCCATGATCTGCCTGGCTCCAGAAGCTGAAGGAGGAGCTGTCCCAGGAGAGGAGACTTCTGTTTTCTCTCTCCAATCACAATGGGTTACCCTGGGAGGAAGTCATTCCCTGCCCCTGATGGACTCACTGATGCCAGGCTGAGGGGCTACTCCTTGGGCAGAGGGGATGCCCGCTTAGCTCCAAGTCAGGCTCGATGGCCTCTGGGCTCCTCTGCTCTGTCTTCTGCTTCCATGAAATGGGGAAGAATTGCTCCTGTTTATTGAGCACCTACTATGAGCCAGGCATTGGGCTAAGCACTTTACCATCATCTCACTTGACCCTTGCAACAATCCTGACGGGGACTATCACTATCACCCCCATTTTAAAGATGATGAAACTGAGGCCAGCTGAGGTTCAATGACTTGCCAGGAAGTGTCCAAGGCTGGCTTTGAACTCAGGTCTTCTGCTAGGTCCAGCCTCTGTCCACTGTATCACCTAGCAGTCTGTGCTCAAGCTTCAGCAGCTTTTATAGCAAGGCACTGAGCTCCACATTCAGTCCTCCCCTCTAAAATGGGGATGACGTTCCTCAGAGTGCCTCCATGGGCTCTGCTAGCTTGACAGCAGCCCACCCCATCACAAGGCCAGTGCCTATCAGAGTTCTCATTATCTCTGCTGTGAAAGGGCCCTGGGAGGCTGACAAAGCCAGGACTCTCCTGGTCCCTTGGACCCTGACTGGGGCCTCCCGTCACTTTTCAGGTGGGGAGGTCTGAGTGCCTGGGTGGCAGTGCAGAGCTAGTCATCAAAGTGGGCCAGATCAGCAGCCCCGCTCAGCTGGGGCCCCCAGCTCCAGAGCTGAGGGGTGAGGAAAGCCTGACTACTGAGCAGTCCTGGGACAGTGAGACCGGAGGCTGGGGTGTGGAGGTGGAGGGGCGGGGCAGTCACCAATCTGCTAGTGGCTTCCTGCCGAAGGGCTCCCCTGGCGGGCTGAGCCAGCTGCCTCCTCACATTTTCCACTCTGTTTTATTCACCTTGGGGAGAAGGTGTCATTGGCCCCCCAGGGTGCAGTGAGCAGGGGAGAGGGGAGGAGGGGCAGACAGGCTCTCCTGGGCTCACTCATGTCACACACTGATCCAAACACACTCACATTTATTTACACTCACCCACCTATGCACAGACACCTACAAGTAGCTCCTTGTATAGAAAGACACATGCCTATGCACAGACACATACGTGTAGTCACGTGTACTCATGTGCAGAGGCACACACACTCCCATACCCAGACACATCTGCTTAACCACACACAGACTCACACACACACACTCTGGTGTGTGTAGCCACCTATAGGCAGACACATAATGCACTCACCCGTACATGTATAGGTAGGCACAGAAAGGCCATGTTTGGGAGGTGCATGTATACACACACACACACTTCTGTGCCCAGATATACACACCCACACCCGCACAGTCACTCTCCTACTTATTTCCTCGCCTCCGCTCTTAAACCCAGACCTACCCACAACAATGTGCACTTTTGTGCCCACAGGCCCTCCCCTCCATCCTGTGGCCAGATTTACGGTCACTAACACACACACACACACATATCCCTAGTCCCCCCCTACTAGTCCCAAACACAGACACAGACACAGACACACACACACACACACACACACACCCCACTAGTCCCAAACATAAACATACATCCCTAGTCCCAGACACACATACATCTTTAGTCCTACACACAAACACACCCCATTAGTCCCAAACAAACACACACATACATCTCTAGTCCCAGATACACACATACGCACACATACACACTAGTCCCAAACACACAGATACACACACACACACACAAGCACATATACACTCTCCCCACTAGTCCCAGACACATACATATACACGCACACACACACGTGCGCACGTGCACACATGCAACTTTCCACAGCTGCTCAGTAAAAAGCTTCTGTTCCCAGGCCCGAAGCAGAGCCATCTGGGGTGGGACCCCTCTCCTGTTCCCCTCCAAGCAGGCTCTGTGGAGAAGTGAGTGCCTCACTCCAATTCTCTGCCTTCACACTTTGCCAGGGCTCAGCTGAGGCCCCAGAGGTGAAGGGGGATTGAGGGGAGGGCAAAGTCAGCGTGGGAGAGGACACAGATGTGGCTGACTGGGGGCCATGGAGGAGGGACCAGAGAGGCTGCCCAGTTCAGACCCCTGCTGTTATAGAGGAGGACACTGAGGCTCAGAGAGGGCCCAAGACTGATTTGAAGTTGGCCCCCACTCCTGATGTTGATGAACTTACCTTCCTTCATGGGTCTGAGTTTCCTCATCTGTAAAGCAGATGATGATCATGCACTTAGAGCTGGGAGGGACCTTAGAGGTCATCAGGCTCAAGGCCCTCATTTTACATTTGAGGAAACTGAGGCACAGAGATGCAAAGAGACTTGCACAGTATCTGAGGTGGGATTTGAACTCGGGCCTTTCCGACTAGGCCCAGTGGTCTCCATTAGCTCCATCACACTATGCAATGTGACCCAGGCTGGCTGGATTCCCAGTCCATGCCTAATTCCTCTAATTCTGCAGGAGGGTTTGTCTTGTCTGGCCACCAGGTCAGATTGTGTGGAATGCTCTAACCTCCACCCTCCAGTCTCATCTCCCACTGCTCCCCAGTTCATCCATTCTGTTCAGCTCAATAGCTTACACCATGGAGGACAGTCAGCACTCAAAGGGATCACAACTCCGAATCTGCTTAAAACAAATTCAGTAGAGTTCAATGAAAAACCTTGCACATGAGTATGAAGAATCAGTTTCACAAAAATCAGATGAAGAGGCATGGATAGACAGCAGCTGTTCTGAAAAAAATCTAAGGGTCTCAGTGGACCTCATAGTGGGATGCCTCAGCCATATTTCTTTCTTAGTTGTTCCCCCTCTGAACATTATCCCTCACTTACTGGATGGCACGAGTAGGCATCCTAAGGCACATGTTTTTGTGCCTACCAAAGGACATTGTGAGCCCTGCTGGGAGGCCAAAGGTGGGCCTAGAAAGCTGGGAAGCAGCAGATCCCTTGAAAAAATCCAGCTTGGGGATGTGTTGTCAGCCCCATCAAAGGTCTAGGTACTCCTTTTTCTAAGTAGAGCTTCCCCAGCAGGCTCAGACAACTGGCATTTTGATGGTAGGACTGGTCCAGGGGACTCTGGTATACTGGAGTCTTTATATGGACCCCACAGGGCCCACAGCACCCTCCGATCCTACCCCTCTCTCCCCAGAATCCTCTGGCTTGTTCCAACCTAAGTTAGGGCACAGCATCTTGGAGGCTCTTGCCAGCCTGGAAAGGCTTCCAGTATAGGTCAGGATGACAGCTGAATCTGTGGCCTGAGGTCCAGCCCAGCTAGCTTTGGAATGGCTGCAGGGTGATGGACTTTGGGGCCACACTTACTCACAGTCGTCATCTACAACGTCATAAATCATTGTGCCCATAATGGGAAAGTCATGGGTCTTTAAGTTAAGAAGGTGATGTGTGTCCTACATGCTGCCTGGTCTAGTCACAGTGGGCAAACTTGCCAACATGGTGAGATGAGGGCAATGCTAGAGGCAGTCTGATAGATGGGGAAACCAAGGCCCAGCCCAGGTGGCACTTCCTCCCTGAAGCCTTCTGTGATATCAGTAGCTCACTGAATCAAAATTGGAGAATTTCAGAAAACCACATCATCGTCTCTGTCCCTAACAACAAGAATCCCCACCTCAACATCCCCATGAAGTGGTCAGTCTTGTAGCCTCTACTTGGATACTTCCAGGATCAGAGAGCTCATTATCTTGTAAGAGAACCCATTCCACCTTGGGAAAGCTCCAATTTTGGAGTTATTCCTGCCATCTGGACTAAACTGAACCCTGAAACTTCTACCCATTGCTTCTGGTTCTTTGCTTTAGGCCCAACAATGTCCAGTCCCTCTCCAACATGGCAGCCCTCCACGTGCTTCAAGATAGCCATCGCAATCCATCATGCTGCACACTCTTCAGGCTGTCCCTTCTATCCTTCCACAGCATGAACCTGAGGCCCTTCAGGTCCAAGTGATCCACCAGTCAGTCAGTACACATTTCTTAAGCACCTACGGTATGCCAGGCACTGTGCTGAGCCAGTCAACATGTAGGTATTAAACCCTTAACAGGTGATATGTTGAAGGCTGGGAACACAGATCAATGCAGAAAGAGTCAATGCTGCCCCCAAGGAGCTCATCTTCTAGTGTAAGAAGATAACATATAACAGGAAGTTGAAGAGTGTGTATATGTGTGGTGATGGTGGTCCAGGTAGTGGGGAAAGCAGCCCTGGGGATGGTGGGAAAAGCTGCGAGAGTCAGGAACAGATCCCAGAGAGGAAGTAGGATGTGCAGCTGTCTAAGCTGTCCTCCTCCAGATACTGATGTCCTTCCTAAAACACAGTGCCCAGAACTAGACACAAAATTCCTGATGTGCTCTGACCAGGTCCAGAGTACAAGGGGCTCACTAACTCCCTAGGCAGTTGGGGAGTGCTGTAGTGCACAGAGTGACAGACCTAGAGTCCAGAAGACCTGAGATTGAATCCTGACTTAGGTACTTACTAGCTGTATGTGACCCTGGGCATGTCCCTTAGCATCTATCTGCCTCAGTTTCCTCAGTTGTAAAATGGAGCTCATAATACCACCTACCTCCCAGGGTTATTGTGAAGATCAAAGGAGATAATATTTATAGCCACGCACATAGTAGGTGCTTAATGCCTGCTTGTTTCCTTCCTTCCTTTCTGGATATTTTGCTTCTCTTAAGGGATTCCAAGATCTCTTGAACTTCATTAACTGCCTGATTACAATGTTCCTTCTCACCAAGCTTGTGTTGCATTCAATTCCCAGCTTGTTTTCAGGCATCTGTCCCATCTAAACAGATCTGAAATATGTCTTCATACATACCCCTTTCAAACTTAGCCCAGGAAGCTAGGTGACTCAGTGGATAGAGCACTGAGCCTGGAGTCAGGAAGACCTGAGTTCAAATCCAGCTTCAGACACTTTCTAGCTATGTGACCCTGGGCAAGTCACTTAATCTCTCTTTGTCTCAATCCCACTAAAGAAGTAAATGGCAAACCACTCCACTATCTTTGTCCCACAGACAGTATTGGTGTGTTATGGTCTATGGGGTCATGAAGAATTGTGAAATAGGGCTAATCACAATAGAGATGTAATCCAATGTGTTAGCCTGCTGTTTCCTCTGGCTCTTTGTCTCTGACTGCCCCGGGACTAGTACAATGCTTGGGACATAGTAGGACTGGTGCTCTTGAAAAGACTCATTGACTGATTGAAGATCTTTTGGGATCCTGTTGCTTTCCTGTGGCCCTGGGCCTTCTGCCATTTTGGCTTTCGTCTGCATCCCAAGTGTGCGGTTCTCTCCTCTGCTCAGTTTTCTTTGTAGTTTACTTACCTGCATTCTTGCTCCTTGAGGCCGGAGCTGGCTTGGTTTTATCTTGGGATTCCTGGTGTGGCAGCAGAGTGCCTGGGTCAGGGTAGGTACTAAGGAGATGGAAGATGAAATGAATGGGGACCTTGGAAGCCTGCTCCAGGTCATGGGGCAGAGCTGAATGCCCACTTCTCCTACCCCACCCCCACCCTCCTGACCACAAAGCTCCCCTTATAGCCAATAGAAGTAGAGAACAAAGCTCCCAGGAGGCAGGAAGCTGGGTGACCTGTCCTCGTCTCCACGCCACCCCAGGCCCCTAGCCCTGTCCGTCCCCTGTGGTGAGTGTGGTTGCTCAGGCTCACAAATCCCTACCCTAGTCTGTCAGTTCTTGTCACTGCTTCCGTCCACTGAACTGAATGTAACGAGGTTGCCTCCAATCATGGTAAAAAGCTGCCTGTGTCCTTAAAAAAAGGAAAAAACACTGTTGAAGTTTCAGCTACTGGCTTCTCGTTTTCCACCCTGCCTAGGCTGAAGAGTCAGGGAAGGAGAGAAGAGGAAGTCTAGACTGATCCCTGGTTCCCTGCCAGCCTTTGCTGGCGTCCAAGCTGGAGATCAGGCAGGCATTCTGGGCCTCGTTGTAGGTTCATAGGCTCCTAACTCTAGAGCTGGGAGGGACCTCAAAAGCCATCTCATCCAACCTGCTCATTGACCTCTGGCAAGAAAGCAGTGGGGTCCCAGGGGTAGGAGGACTCTCCTTCACTGGCTAGACCAAGAGTCAGTAAAGCCAGGAGTGAGACTGGTCATGGGACAGGCTTGGGCAGGCATCCTGCTGAGAACGTCTTCAGGCTACCAACCCAAGAACTCTGAGGCTATTGGTCCAACCTAGCTGATCTCCCTGATGGGATGGGAAAGTGAGGGGTCACCTCTGTATACCCTGAGTGGGTAGCAGCCAAGTTAGGGAAAGAGAGCTCTTCCTTAGGCTGAACTGGGTCTTCAATTCAATTTGACTAATACTCACTAAGTACAGACCATGTGTTCAAATATAAAAATGTGTGTGAAAAGTGTGACCAACCTGAGAGAGCTATGCAAATATTTATCATTATTGTATTATTGCTACATAGGGCAGGCTTACACACATGTATACATTCTCTGCCATTTGTGCTAATTTTGGCCTAACACCAAGAAAACACAGATGCTCCCCCAGCCAGCACCACACCATCCACATATGGAACCATCAGTTACCCCAAAAGGAGAAATTTTGAATACTATGGATAAATTTACTTACCCTGGCAGTATACTTTCCAGGGATGTCCACAGAAATGATGAGGTTGATGCACACATTACCAGAGCTAATTCAGTGCTTGGGAGGCTGCAAAGGAAAGCATGGGAGAGAAGTAGTAGGTTGCCTACCAAACTGAAAGCCTACAGAGTCATTGTGTGTATGTGAAACCAGGACAGTCTACCAGCTCCATGCCAGGAAACTGAATCGCTTCCATTTGAACTGTCTTAGGAAGATTTTGAAGATCACCTGGCTGGAGAAGGTGCCAAACACTGAGGTTCTTGCTTGAGTTGAACTGCCAAGTGTTCAGACTTGGCTGCAGAGAGCGTAGCTCCAAAGGGCTGGCCACGTTGTTTGAATGCTGAACGTATGTTTACCTAAAAGACTATTTTATGGAGAATTTCCACAAGGCAAGTGCTCACAAACAGGTCAGAAGAAGAGATACAAGGACACTTTAAGGTCTCCCTGAAGAACCTTAGTAACAATTGTGAGACAAGGAAGATGCTGGTACAGGACTGCCCAGCATGAAGCAGAATCTCAGTAGCTCCAAAGAAACGAGAGATGAAATGGGCAAATTCAGAGACATCTCCATCCCAAAGGGTTCACATGGGCTCTTTGTGCCCAACCTGTGGCAGAGAATGTTAAGTTCGTATTGGCCTGATCAGTCACAGGTGAACACGCTGTACCTTGACCCCAACATCGTGATGTCATGTTGGTCCTCTTCGAGTATGAAGGGCAAACCACAGCAGCGGCATGTTATTATTAATATTATCATTACTATAATAGGGTAAGTTTACACACATGTGAAAGGTCAATAATGCAATTAGGTAATGGAGAGATGCGGACTTTGCTTGTGGATGTTGGCTTTATTTATAGTGCCTTTCCATCTCCCCCTCTTTGGAGAGTCAAGAGTAGTCAACAAACATTTATTAAGCATCTATAATACGTCAGGCCCTGTGCTGAGCACCTAGGACACAAAGAAAGGCATAAGACAGTCCCTGCTCTCAAGGAGCTCACAAAAGGAATTTGAGGGATGAAAATCTGGGCATTCGAACTCTAAAGGCAAGGGCTGAGGGACAATTTGTCTCAAACAGATACTCAGCAGGTATAGTCCAACTTCTCAAAATTAAAAAGGAAGACATAAGGAATTCCTCCCCCATGTAAGAAGGAAGCCAGGAAATAACTACGAAAATTGATTTAACCCTGAAAGAGTCAGTTAGTTGGAGATGGCTCTGCTCAGAGTTCCACAAAACTTGACCTCCGAAATCAGCAGTCTCTGTTTGGAGAGGAAAGTCCTTTGTAACCAAGGCTCTGAGAAATAGACAGACACTCCTCATGGAAAAGCTTGGTGTGTGAGGAATTTTTCCTTTCTAAACGAACTGTGGTAGAGAAAGCCCAAGAGCTTTAAGCTAAAAGAAAGATACCAGAATTCAGTAATCCTCCTATAAGGTGGAGATAACAGCTGAGAAGATTCTGTGGGGAAAACTGTTTGAGGAAATACTGCAATTCTCTAACTGCAGCTGAAGCCAGGTGTTGGAAGCAGAGAAGAGCTGCAGAATCCAGCGCTCAGGGGAGTTATGGTGGACAATGACCAGCACTGACCAGGGGACCAGCAGAACATTCAGCAGTCACCCCTCTGAGAACAGTGGAGGAACAGCACAGCAGTATCAGAGCGATCCATAATGACTACCCTTCCTCACTTGAGGCATGGGTGTCCCTTCCGTTGTGTCTGACTTCCTAGCCTGACACATTCCCTGTAAGTGTGCAACTCCATGGACATGCCCTGGCTCCTATGAGTGCATCTTTCCATGTGTGTTTCCCACTTGTGTCTACACTTTCTATTGCTGGTCTGTGCATTTGCTCTAGGTTTTTTTAGTGTTCTCTTTATTAAATGCCATTGCTTCGAACTAATTGTGTCTGGTGAATTATTAAAGCTAAACACAATGATGGGGGCTTGTGAGCTCTAGCTTCAATACATAGAAATCCATAAAGTAGAGGATGGTATAATCTCCTTTGTGGAGGCTACTGTGAAAATTGGGGCACATACTTCTCCTCCTCCTCCTCCTCCTCTTCCTCTTCCTTCTCCTTCTCCTTCCTCCAGAATGTGACTGTTCCAAAGAAAGCTGGACAAGAGGCTGACTCCCTGTATTGCCAGTGGGAAGCAGGAAAGGCAGATGTTGTTTGTAATGGTGGACCCTGTTTCTTTTCCTAATAACTGAGAACTGAGATTCTTTCCACATGGTTTCCTCTACCCATAAGTGTAGGGACAGAGAAGCTGCTGAGACTTCAGGAAGTTTCCAGTGCCATCTCTGCTGGGAAGAGGAGGCAGAGCGCCTGTTTGGGCTGGCAAAGATGGAAGGCAGAGAGAGAGAGAGAGAGAGAGAGAGAGAGAGAGAGAGAGAGAGAGAGAGAGAGAGAGAGAAAGGGGGAGAGAGAGAGAGAGAGGAGAGGAGAGACCGTGGGGCTGGGGGAGGTGCTCGGATGAGGAGACAATGGAAAAGGAGACGAAGCAGTTTCTGTTCCGCTAGGTATTGGTGGGAAAGTCCCCTGCACCCAGAAGAAACAACAACAATAACAGAAAAGAGTCATCCCGCCAGTCTAGCCTGCTGCCCTTTACATGATCCCAAAATGAAACTGCCTTCAAAAGGCTTAGGGAACGGTGAGCTTCACTGGGAGCCATGACGAGAGTGAGAGTGGGGGTGATGGAGGGCTGAGCTCAGGTTCTGGTCCTGGCTTACCCCCTGACTACTGTGTGACTGGAGGCACGTCACTTCCTGTCTCTGAGCCTCAGTTTCCCCACTTGGAAAATGATGAGGTTGGAATAGGTGACCTCTGAGATACCTTACAGATCTAGGGTGATCCTGTGACTCTGAGAGACTTCCCTTCCCTGGGCTTTAGTTTCCTCCTCTGTAAAAGGAGGGGGTTGGATTAGATGACAGCTCTGAGGTATTTTCTATCTTATCTGTAATGATCCTATGACATAACAAGGAGTAAATCTGGTTTCGTTTCCTGGCTAGTGATGTCTCCTGGGGAGTGCTTAGTTTACCCTCCTGTGCCTCACTCTGGGCAAACATTGAAGGCTCGGACCCATCTCTCTCTGGGCCTGTCTATCTCCATCCTTTCTCTCTGACTGTCTCTGTCTTTCTCTCTGTCTGTTTCTTTGTCTCTCTTCTCCCCGCTCTTGCTCTCACTTTCACCTTCTCTCTCTGTCTCTGTCTGTCTGTCTCGCTGCCTGTCTCTCCTTCTCTTCCTCTCCCCATTTCTCCCTCGCTTTCTCTCTCTCTTCCTCTCTCTCTCTTTCTCTCCTCTTCCTCACCCCTTCTCTCTCCCCTCCTCTCTCCCTCTCTCTCCCTTTATCTCTGTCTGTCTGTATTCTCTTTTTTTCCCTTGACACACTTCATCTCCCCCTCCTCCACCCCAGGACAAAAGTAGAAAATTTTCATGTCTACCCTCTCTCCAGCCCTTGACTCTCTGTGGATTTCTGACTGGCGCTTGTGAATGAGGATAGAAGGATGCCAGGGTGAAGACGTGGGCTTGTTTCTCTCCTTTTGACTCAGCAGGGAGAAGCCTTGTACTCAGTCAGGGTTCAATGACTAATAATGAGAATCCTTCTCACGAATATATCTGAAAGCTGCCCTTTGATGGGCAGAGTGGAGCTGGTAGATCCAGGATCACAGGGTCATAGCTCTAGAGGTGAACACACCAGACCCTTTATTTGACAGATGGGGAAACTGAGGCCCATGGAGTTTAAAGCAACACGATCATTATACAGAACTGGGAGGGACTCCAGAGGTCACTTAGTCCACCAGAATCCTTAATTTTAAAGGGGGAGGAGGAATTCAAGTGGCATTGAGTTGAAATTACTTGCTTAGGGTCAGGCAGGATTCAAACTCAGGTCTTCTTGTCTGAGGGTCAAGGCTTTCACCATCGCACACATTTCTTGGGCCAGGGTCCAGTCCTTGCAGGACCAGGGGCCTCTTCGGTTTTCACTGTTTTTTTTTAAAATCTAACCACTTTTTCACAGTTTACAGAATAGAAAACTTTCCTTTTCCATGAGTTTTCTCACTTTCCCCATTCCCCCTCCCCTTCCTGACTGCCTCCCTCCCCTCAACTCTCTCACCTGAACCAGATGGCAGGATAAAGGCAGGAGGCCTTATAGATGTGGCAGACCAGGTCCTGGACCTCAGGCTGCTGGGAGGGGGTGGGGTAGTTTTCTCCAGAGGTGGGCTGGACCTTCTGCTTTCCCTGACCTACAATCCTCTTGGCTTCCTAGATTGGCCCAGGAGCCTGATTTGATTCTGAAATAAAACCCAGTTGCATACATTCAAGGGGCTAGTGCCCTGGCTGATGGTAAGGGGGCTTGACATTTTCTGAGAGCCTAGAAACCTGACCCGTGGCCAGCTTATCAGGGAGAAGCAATCCAGACAGGACAAGGGACCCTGCAGGAAGAGGCACAAGGCCTACATTCTGATTCCAGATCCAAAACCCAGCTTGTGAAACAGTAGCCCAGCCTCTCTGTGCCTCAGTTTACTTATCTGCAAAATGGGAACAAGAAAGCCCTCCCTGCCCCGCCTCACTGGGATGCTCCCAGGCCTAGGTGATGGAGAGGAAATAGAGAGGACACCTGCCTTTGTGAGCTGGCTTCTAGTCTCATCATTCCTCCTGGTACCAGAGGTCTCTTCATTTCCCAAATGTGATGACCCCTTCTCAATCTTTCCTGACATTTTTTGGTGACTCTCCTCTCCTGCATGCTGGGTCAGCTGGGTGGCACAGTGGACAGAGCCCTGGAACAGGAATCAGGTACTTATTGTTGTCATGTCTGCTCTTCATGACCCAGTTGGGGTTTGCTGCAGTGGCTGATCATTTCCTTCTCCAGCTCATTTTACAGATGAGGAAATGGAGGTGAACAGAGTTAAGTGACTTGTCCAGGGTCCTACAGCTAGGAAATGTGAGGTCAGATTTGAACCCAGGAAGATGAGTCTTCATGACTCCAGGCCTGACATGCGGGAAGGCCCGTGTTCAAATCCGAACTCAGACTCCTTCTTGTGTCTCTAGGCAAGTTCCCTAACCTCTGTTTGTCTCAGTTTTCTCAGCTGTAAAATGTAATAACAGTTTCTACCCTTCAAGGTTGTTGTGAAGATCAGTGAGATAATATTTGTAAAGGGTTTAGCCTAGTGCCTGACACACAGTAGGTGCGCTGCTTTCCTCTCCCTTCCCTTCTTGGTTCTCAGATGTTTTCTTTTGCTGGATCATCAACCACATCTTGTCCCCTCCCTATGAGTGTATCCCAAGTTCTGCCCTGGCTCCTCCTCTCTTCTCTCTCCAGATTCTCTCTCTTTGGAGTTCAGCAGCTCTTATGTGTTTAATTATCATCTCTCTGCAGCAGACTCCAGATGTACATATCTACCTAATCTCTTTCCTGAACTGTCTCCACGTTCCTGAACAAGTGGATATCCCAGAGGCCTCCAAAACAGGGACTTCCAAGTCAGCCTGAAGAACCACAGTGTGGCTCTCTGAAAGGCAGAGGGATTACCGTTTGCCTCTCCTGCCTGTCTCACCCCAACCCCCCATCATTTTTGTCTCTCTTCCCTAAGAACTCTGCTTTCCAGAGTGATAGCCAGTGATTTGAGAATAGGAATTCAATCCCAAACCTTTAATAAATGGGTAAACTTGCCCTTTTCCCTTCTGGTCTAACTATTATCTAGTTATGGTCTTTCTTGTGGGAGAGAGTCCATAAATAAGCATTTATTAGGCATCTACTGCATTTCAGGATAGGTTGGATAGGCTCTGGGAATATAAAGGCAAAAAAGAAATAGTGCCTGCTCTGACGGAGCTTTTGATCTAACATAATGAGTTTCTGAGGGACCCTGCAGCTCTTGCCTGCCCATTTTTTCCAACTTCAACAGAGCCTTGTCTATTAGTACCATATTCTTTCTAGCTCTCTAATGGTGACATTAGTGTTTGTATGAAGGCGGTAACATCTTAGAGTTGCATGAAAGCCTGGAGGAGTCATGTTTTTGTCTCTTCAGCCGACTGAATTAAACATCAGCTGAAGACTCCACCAGAGACATGGAACTCAGGTCTGGCTGCTGCTTGGGCCAGATGGTGCCAATGGGTACAGTAAGTGAATGGGAGCAGAAGCTGGCAGAGTGGAAGGCCACATGCATGGCCGATTCAGTACAGCCTAGAACCACCCTCCTTGATCAAAATGACCACTGGTCCTTGTGTCTTGTCCATTCCTCCAGAACTGCTGAAGAGCCTCCACCAAAAGGAGGCTTGCTGAGGTGGATGAGCCCATCTCTGGTTACCCTACGATTGACCATCATATTATAGGTGGGGTACTTTTTGGGCCCCGTCTTTGGGGGAAAGCCTAGACATAGATTAAGCTTACACTTTAAATAATTCATCTTTGGACACCATGGTGGGAGTTTAACAAGCCAGGGAGTATGAGAACAGGTCCTTTGGGACCAGGAAGGCTCCACCAGGACTAAACTTGCCAAGATGACCTGTAGTCCCATTAAACTTTGACTCACAGGTGGAGGAACTGGAGGGATTAGCTTATCTTTTCTGTTTCATTTGTAAAAGTTTGAGGGAGGAGATCAAATATTTTATATCTTTTATGACTCTTGACAGGCCCTATACAGGGATGGTCTCTAGTGTTTATGGCACCCGCACCTGGTGCACCCAGCCCTCATACAGTTGACTTCTGAGGACCAAAAGCCCCATTTCGTACTCTGGCAGAGGCTCCTCTGGGACAGAAATCTGTTTTGCAATGACACCCAGGAAAGACTGCAGAGAAGAATGACTAAGAATATGGATCTATGGGAGCAGACATTTCAACAGATAATTAGAGAGAAGAAACCTCAACACAGATGGACCCTGGAAGTGGACAGTGACCTTGAGGTCAAGAACCTTCGGCAGGGGTGGAGACAGTACAAGCATAAAGGCCTTGCATGGTCAGTGGGGAGCCATGGATAGGGAGCTCCCGCTGCCCTTGTGGGTGCTGCCTGTGGATGCTTTGTCTGGGACAAAATAGGTGAGTGTTGGGGGAGAGTGAATGGGAAGTCATCAGAAAGAGAGTTCTAATCTAGTCAAGCAAACTCTTTGCTGCTGTGATCCTTAGACAGTGGTCAGCTCCCCAGGGAGGGTGGATGCAACCACAGAACTTGAAAAATCTAAGGAATTTTCAAAGTTATTTAGTACAAGTCCTTCATTTTATCAATGAGGAAACTGAGGCTCAGAGAGATGAGCTTGCTCAAGGTCACACAGCGAGTAAGAATCCTGATTAAATGATTTCTAATTTTGTGCTCTTTCCACCTATTGTGAGCCAGGACATTAGTGGAACTGGAGGTGGGGTGAGTTAGCCTCACACATTCCCACAAAACCAGCCCAGATTGTTGTGAGTGAGGAACTGGGGTTCAAGCTTGTGGGGGGAGGTAGGTGGGTTTAACCTTGCACTAAATGGATTGATTTGGGGCCAAATTCTGGTCCCTTTGAGCAAGAGAAGTTTTGGAGAGTTTGGTAGGGAGCTCCTGAGACCCCGGGCTCTTTTTTATCAAAGACTTTAAAACCTTCTTCAAGGCATCTTTTCTCATTTGTCTGCTTGATTATCTTCTCTGCCTTGAGGATGCTTCCACCTACCTGAGCATATGGGAATATGACTTTAGGTCAAGGAGTGGTTGTTCAGGGTCTCTGGCTCTGAGTGACCCTTTCATTGAAGCTGAAGTGGGGCAGGGATCCCCAGTCCCATTGTTCCATGTTACAAACTGAGACTCACCATACTCTATCCCCTAAAAGCAGAGGTTTGGGCTGGGTGGCCTCTGGAGGGCTTTACAGGACACATTGCCAAGCTCTTTACCTGACCCAAAGGACTCACCTGGTTTGGGATAAGGCTTCACCATAAGGGCAAGCCTGGATGAATAAATGTCCACTCTTAGCCAGTGTGGAGTCCAGTTCCATGTTTAAGGGAGTTTTACAACCAGCCACTTGCCTGGGGCTTTTGTGGATCAGGCAGCCAAGAAGGCTGCTCTGCTTACTGGTTGCTGCTACTCCAGGCTGGTGACCTTTCAGTGCAGCTGATTTGAAAGGCTGGGTTCTGATAATAGCTGTAACTTCCAAAGCTGACTTTATTTGATATTATTTCTGTGTTCAAGTCTTCCTTTTGACTCACACTGGCTATGTGGACCCAGACAATGTGGCATCGTCCCCAGGTAACTATTTAAAGTCTAAAAGTTGCAGAGGTATTGACCTTCATGGTGGAGGGAATTTTCTTTTTTTGGTGGGGAGTTCCCTATATAGAATAATGTCAATTTGAAGGCAAGTGACCATTCCAGGCAGCTGCTAGTCACACTAACTAGGACCTGGCCATACAAATGATTTCTTAGGTTCAATCCACAGCCGTCATTTTAATGGACCATATTTTGTTTTTAGTTCACCTTCATTGTACATCTCTTTCCTCTCCTCCCTTCGACAGACATCCCTTAGAACTGTGATGGGTGAAGCTGAAATGACTGAAGAACAAAGGTTTGAACTTCCAAGCACATCAATTTATTAAACAAAACATTCCAATTGTTCAACATATGGGACCAGGCCCCCTCAGCTTTGGCACTGGACTCTGAAGTTGGGGGAGACAGATTTTTATGCATTAAAAACAATTAACCAAATAAGACCAATGAATGAAAAGAAAACAATCAACCAGGACACAAAATTAGATAATCTGATTTCTAATTGAAGGAAAGGTTAGTGACTTTCCAAGGTCGGATGGAGAGAGAGAACAGGTACAATTCACTGAAATCAGAAAAAGATGTGTCCTCCTCCCCCCAAGTGACTGTACTCAATCAAAGGAATATGGACACGACAACTGACCACCATGGGGGCAGTTTTCAAGTAAGATGTATGATTTGCTTAAGATATCTAAATGTGAGAAAACTCCTTGCATCAATCTTTGGATCTGACTGGGTTTCTGGTCAACATAACTGAGGTCCTTGGTTAGAGGTCTCGAAGCAGCAGGAAAAGGTGGTCCAGTTTCTGGGCTAGGTTCAAACAATGTATTAAAACTCTGTCTCAGTCCCCACAAATGAATAAAGTTTTCTCACAAGACAAATTGGATTAGACCCATAATTGAATGGAAAGGAATTGAGCTAGCTGCAGAATTGAGTCACAAGATGGAGTCCCACCACCACCACTCTGTGTTCTAATTCCCTCACTTCCCCCTTTTGATTCATGTGGGAGGCAGATAGTTACCTATAAGGTTTTTCATATATTCATAATCAGAATTACGTAAGTCAGGTTACAGATCAAACTATTTAGAGATTTCACAATGGGCTAATTTTGAGAGGGAAGATTTACGTGTTCCCAAGGTAGTCAAAAACCTCAGCAAACAAAAATACCATGAAACGAAAGGTCAAAGCAATAATACAATGATGATCACAATATTAAATAATGTAAAGTCTCCTTGTGTCCTCGTAACCCATCCCCAACATCCACTTAGTCATTTCATCTTGTCTTGACTTCAAGATGTGGTCATCTGATCCTTGGAAATATCTTCTCTTGGACCTTCTGGAATAAACCTCATTCTCAGGGCAGCTGTGAAGGGGACTCTGCTTCTCTGGTTCCAAATCACTTGTAGAGGTTCCTAGATAATTCTAAAATCTGCCAACAATAAGACTTAAGGCAATGAAGTTCAACCTCTTAAATGTGGTTTTCTAATAACTGGTTCATGTGATGAAAACCAGCTCAAGCTTTATGGAACCAATCCTATGAACAGCCAAGTAGAAGAGGAAGATCAGATTAGGAACCACAACTCACCTGAGACGTTAGAGAATTTTAGTTTTTATATGCCACTTGCTATTTTTATATTTTATTTATTATTAGAATATTTTATATTTTTAATATTTACCTAAACCCTGAATCTGATACAAGATCCTAAAAAATTTTTGTTTGATTTCTAAAATGAACCATTCTCTCTTTTAAAATGATCAAATAACTACTTTAAAATAGGAAAATAATTTCACTTTCTTTACAATTATCAATGCAGTTTTGTATGTAAAATCCTTAAATTCAATTCTGAGGACTTAACATAATCAAAGCCTGAATTTTCATGCTAGATACATTTGGAAGCCAATCATATTCAGTTGTAAATATAGTTCTTAGAGAAAACAGTCTTTCTCAAAATGTACTATTCCATCTCAAAAGAAAACTTTTACATCTTTGTCTTATTACTTTGTCTATCATGTCCTCCCTTGCCCTTAGGAGGATATCATCCCCATATTATAATTTGATCACAAATACAGATTAAAATTGTAAGATTTTCTGTACTTTTCTCTTATTATAGTAACTCAAAGATGTTCCAGTATCTTTCTATTAATTAACAGATTCAATGTTATACTTACAAAACTTCCACAGCTGACCTGTCCTGCTTATAAACATTTTTATGAAAGGAAGAGGAGGGGCATAACTATAATAAGAAGAATAAGAAAAGACAGCCAAAAAAAAAAAAAAAAGAAACAGCCCAGCAAATTTTACCATCATGTCCAAGGTGTCCTCCAGTTTTTTCAATGTCCTGCTCCTGGGAGGCCACCGCTTCTGCCAAGAAGGGGGAGGATACATTTTAATATTCTTCCTGAACTTGCTCTTCATAATTACATGCCATTCAGAGTGATTGATATCCTGAGATCACAGTATCTAGACCTGAACTTAATACTCCAGATAAGGTCTGAAGAGGGCAGAGTGCAGTGGGATTATCATTCCTCCTTAGTGCTGAAAACTATGCTCTTCAGTACAACCCGAGATTATGTGAGCTTTTTTGTTCACCACATCCCATTGCTGGCTGGCTCATGTCAGTCTGGCACTTCATTAAGACCCCCAGATCCTTGTGGAACAACTGCTGTGTATCCAAGCCTCTGCTTCCATTATATGGAATTTCATCATAATATATTCAGCCTAGTGCTCTCATCTGTCAAGGTCCTTTTGGGTTCTCTCTCTCATCTGCCATGTTAATCATCCCTCCAAGCTTTGGGTCACTGGCAAATTTGTTGGGTCTACCCTCTAAGTCTTTATCTGATATCAGAGGATGATGGATTTGGATCTGGGAAGGGCATTAGGAGTCATTTGGCCCAACCCCCTTATTTATTGATGAGACTGGGTCCCAGAAAGGGAAAATGTGACTTTCCCAATATCACACTTTTGAGTAAATAGCAAAGTCAGGCTCATTCAAGGGCTGTACTGATCTGGGGAGACCCAGAGAGGAGAGCATCTCTTCACTGTATTGCTTTACACAAATTGTCCTCTTGTAAACCACTGCTAATCTTTCCATACCACCTGAAGGCCTTCATAGCAGTACATGGGTTCCTCTGGTCTGTTTCTCCACAACCCTGTAGGGCTGTATTACAGGTGCCATTATCTTTGTATCAAAATCTGAGTGGCTGCTGAGTCTTGTAAATTCATCCTCTCCCACGTGTCTTGTGTTTACTTCCTCCTTGCTACTCAAATAGCCCAAGGTTGGGCCCGCATCCCTTTTCCCCTGGGTGATTCCACATTGGCCTCCTCATTGCTTGTAACTCCCTTCTTTACAATCCACTCTCCATAAAGCTGCCCAAGTCCCATTCCTGAAGCTCTTACCCTAGGATGTAGGTACTATAATTGTCTCCATTTCACCTCTGAGCAAACTGAGGCAGACAGATTAAGAAACTTGACAGTAAGTACCAGAGTCCGAATGCAAGCTCAGGTTTTCCTGACTCCCAGTTGCTCTCTCCATTGAGCCACACACTTAGAAATGTTTATGGATGGAATGAATTCATGCCATGGTTTTATCTAGTTATGGAACCTTTGCCTCAACCTGAGAGGCAGAATGGTGATATGGACAGTCTGTCATGAAGATCTGGGTTCAAATCCTGCCTCAGACTTTTCCCTCAGCTGTCAAATGAAGGATTGGTTTTTAAGACCCTTCACATCTTGAACTCTAGGATCCCATGAGTCTCCTCCGTAGAACGAGGGGGTAGGGTTAGTGTTGATGGGGCCTTTGAGTCCGGCTGGGTTCTGGGACCTTTCTAGACAGACTGGCTGACTCTACTCTCTCCTGCCTCAGATTTCAGTTCTCCTTGTGTGGATGCAGCTGGGTCTCAGCCCAGGTGCTGATTCTCTTCCAGATGTGCCTGCAGAAATCCTATTGCTGCATCAGGATGACGGTCTTTGCTCAGCGTTGCCACAAGTGCAGCACAGCCCTGTCTGAGGAGCCTGACTTCAGCCAGGAAGGCATCGAGGGGGTGGTGGGGTGTCTGGTGGTGCGGATTCTGCTGAGGTGCTATGGGGAAAGTGTGCACCTTGGGGCCCCCCGAGAGGACCCTTTCTGAGAGGCCCTTCTTGCCGCACCTCATGACGCTGAGAATTGTGAGGCTGTTTGCTGGGCATCTTTTGCCCTAGTCAATCAGACAGCAAGGTCTCAAATCCACACCCTCCCCTTACCAGAATCATCAGTAACTCCACCCATGACCAACGACCTGCTTTTTTTAACTTCTTCTGTTGTTTTCCCTTTGTGTTGTATTCATTATATTTGTGGTCTTGATGGTGAGCCTTCACATTGCCGGGCTCCTTTAGAAAGAGTTTTATCCAGTGGTATGGTAGGGTAAATATGTAACGACCAGTGGCTCTCTAAATATACATATACCTAGGTATAGGCATTCACATATGTATTCACATTCACACACACATAATTGGATATACCACTAAGTTTAATTTGTATTGTTAAATTTCTCCACCATTTTCTGAAAGCTTGGCAATTAGCCAAACAATAAATCAAGCTTCGACTTATGCTTTGCCTTTTTCTGAGGTATAAATGCTCACACAGAGAATTTCATAATGGTGGGAGCCTGTTCGAGCTAGCTTGGGCAGGCTCCTGTCTCGACAGAGATGAGGTGGCTGAAGCCTTCCCCAGGATGCTGACATTTAAGGTCTTTGGCCAAACTTGGGCTCCTTCTGAAACCAGAAACAATGAAGCTTCGTTCCTACTTAGCAAGAACAATGAGCTAAAACAAAAAGCCACCAAGTGGCCTTTTGTTTTCTGGGTGGTTAGCTTCTCCCCAGTCCTGCCCGCCCTGCTCCCCATTTTGACTGAATTATACCGTGTACCCAAATTGGTAGTTGGGACTTTGATCTTAGGAGAGGTGCCCGGAGAAGGCTTGGCATGACTGGGATGGAAGTTTGAGGACAGTCGCTGGGAAGATCCTGATGGCTATATGGGTTATTCACACAAGGAATGAGAATCATTTTCATCTTCATGCTCCCAGGGGCTGCGTGGACCCTGCCCTTGTTCAGGGACCACTGATAACGTCAGGAAATCAGCCTATCAAATGACTGTCTCCAGCTTTGCTTTTTATTCTAAACTCTTTCTTTGGATAGGATTGTTTCCCTCGGGGTGGGATGTGAAGGCTAGTCCAGGGATTAGGGGATGGGAGGCATTCCTTGTTTTGGGAGCCTTTCTCTTGTTACTATTAAATAAGACTTTGACAGTCAGTGGAAAAGAACTTTGATCAAGATAAACAATGGGGTAAAATGCTAAGCTCTTCATGATTTTCAGAGAGTCAGTGACCTCTCTCCTCCATCACTACTCTTTTGTGGGTGGCATGTGCCCACCTTCTTAGATCAGCGTGGATTGATCCAAACATAATTTTGGCAGAAACTTCACCCTTGGGAAATCTGTGCCCTCATACCTGATCTGTTGTATTTCAATGAATCCTTAACACTGAGCTGGGCACAAAGGAGCCAGCCATGAATGTGGTTTATTGGAATGGTCTTCTCTTGTGACCAAAGGCATAAAAAGAATAAATAAAGAATGGACATGACTGAGTGGAGCACCTCCCATACCTAGGCTGCCCACAAGCCTAGAGGGATGCCCCAAACCCAGTCGTTCCAGACACAGCACAGATGCTTAACTTCTGCTGCTCTCTTAGCAGCTGCCAACATACCAAAAGGGACAAAGCTTCCCCACTGCTGGTCTTTGTGGGCTCTCACTGCCTTCTGGAAGGTCATAGTTGAATTAGCTAGGGATCTCCTGAACAAAGGCAACATCTCAGGCTTTCCCTTGAGGGCATCCACTGTCCTTTTGGATTCAGGCTGCATTTCTTGTCCATCCCCTCTTCAGATGCAAGTCTCTCTGCTTTGGCCACTTGGGATGTACAGAGAGGGCTCTTTTCATTCCAACAGTCATTCTGAATGCCTCTTCTCTTGCCCTCAATTTGCTTCTGAAAGGGTGCCTGCTGGCTGCACCCACAGCAGTCCCAGTGGTTCTTTTGTCTGGTCTTGGCTTTATGGGCGAGGCCATCTCAAGAGCTCGGGCTTAAATATAACCCCTGATAGGTCATCTGTCTTTGAGAAAGCAACATTACATAGTGGGAAGATGTTGGGACTGGATACCTCGATCTTTCTGCTCCCTCACTGGGGGATCTTGGGCAAATCATATTTCCCCTCTCTGGAATTCAGTTTCCCCAGCTGTAAAATGAGTGGGTCCAAGTGTGATTGATCTCTATGATCCCTTTCAGCGCTAAATTTCTGGTCCTACCATTAATTTTCTGATGGCTTAGAGGCAGCCACTATGAGGAAGTCATTGTAGGAAAACTTTCATGGTACAGTCTATGGTCAGAATGGGTTTTTCTTCTTGGAAGCCAATTGGTCCCGTCATCTCATTAGCATAATTAATAGAGTTAATTGCCTTATTAAATGTGGAAATATTGACTAAGAAAGCTTGGATTGAAAGGTAGGTCTCTCCCAAGGGAGCTGGTCCCGAAGTCAGTGAAAATTGTTAAGGAATGAGGGGAGAGTAATGAGGAAGAGGGGGCATTGCCATGTTGATGTAGAACCTTGAAAGAGTTCCAGGTTCATGTGAATCATGACCTATTTCTTTTTTCTGGTGAAACATTATAGCTGTAGGACATTTGCCTCATCTTGTTTCAGCAGGGCTTCCTACTACTTCATCTTTCGGTGTCTTCCTGCCGCCTGACTCCTCTGTCCTGGCTGGGCCCCATGGACAGAGCTGTGGTCAGTGCCCCGGCCACATGTGTCGCTGGGTAGGGGACCAAATGTCCAGAGTCCTGGAGCGCTCTCTTAAAGACCTCCTTCCAAGGGACACCCCGCGGTCAGGGCGCTGGGGATTCTGGCCTCCTCTCTAACTGTGCTGCCGGCCTGGGGCTGCAGGACCGGCGGGCGACTGAGCGCCAGGGCCCCAGGCTCCCGCTCCACTCAGGCTTTCAGCACCTGGAGCTGGCCCTCCGCCCCACCCCGCCCCGCCCCCAGACTGAGCCCCGCCCCTCAGACCGAGCCCCGCCCCCAGACTGAGCCCCGCCCCTCAGACCGAGCCCCGCCCCAGACTGAGCCCCGTCCCTCCCCGCCCCCCAGACCGAGCCCCGCCCCTCACACTGAGCTCCTCCCCGGCAGCTGCAGGGGGCGCTAGAGAGCCAGCGGATTCTGGCCGGAGGAAGGCCCTGCTGGGCAGTCTGGGAAGCGGCCTGGGCGTGGCAGGAGGGTGGGCGCTGGGCCCAGCGGGAGGCGGGGGACCGAGGGCCAGGAGCGCCCCCCCCGGGACTGAGGGGGAAACTGAGGCTGGGGGGAGGGCGGGGGCAGGGGCATCAGAGGGAGCCAGTGTGGGGGAGGGGAGGGGGCTGAAGGCCGGGACCTTTGACCCGCAAGACGCCCGAGCTGGGACGGAAGGGGCCGGCCAGTAATCCCTGCCCCTCCCTCCTCCCTCCCCTCCTCCCTTCCTTCCTTCCTCCTCCCCTCCTTCCTTCCTTCCTTCCTTCCTTCCTTCCTTCCTCCCTCTCCTCCTCCCTTCCTTCCTTCCTCCTCCCCTCCTTCCTTCCTTCCTTCCTTCCTTCCTTCCTTCCTTCCTTCCTTCCTTCCTTCCTTCCTTCCTCCCTCCCCTCCTCCCTTCCTTCCTTCCTCCTCCCCTCCTTCCTTCCTTCCTTCCTTCCTCCCTCCCCTCCTCCCTTCCTTCCTTCCTCCTCCCCTCCTTCCTTCCTTCCTTCCTTCCTTCCTTCCTCCCTCCCCTCCTCCCTTCCTTCCTTCCTCCTCCCCTCCTTCCTTCCTTCCTTCCCTCCTTCCTTCCTCCCTCCCCTCCTCCCTTCCTTCCTTCCTCCTCCCCTCCTTCCTTCCTTCCTTCCTTCCTTCCTCCCTCCCCTCCTCCCTTCCTTCCTTCCTCCTCCCCTCCTTCCTTCCTTCCTTCCTTCCTTCCTTCCTTCCTTCCTTCCTCCCTCCCCTCCTCCCTTCCTTCCTTCCTCCTCCCCTCCTTCCTTCCTTCCTTCCTTCCTTCCTTCCTTCCTCCCTCCCCTCCTCCCTTCCTTCCTTCCTCCTCCCCTCCTTCCTTCCTTCCTTCCTTCCTCCCTCCCCTCCTCCCTTCCTTCCTTCGCCTCCCCTCCTTCCTTCCTTCCTTCCTTCCTTCCTTCCTTCCTTCCTTCCCTCCTTCCTTCCTTCCTTCCTTCCTTCCTTCCTTCCTTCCTTCCTTCCTTCCTTCCTTCCTTCCCTCCTTCCTTCCTTCCTTCCTTCCTTCCTTCCTTCCTTCCTTCCTTCCTTCCTTCCTTCCTTCTCTCCTTCCTTCCTTCCTTCCTTCCTCCTCCCCTCCTTCCTTCCTTCCTTCCTTCCTTCCTTCCTTCCTTCCTTCTCTCCTTCCTTCCTTCCTTCCTCCTCCCCTCCTTCCTTCCTTCCTTCCTTCCTTCCTTCTCTCCTTCCTTCCTTCCTTCCTTCCTTCCTTCCTTCCTTCCCTCCTTCCTTCCTTCCTCCCTTCCTTCCTCCCTCCCCTCCTCCCTTCCTTCCTTCTCTCCTTCCTTCCTTCCTTCCTTCCCTCCTTCCTTCCTTCCTTCTCTCCTTCCTTCCTTCCTTCCCTCCCTCGCTTCCTTCCATCCTTCCTTCCCTCCCTCCTTCCTTTCTTCCTCCTCCCCTCCTTCCTTCCTTCCTTCCTTCCTTCCTTCCTTCCTCCCTCCCCTCCTCCCTTCCTTCCTTCTCTCCTTCCTTCCTTCCTTCCCTCCTTCCTTCCTTCTCTCCTTCCTTCCTTCCTTCCCTCCTTCTTTCCTTCCTTCTCTCCTTCCTTCCGTCCTTCCTTCCTTCCTCCCTCCCTCCCTCCCTTCCTTCCTTCCCTCCTTCCTTCTCTCCTTCCTTCAGTCCTTCCTTCCTTCCTCTCTCCCTCCCTCCCTTCCTTCCTCCCTCCCTCCCTTCCTTCCTCCCTTCCCTCCTTCCTTCCTTCCTTCTCTCCTTCCTTCCTTCCTTCCTTCCTCCTTCCCTCCTTCCTTCCTTCCTTCCCTCCTTCCTTCCATCCTTTCTTCCCTCCCTCCTTCCCTCCATCCTTCCTTCCCTCCTTCCCTCCTTCCCTTCTCCCCTCCTCCCCTCCTTTCCTCCTTCCTCCCTCCTTCCTTCCTTCCTCCTTCCCTCCTTCCTTCCTTCCCTCCCTCTTTCCTTCCATCCTTCCTTCCCTCCCTCCTTCCTTTCTTCTTCCTTCCCTCCTTCCTTCCTTCCTTTCTTCCCTCCCTCCCTCCCTCCCTCCCTTCCTTCCTTCCTTCTTTCTTTCCTTCCTTCTCCAGGGTCAATCATCACCAAAGCTGGTGTGGTCTGAGGAAGAGGACAGAGAAGGCATGGAGAAGAAGGCTCTGGTCCCTGCCAGTCTGGGCATCTCGAACCTTACACTGGCCTCAGAGGTTCCTGGGCCATCTGGGTCATCATCCAGAGGTACAGAAGGATGCTGGGGAGGATGTCCCTCCCTGAGATTTTGGGACTGGTCAGAGCTGGAGGAGGCCCACTGGGGAGGGAGGTTCTGACCTCACCCTCACTGAGGGGTTCCCCTCACCACTGTAGTCTTCCCATCTCCTGCCCTGGGCCTGCTGCCCACAGTCCTGGGGCTGTGGCTGAGTCCCTGATCTGGCCCCACACTGGGGGTGGTCTCAGGGAGGCCACTGCTGCCCCACCAGAGAAGAGGGTCTTCCTCCCTTTCCTGTCTCCCAGGAAATCTCTCCCAGGATGGCGATGTGGGCAGATCCCACCCAGTCTTCTCCCTTCCCCCCTCCTCTGAAACCCACCCACCCTTCTTCCCATGACTCCCAAGTGCTGTGGGCCCACCCCTTACCCTTAGGAGGGGGAAGAAAGAAAAGTTGTGATGACAATGAGCTCTGAGGGCCTGGTTGCAAATTCTGACATGTCCTTCTTCTTACCTGGGAGACCCTGGGCAGCTCACTTTTCCTTCCTGGGCCTCATTCTCCTCCTTAATCAGTAATCAGTTCCATGAACATTAAGCACCTCCTGTTTCAGGCACCATACTAAGGGCTGGGAATACAATGAAGAGGTGAAAGAACCTGAAGGAGCCTACAATGGAATTTGGAGATCTGGGGACCCTGGGGGGTGTCCAAGACCCTTCAGGGGGTCTGCAGCATCAACACTGTTTTCATAGGAAGGCTAAGACATTTTAATTTCCAGTACAGTAAATATCAATATATACAACCACATTAATCAAAATCTGTGTGTGCGTGCATATGTGTGTGTGTGTGTGTGTGTGTGTATGTGTGTGTGTGTGTGTGTATGTGTCCTCAATAATTTTTAAGAACATAAAAGCATCCTGAGACCAAAAAATCTGAGAAGTGCTGGTCTGGATGAAGTCTAAGGTCTTTGCTGGGTATACATGTAGGGTCTAGTGACTCTAATTCCCAATAAGATATGTGTTTTCCTAGGTCATTAAAGACCCCCAAAAGCTTTTCATCCACAATGTCATTTATTCTTCCCAATGTCCTTTGGAAGCAAGTGCTGTGATGATGAAGAAATAGAGGCCCAGAGTGCTTCAATTTCTGGCTCAGGGTCTCTGAGGCAGGATTGAATTCAAATCTCCTTTCTCTGGGTCAGGCATTGCTTCCACCTTGCCCACAATGGCCTGTGTGAGCCTTCCTGGGATGTTGGCCAATCTTGAGGAGGAATCGGTTCATTCTTGCCTCCTAGCAGAGCTCTGGTCACATAGGAGGCCCTTGATAAATACCTGTTGATGTATTGACTTTAAGAGCCTCTTATGCTTCAGTGGTTTGTGGACCCCTTAAGCAGTTAGTCCAGTGAAGCCCCTGGACCTTTTCTTAGAATCATGTTTTTAAATGCATTTCACACACACACACACACATAAACACACCCACACACATGCACACACACGCATACACACACAGAGGAAACTAACTCTTAGAATACAATTATCAAAATATATATATTTTTAAAAAGTTCATGGACCCCAGGTTAGGAACTTCTGACTTCTGTGTGGCATATAGCAGGTGTTTAATAAATGTCTATTGCAAGTAAAAGGTAGTGCTTTAATTCAAAGGAATAAATCTCTCATGGTAAAATTTCAGGCATTTGTCACTGGGTCACAGGAAATGTTTTGGGTCAGTAATGGCATCCCAGCCCTCCTCACATCAGGGAGTAGAGAGGACCACCCACCTCACTCACCTGCATGTGGGGTGGCATCTGTCACCAGAAGGATCTGGCTCTTTCAGGGATTTACCAACAAGTCACCAACCTCCTGAACATTGTGGATGAAGATGACCAGGAGGTTAACACTTTGAGCAGTCAAGAGGGTTACGGGTCCAAGATGCGCAAGGCGCTGGCCAGCATGATCATCATCCAGAAAGCCAATGCGGAGCCTTCGGAAGTCATGACTGCGCTCATCCATAGTCTACAGCTGGAGGAGGTAGGAGGGCCCCAGGAGGCCCCTTGAGTGTTGGCCATCACTGGGAGGGGCCACATAGAGAAGGTCAAAGGGCATTCCTTGCCTCTTGGAAATCTGAGTTCAAATCCAGCCTCAGGTGTATCCTAGCTGTGTGATCCCAGGCAAGTCACTTAAACCACATGCCTCAGTTTCCTGAACTGCCAAATGGAGTATAGTAGTAACAACACTGACCTCCCAGAGCTGCTAGGAGAATCAATGAGATTCTCTATTAAATATCACTGTGATGGCTATTGCTACTATACTATCATGCTGCCATTCAGGAAAGGGTTTGCCAAAGACAGGAGACCTGAGCTGGGCTTTAGTTGATGAAGAGGGTGGAGGAGAGGCTGCCCTCTCCATCAGCCAGTCTTGGCCAGCTAAAGCCAAGCCTCTCCTGGAGGAGAGGACTGAGAGGCCTGGAAATGGAAGGTGGGGGGCGCTGACAGAGGCTGGGTCTCTCCCCGTGCCAAGATGCTTCAGGTCCAGGGCTTTGGGAGATCAGGAGATCAGAGGCTTTGGAGCTGGAGGGGATGGTAGAGGTCATGCAGTCCTACCCTATGGGCTTTTCCTGTGGGCCCAGCTGGGCTCAAAACCATACAGCAAGTACGCCTCAGAGCTGGCTGGAGATTGAGCCTGGGGCCTTTCCATGATTCAGTCATAGAGACAAATGGACTTCCTAAGGAGATGGAAAAGCCTTTCTTCCAGGCTCATTGTGTGCTAAGCTCTGGGGCTACAGAGACCAAAGGGAGACAGGCCAGAAATCCTGCCTTCAGGAAGCTTCTGTTCTAATGAGGGGACCAGACATAACACAGGGGAGGGGCAGCCCCAAGGATGATGAGTAAGTCAGACAATAGGCAGACTGATGACAGTGCCTGATGCGAAGCCTTGCCCAAGGTCACCGAGTTAGACGCTGGTGAGAGTAACAGTGGACACGGACATAGCTCTTACAGATCTTATCTGGGGGCAAAACAGGAGGGCCCAGGCCCCAACCCCAAGGTACACTGCCAGACCCTTTGCTTCCTCCCCAGATCTCTATCAAGCGCAAGGTCAGCATCTATACCATTCTCCAGGGCATCATCCAGCAGGAAGGAGAACTGGATGAGGAGTGTGTGCAGACCCTGGTGAACCTCGCCTCCAGAGAAATGCGGGAGATCCAAGAGGTGTGTCTTGGGTTGGGGTGGTGGACTTCTTAAGGAAGGCATTTTCCTCAGACTGGCATCCTGACCCAAGCACTAATAAAGACAGTGACAACAAAATGCAAACAAAAGAAAACAAAGAAACAAAAACCCTAAAGAAATTAAAGCAATGCAAAAAAATTACAGATGTGTAAGAGGAGATCCTTCTATCATCCTGCCTCTATTAGCCTGAGCAGCACAGGAAGCAACAGATTTGTCCAGGGTGCTGAAAATGGCTTTTGGGGGCTGCTTAACAAATTGTGCTGCTGCTCCACCTTCTTGGCTCTTCCCCGCTTAAAGTCAGTTTTCCTGCAGCTCTTTGGAGTCATCTCATGAGTCACCCTTGGGGTGGAATAACCATCAGTTAGGTTTTCCATGAAGACTGCAGTTGTTCCTCCATTGAGCACAAATAGACTTCCCACTGATATCTTCTCAAGAGGCCACTCTGGGCCACAAGCTTCTGAAATGTTGCTATCACTGTTAGTGCAGGGACTTTCTTTGCTGGGAGTTCATTGTAACAAAGAAATCACAGGTCTAGTTTAAATACACATGTACATATGTGTATATACATACATATGTGTACATATAAAAATACACACATATCTACATCTATCATCTGTCTATCCATCTGTTCATCCATCCATCTATTCATCCATCCATCCATCCATCCATCCATCCATCCATCCATCCATCCATCCATCCACCTATCTATGTCTATAATTTCCTTAAGTGTGATATAACTTCCCTGTTTAGTTGTCTTAATGCTTTGTACTTTGAATTCAGCTTTGGCTGGAATCATGACTATAACTTTGAATTTTCAAGAATCAGTTGAAACTGAATAATCCAAAATATTTTCCTCTAAAAATAGAAAAAAAAATATTTTATTTAGTTTATGTGGGAGATGGCCAAGTAAAGCTGAACCAGATTAAAATGTAATTGGGAAAATATATAGTTTTTGAAGGTAGTCAGGGTTAAGTGACCTGCCCAGAGTCACATAGCTAGCAAGTGTTTGAGGTTTTGAATTCAGCTTCTTCTGACTCCAGGACTGGTGCTCTGTCCACTGGGCCACCTAGCTGCCCCTATAATTGGGAAATATTTAATAAAACAAATAAAAATACAGGCAAGGTTTGAGCCTAAATTCTCTGACTTCAGAACCAGCGCTCTTTCTACTATAATGTGTGTGTGTGTGTGTGTGTGTGTGTGTGTGTGTGTGTGTGTGTGTATCTTTGGGGGTTATAAGGTGGGAATCCTTCTCTGAAAGAGTATGGAAATAATTGGTAGGTGGAAGAGAGTGTGAGACTCTGAGACATTGTGGAGAAAGGGAAAAGATACAGGAGGAGCAGGAGGAGAGGAAGGAGGAAGGGGAGGGGGAGGAGGGGGAGGGGAGGAGGAGGGGGAGAAGGGACAGAGCAGGGTGCCTTTGCTTTGACTGTGGTGCTGGGTCAGGAGGTTTGAAGTTTGAGCCTTCGCTGCTTCTTTCTCCAGGCTCATAGCCTTCTCTTTTGCAGATCGAGGGCTATTTACTGGCAGAGACGGCCAGTGACACGCTGGTGGCTCTGTCCCGAAACCACTTTAACCTTGTCATGTATGAGCTGCAGCACCATCTCAAACCCCTGATCCTGACCGATGAGTTTGTCCTCATCACCTTAGCCAATCTGGCCAATGCTAATGGTAAGAGCATCTGTCTGCCCCCCACCCTTCCCTCTTTATTCCCCCCACTTCCCAGCTTCACATGCTCTTTCCCTTTTCTCCTCCTCAGTGTGTCTCCTTCCCCATCTTCCCTCTCTTTCCATAGCTATTTCTCTCTTCCTTTTCTCTCCATCTTTCCTCCCTTGCTCACCTTCTCCTTCCCCTTGTCTTTCCTTCTATCTCAACCCTATCCTCTTTGTGACGACAAGAGTAGAAGAGCCAAAGGCTGCTCTTGGTGGGTCTGGAGGGCTGGGGAGCTTGGAAAGCAGTGGGGACCAGTCCCTTGTGTCCCCTCTGCCCAGCTCCTGTGGTCCCTCCTTCACAGTATTTGAGTTTATGCCCTACATGGGGATCACACTGGCCACCATCTTCACCATGCTGAGACTGGCCAATGGGACCAAGATGCGCCAGGTGTTCTGCAGCGGTGAGTGTCCGAGAGGGGCAGGCGGGGGTAACTTCTCTTTTAATCATTCATTCATCTCCCCATTCATCCATTCAATAATACTGAGGATCTACCATTGTGCTAGATACTGGAGGCGGACAGCGGACTTGGAGTCAGGCAGATCTGAGTTCAAATTGGGCTTCAAATACTTACCCAGGGCTAGTCATGAAACTTCTGTTTGCCTCAGTTTCCTCATCTGTAAAATAAGGATAATAATAGCACTTACCTCCCTGGGCTGTTGTGGGGACCAGATGAGATGAATGCATGTAAAGTGTTTAGCACAGGGCCAGACACACAGTGAGAGCCAGATAAATGTTAGCTTTTATTATTCGTAAGACAAATACACAAGCAACACAGGGGATACTGTTGTGTAAGAAAGGTTCAAACCAAATTCTATCCAAGTCTAGAGAAAGGAAAGGCCATACCTTTCTGGGAGAATCAAGGTAGAGTTCATGACCAAGGTGGCATTTGAACTGAATTTTGAAGCATGGGTAGGATTTTAATAAGTTGGCATAACATGGAGGAGGGCATTCTGGGCAGAGGGACAATCTCTGGAGATTACCAGAGACTTTACTATGAAATCTCTTTGTGGGTAAAGACACTCAGGTCCCTGATATTAAATATTCTAGGATGCAACCTCAGAATTGGAATGGATAGGACAGTGGGGGATGCAAGAATGGCTCTCCTGGGAGTTCCCTTGGCTGTCTACAGCTGGACTTGGAGCTTCAGAACTGGAGCAGGTTCTGGCTATGGAGACCCTATTGGGGGAGATTCTGACTTCCTCCCCCTTTTTCCTCACTCTCTCCTTCCCTTCTGCTTTGCTTAACATGCAGCTATGGAAACATTCTGTGAGGCGATCCAATTTTACTTAAAGCACTGGGAGGATAGTGTGTACCCCATCATGACCGGAGAACACTTCATGAATAAGCTTTTGCCCATGTACCGCCATTTTATCACCGTGTGGCTCCGGAGTGAGAACACCGAGGTGAGCGCCAGCTAGTGAGGAGGCTGTCCAGGACAGCCTCGGTCAGTTCCCCTCCTCGTCCTGTCTTCTGGTCTTTCTTTTCTCTTCTCCTCCTTCTCCATCCTCCTCCTTCTGCTTCTCTTCTTTCCCTTTCTCTTCTCATTCTCTTTCTGTTTTTCATTCTCCTTTTCCTTCCCCTTTGCCTTTTCCTCCTTCTTCCTTCCTCTTCTTCCTCTTCCTTCTCATTCTCATTCTTCCCCTGCTCCTCCTTTCCCTTCTCCTTCCCCTTCCCTTTCTCCTTTGCCTTCTCCTCTTCTTCCCTTCTCCTGCTCCTTCTCCCCTTTCCTCCTTTTCTTCCTTCTGCTTTTTCCTCTTCTCCTTTTCATTCCCTTTCCTCTTCTCCTTTTTCTCTTCCTCCTCTTTTTCCTTCTCTTCCTTCATCCTATCTGAAGACTTGAGTCTGAGGAGAAGGAGGATGAGGCTTTCTTTTGTGACAGGTCAAGCTGGCCGTGATCAAGTCCCTTCGTCCCATGCTCAGCCTTCTTCTGCCCATTGAGGAACTTCGGGAGCAGGTGTATGACTACATCCCCCTGCTCCTGGCAGAGTACCAGGGCAGTGTGGAGGCGCTCTTCATCACCCAGGTGAGAGGCCAGGCTCCTTCCTGCCCAGGGATGCCCAAGCTCTGGTCTGCTCTCTGGGGTGTCCCCAGGCTTGTGGCGCCTTGTGGCCAAGCACTTAGGTGAGGAATGGGGTTTCTGGTCCAGGTGCTCTGACTGCTTCCCAGATTGGGGCAGCCAGGGAACATCCTTAAGGTATTGTATATGTGGTGGTGAGGGGTCTTTTTTTAGGTGAATCTACAGGGGCCAAATTCTGAGTCGTTTTTCAACGGAACAGGATAGGATGTGGGACCTGGAGTTAGGAAGACCTGGGTTCAAGTCTTGCCTCAGTAACCTAGCAGCAGTGTGACCTTGACCAAGTCACTGGACTTCTTTATTCTAGGGGCCGGGGAGACAAAAAAAAAAATGAAATAATCCCTGTCTGCAGGAAGCTTCCATTCTTTTGGGGGTGCTGGGGGGAGGCAGCTTCATGACACATGTGCAGATCAATATAATACAAGGTGGGGGGATGGGGACAGTGCAGAGATTCAGACAAAGTCCTCTGGGAGTGAGTATGTGTGTGTGTGTGTGTGTGTATGTGTATGTGTATGTGTGTATATGTATGTGTATGTGTGTATATGTATGTAGAGAAAGCATTTTCAGTGGCCCTTCCCACACACCACACTGCCTCTAGCTCATCAGTAAATATTTCTCAGGCTCCCTCTGCCAGGCTCTGGGGAAACAAAGGTGACAGGGCATAGTCCCTGACCTCAAAAGGCTTATACCCTATTTAGGAACGTGACTTGCACATATAAAATGAGGACTGGGCATACCGAAGACCTCCTGTTGAGCACCCGAGTCAATGGTGCAGAATGGAAGGCCATTTATGGAGTCAGAAGGGGGACTGACATCTGGGGGGGGGGGTGAGGTTTACAGAGCCTTGAGGTGCAGGCCCTAGGCAAGCCAAGCTGACCGTATTCCACAAGGGGAAAAGAGACTAAGCACGGGCCTGGAGGTGAGAACAATGTCTGGCAATGACAGTGTCAGGACTGGATCAGTCTGACTGGAGCATATGTACATTTGGCAGACAAAGAGGTTGTAACTAGGGTGGGGCAATTGAGCTTTGTCCCAGGAGACCCAAAATTAGAAGGTGCTGGCAGCTGTTCTGTGCCTTCAGTATTGAAACAACTAGAGCTTGAAGTTTGGTTAGCAGGGATGATTAATTAAAACAGGAAACTACTATAGGGGATATCTGACCCTCCATCCCCCATCTCCCTACTCAGCACCAATCTTGCAGTGTCCTGAGGTCTCCAAATACAGAAGCTAATGTCCCAGTCTCTGTGGGACGATGGGTTGTGTCTTGGAATCTCATAGTCTCCCCCAGTTGACTTTGTCTTTAAACAGTTGATTTGAGGGCAGATTCCATTCTGCTTGTCCCAGGTCCTTTACAAAAAGTTTTCCCTGGTTACCAAAATGAGTAATCATTTGTTCAGGGGAAAAAAGAGAGAGAGAGGGAGGCTAGGGTGGGGTTGGGTGGAATGGAACTGGGCCACCAGTGTTCCGATGGGGAGGGTAGTCGATGGGCAGGGAAGCTCCTGGCTCATGCCTGTCTCTCTTTGGCAGATCCTGAGGCAGATCCTGGAAGTCTCTGTCTCCAGCAATACGCCAGTCCCCAAAATGCAGCTTCATACCATCTTTACTGAGCTGCATATCCAGGTAAGGGGGTAAAATCATGCCTGTGGCTGTTAGGCTGCCAAGATTCTGGAGCCAGGGAGGTGCAGAGAGAGCCCCTCCAGGATAGACGGGGCAGTGGCTGCCTCTGTCCGTGGTCTGATGAGGGCCTTTGAGGATCCTAGAGAGCATTGCTGCTGGGCTTATGCCCAAAGAGCTTTAAGTAGATTTTAAAGACATCTTTCCTTCTTTCCACTGTAGGTTATGGAGCCAGCTCTAACTGGCTCATGAGAGCCAAGAGCACAGCCTGCCCTTTTTTTTACCTTGGAGAGCTGGTTGTTAAACATTTACCAGCAGATTGCTGACTGGAAACCTGGCTGCTGCTAATCTAATGATCATGCCCGGGAACATGGCAGAGGAGCCATTGATTCTGTCCTATCCACCCTCATCTGGGCAGAACTGAACATGGTTCTTCCAGTGCATTAGGATCTGGGCAGAGTTCAGTAGAACTCTGTTCTGGGCACTGTGGCCCTCACTGCAGACAGTTAGTTTTGGGCTGTCACACTATGAACTCTTTTGGAGCTTGTGGCCCACCAGGACCTCCAGATCATTTTATTCTGTGGAGATGGCTGCGGTAGGGGTTATCATTTAAGGCAATTGAGGCACAGAGCGCTTAAGCCCATAGCTAAGGGGGATGGCCTTGTCTCATATCTTCTTTCACTCTGAATTCATTTCAGGCCAATCAGGTCAACCAACAAGTGATTGATTATTAACCTTTACTGTGAGCCAGACGTGTCTCTGAGGGATGGTGGAGGAAGCGCTAGGTTCGCTTTACTCTCCTCCCCTGGCTCGTTAGGGGTTTGGTAGGAATAACAATCGCAACAAAATCAGGACATAAGCAGAAATGCGAACAAATCAGACTCTCTCAGAGGATAAGCACAGTAAGCTGGCCCCCGGGGGTCAGCTTCCAAGCCTGGAGGCTTGGGATCAGGCCCCTGCCTACCGGCCCCCTCCTGGCTGGAGGACTCTGGACAAGGGGCGCCTCTGCACCCTCTGCACCCTCTGTGCCCCCAGCCCCCTCTTGGAGCCTCCGGCTGCAGAGGAGGTGCCAACCTGTACTGGTGGAAGGAGTTTCCCTCATCTGGGAGTTACCCAGGGAGGTCCCTCACCTGTCCCCCTTGTGACCATTTCACCACATCTGGCCTCAGCAAGCTTTCTCACTCTTCTGAGTCAGGCAAACCCAGGTGTACCCACCTGGTTGGGAGAGATGATGGCCTCCGGGAGCACCGGGTATCAGCAACCATTTGTTAGTTACCTATTGTATCCCAGGCACTGTGAGAGCCGAGGGCCTATGAGACACTAGTGGTGGTCGAGGGGCATTCAGGGCCACTGCTGGAAGCCCACTTCAAGGGACCCCAGAATGAGGGCTGGGAGTTGAACACCCTCCTGTTACAGAAGGGGAAACTGAAGCCCAGAAAGTGACTTTGACAGGTAGTAAGAGACAGAGCCAGAATTCAGAGGGAGGGTTGGCTGCCCAGCCCCTGCCCTTGCTGCAGAAGGCTGGCCCTGCTCCTCCTCCCCCTCCTCCCTCTTCCTCACCTCTCCCCTTCCTCCTCCTCTCCAGGTGTGTTCCAAGGCCCCCGCCCTCCAGCAGTTCAGCAGTGAGAACCTGGCTGAGGTTGTCCAATGCTTTATCGCTCTGGGTGAGTGAGACCTAGGAGATGGGGTGGAGATGCAGGACTCAGGGCAAGGTTGCTCACTGTTCCCTCTCCTGCCTGCTCCTCCCTCCCCTACTGACCCCAAGTTGTTGAAGTCAGGAAGACCTGGGTTCAAGTCCTCCCTTTGACACCTGCTGGCTGTGTGACCCTGGGCAAGTCCTCCCTCCTTACAGCCCCAGATAACTCTTTAAGACTAAGTCCTGCTGCTGGTCTGGTGCCTGTCTGCCATGGAGGAGGGAGTTCCCATATGTGGAAGTATTGAATGGTACTCATATGACTGGTGTTAGAGGCACAGGAGGAGAAACCAGGCTGGGGTTCATGGAAGGAGAGAAGAACCTATAACCAGAGTGGAGTCAGAGAAGGAGAAAGGGAGACGGAGGGAAAGAGACAGAGACAGAGAGATAGCAGAGACTTGAGACTAGAGGGAGATGGGGTAGGGGGGAGAGAGAGACAGACAGAGACATGCATATAGAGAGACAGAGATAGAGATTCAGACACAAAAAGAGAGAGAGACAGAGAGGAACAGAGAGAGAGAGACAAAGAGACATACACAGAGAGAGACAGACAGAGACAGAGAGACTGGGGGGGCGAGAGACACAGAGACTATGCTGGCTATCTCCAGCAGTGCTGTGAGCCTCCAGTGAAGAGGAGCTCACTGGGTCCCAGGGCCCTTGTTTTCCTCCTTGCTCAGGGAGGGTGCAGGGTGGGGGCTGGGAGGAGGGGCTCAGCTCCTTCCTCTGGAGGTCCAGTGCCTGAATGTTTTGTTGTCTCCACTAAGGAGAAGCCAACAGGGGCTGGTGGGCAAGTGTTGGGGATCTCAGAGCTTGGTCTGGGAGTGGGTGACCCCTGGGGCTGTGATGAGGACAGGCTGAGGGAGGGGGAGCAGAACAGCTGAATTTATACATGCTGAAAAGTCACCTCCAACTGGGGATCAATAAGGAATGATGAAGTGTGTTTGAATTTAGAGCCAGATATAAGAATACGGTAATAAGGCTGCTGCTGATGACATTACGAAGGTTTGCAAAGTACTTTCCTTAGGCCATCTCTGGGAAGGCAGGATGGGGTAGCAGAGTGGGCCCTGGACTTGGGGCCAGAGGATGGATCCGGCACACAGGCCCTAGGCTACCCTGGGCACAGCTAGCCCTTCTCAGGCCCACAGTTTGCTCTTCTGTGAAGTGAAATGCTTGTACCAGCCAGCCCAGAGGGCTCTCCCAGCTTCACCTGGGCCCCTCGCCAGCCTGGCATGAAGCTGCCTGCTGGGCAAAGGCAGGCTCCTCTTGAGAGGTGGTAGCTACTCTTATCATTGTCATAGTGTAATGTTAGAAGAGCTGCAGACTAAGGTAGAGACTTTATTTACTTAAGAGCCTTGAGACCAGCTACTGACCCAGTGGGAGAAGGCTCTCCCCTCTCGTCCACTCAGACTCTCTCTGGCTATCTCCTCTCTTTGTCTTACCCTTCTGTCTCTGTCCCTCTACCTGTCTCAGTCTCTCTCTCTCTCTCTCTCTCTCTCTCTCTCTCTCTCTCTCTCCTCTCTCTCTCTCTCTCTCTCTCTCTCCCTCCCTCTCTCTGCCCCACCCTCCCTTCCTCTCTGTGTCTCTTTCGCTATCCCCCGCCCCCTCCCCCCCAGGTTTCTCTCTGTCCTACCCCACCCTCTCTCTGTCTCTGGCTGTCTTGCTTTCTCCCTTTTTCTCATTTCTCGACTCAGGGCTTGTTGTCCCAGGGGAGGGGGGACTTGTCCTCCCTCACCCCCAGCACCACCAGCCTTGCTATCTTCACTCCTCCCCAGCTCGCTCCTACCCCGAGGAGCTGATGAAATTCTTCCGTAACCAAATGCAGACAGGGAAGGAGGCCATCCGTGTGGGGACGCTGACCTTGCTTCGGGCTGTTCTCAGTGCTGATGGTGAGTGGGCCTGAAGGGAGCTGCTCCTGTGTCCATCCTTCCCATGGTGCCAAGGGACAGCTTGGCCCTCCCCTGCCCAGCCCACCCCCATCTGCTGGGACACTGCTGGGTGGCCAGCCTCAAGGCCTCCAAGAGTCCCTTTTCCATCTTGTTTAGAAATATATTTCAGTGACGTTTTTTGTTTCATGACAATACTTTCTGGACCTATTCCCCCTGACCTCTTCCATCTCACTTCTCCCTACTGTTTGGCAGAAGTACTCAGTACAGTAACCACATCTGCGGCCAACATTCTGCCTACATAGCCCCCACCTCTCTGCTGTGTGCCTTTAGTGACCTTTCCCTATCCCCCCATACCCATTCAGTGATCAATCAATCAATAAGCATTTATTAAGCACCTACAGCGTACCAGGCACTGGGCTAGCTTTGGAAACACAAAGACAAAGACTGAAACAACCCCACTCTTAAGGGGCTTACATTCTAGGGGAGGAGACCCCAATGTAGGAGTGTATGTAGAATCAAGACATCAATCAATCAGTCAGCAGCATGAGAGTTCAGTCCAAATAATGTGACTGACTCATCATAAACCCAGCACCTTGCTAGGTTGACAAGAAAATGTGCACTGGTTAGAAGGACCTCATATATTCTCACTCGGTCCTCACTGGGTGGGGGTGGGGGACCTCTGGTCCTCACCAGGTAGGGTGGGGGCCTCTGGTCCTCACTGGGTTGGGAGCCTCTGGTCCTCACTGAGTGGGGGTGGGGGCCTCTGGTCCTCACTGGGTGGGGGTGGAGTCAAGGTTGAACGAGGAGGGCAAAGTTAGGCCTGAGATGCATTTGCAATAAGTAGTTAAGCAGATTGGTAGTCAGTGCTGTTTCCAGCAAATCCCTTAATTAAAAACAATTAGGATGGTCAGGCACGGACCCCGGCCTCCAGGGCCCCAAGTCTAGCTGCAGAAAGAAGGCACTAAGATAACCCAGGTTGGTTCAGGGCCAAGTGTGGGGTGTAAGCTCTCTGTTCTGGACAAGGTCAGTGAAGCAGAAGGTGAAGGTGGGCGGTAGCAGCCCTGAGGTCTTCCTGGTAGAGGTGGCCTTGTCTTGTGCTGCGCCTTGGAGGCTGTACTGGGTTTGCAGAGATAGGAGCTGGGAGGCCTTCTGGTCCAAGCTCCTTCTATTATCCAGGAGGAGACTGGCCCAGAGTGGCTGAGTGATGTGTAGAAGGCAGCCCTTGGACCCAGGGACCCCGCACAGGAAGGGAGGCCAGTGCGTCTGCAGTGTCTGAGGGAAGGATCTGTCTTAACAGGACCTCACACATCCTGAAACCAGTTCCCGGGGTGGGGTGGTCTTTCTCTTATAGTGCCTGAGATGAATAGCAGGACCTTGCATCTTGCTGTCAAGGTGGTTAGAAATGCTCTTTGTGACCCCCGAGCCAAGGTGAGATGAAGGTCAGGGAGAGGGGAGAGGGGAGGCCTGGGAGAGAGCTGGGCTGGGACAGACAGACCACAACTGAAGAGACTCTGCTCAGCCACTCTGTAACTGGGCAGGAATACCCCCTCTAACAATCCCAATGAGGTAGTCTCACATCTGGGGGAAGGGCCAGAAAGGCTGATTCTGGCTTGGCTGTTAGGAAAACCTGCCTACCCCCTCTACTCCCCCAGCCCCCGCCGTCCCAAGTGGGATGGTATGCTGGGATGCCCCTCTTTGGAGGTCTTGAAGAGGAGGTTGGATGGTCCTTTGTCAGGGAGGTCAGGGAAGGTCTCTTGTTCAGATCAGGGGGTTGATGGTCTTCAAGGCCCCCCCCCCCACTCTGAGACCCTGGGATTCTGTGATAATGGTCATCCAGGGTCTGCTTGCCGACTGCCTGGGAGGGGGGACCTACACCACTCTATAAAGGGTGAGGAATTTTTCTTTCCTTTGGTCCTGTTTTGTCCAGACCTGTGTTTTCATTGGCTTAGGAATCTCTTGTCGGGCAATTTCCCTCTATCAAGGCCAACTGGCAACTGCCCCCAACTGTAACATGGGGACAATAATGGGGGTCATAGGGCATCTCTGTGATGGTGACCTGTGCTAGGGGACCTTAGCTCTTGGGATCATGGGGCATGGGGCTGGAAAGGACTCTTCTTGCAGGGGCACCGAGAGGCAGATTTAGGTCTGACTCTAGGAAAAGCTCTGTAGCAATTAGAGCCACTCCCAAATGGGGCAGGCATCCTTTGGCAATGCTGTCTTCCCTTTCCTTGTCTTCAAGAGAACTGTGGGTGCAAGTCAGGCCCAAAGTCCTTACTCTATAGATTAGAAACAGACCCAGAGAAGGGAGTTACTGCAACAAAGAGTCACCACTCTGGGGCTCGGCCACCTCGCCGTGGATGCCTGTCACTGGCACAGAGGCGATCAGGGCGGAGGTCCTTCTCTCTGGGGGTTCAGAGGCTAATCAGACCCAGGAACTGCCTTTCTCTGTCCTGGGGACCAGTCTCCTCGGTGGGCTGCCTGTCACTCACCTTGTGTCCTCTCCACCCTCAGGTGAAGCTGGCCATCCTCCGAGTCATTGGCCAGCTGGCCATTTCTGGTTACCAGGAAAGGGTCAGAGGCTGGGGCCTGAGATATGTTTCCCTGCAACTTATATTATCCACCTACAGGCTGGTAAGGAGGCAGAGTCAAACCATTTCACTGGGACTCAGAAGGCTGACTGTGTGTGGAGGAGCTGAAGGGTGTGTGTGTGTGTGTGTGTGTGGTGTGTGTGTGTGTTGTACAAACTAAAACATTTTGACATACAAGGATTGTAGTCAGTCAACAAACATTAAGCACCTACTGTGTGCCAGTACTATGCTAAGAACGTTGTATATGGAGTCATCAAGTACCAGTTTGTTTTTAAAACGTGGATATAATTTAAGAGGGGAGTACCAAGTTTTCTGTCTCCTTCTAAATAACTTTTTTGTGTCTTCAATATTTTATTGATCTTTCTTTCCTCCTTTCCCTTCCCTCTCTTCCCCATTCCTTTTCCCTCCCTCCTTTTCTTCCTCCCTTTCTTTCTTCTTTTTCTTCTTTCCCTCCCTCCCTCCCTCCCTTCTTCCTTCCTTCCTTCCTTCCTTCCTTCCTTCCTTCCTTCCTTCCTTCCTTCCTTCCTTCCTTCCTTCCCTCTGTCATTACCCACACTGCAATCTTGAAAGCCTCCCTCTCTGGTTCAGTGTTGAATGTGTCCACATATTAACACAGCCAAGGGGTTGTGCCTCAGCTCACTGGCCTCTCTGCCCTGTGTCATGCTCTTACTCTTCACTGGTTCATGAGGACATCGGGTCAGTGTTGAGGCCAGCCAGTGAGTGATCTGGGTGTGGCTCCATAGATGAGATCCTGGCCTTGGAGACAGGACGATCTGGGCTCAGATTCTTCTTCTGATACACACTGGCCGTGTGACCCTGGACAAGTCACTTGCCATGTGATCCTGTGCTCCAGTGTTGGACTCTCTATCCACGGTGCTGTATCCTTGCATTTTGTATTCCAGATGAATCGTCAGGAGAGCTGTTCTCAGGCGGATCTGGAAGAGAAAATGGTCCATAAGGTCACCATGGACACTGTGAGGATCATCACAGCCTCTGTCAGTGGGGTGATCAATGTGAGTGATCTCCCCAGGGTGCCTCCATCTGGCATGGAGCCTTCCTAAGGTTCTAAGCCAATGAGCATTTATCAATCACCTACTTGTGATTTATTAATCACCTAGCCTTTATTCGATGCAGTGGTGGATGAGAAGGAAGCTCCTCAACCTTTGTTGTGACCTTGGCTGTACATGCCAATGGGAGGCCTGGCCATTTGGACTGTGAGGACAGAGTTTGGGTTCCATCATCTACCTCATGCTGGCTGTCCCCAGATTGTGGGCATGAAGCCTGGGAGGAGCCAGCCTGTGGAACTTTGGCCTTGTGGTCAGAACAGAGGAAGTGAGAGCACATGCCATAGCAGGAGGCAACATGCATGGAGTAACCCCAAGCCGTCCTGGGCTGTCCTGAGCAATGACAGGCAGTGTGGCCTGCGTTGTCACATCATCAGTGCCCAGACTCTCAGAATGGTCAGAAGCGTCAGACTTCTGGGTGGGAGACAACCTGCATCTGGACAAGAATTCCGTGTGCTGTGCCCCTCCAGAGGGACTTTCCAGCCTGGGCTTCCTGATTTCCAAGGGTCCTGGATGCCAAACTTGGGCACAGCTGGACTGCCTAGAACTCAGGATGACTTGGGGCTACTTCTTAGGGCAGCTGTTCTGTTTCTGAAGAGTTCTAAGACAGTGTGGCCACTCTACTTGAGGGATTAGAATAAGGTAAAGGTGGCAGGAAAGTTCCTCAGGAATGACTGACTCAGGAACCAGTCCCTGTGCTTGTCTCTGATGGGGCTGTATAACTGGAGTTTGTGGAGGGAATGGGGGAAACCATTCTATGCCAAGTCAAGTCAACAAGCATTTATGAAGCCCTTACTATGTGTAGGTCATGTGCCAAGTGATTGATACACCATGCTGGGGATACAGATACCCGAGAAAGAAGACTGTCTGGACAAAGTCTGGGAACCCAGGAAAGCTGCCTGGAGCTGTGACTGGGGTTCTGGGCCTCAGAAGGCACTTTCAGTGTGAGAGGTTGGGGGAAGGAGCTTCTGGGTCCTGATGGCAGAGCCAGGAACAGGATCCAGAGAGGAAGGGACGTGAGAGCTCGAATGTAGGACCGAGCAGAGGATGCAGAAGACACAGGCCTGCTTCTAGCACCCTGTGACTTCAGGGAACCCTGGAAGAGAAGGATGAGATTGCAGAAGGTCCCTAGCCCAACCAGGGCCTGTCAAAGTATCCCTGATGCTGGCCCAGTCCTCCTCTCGAAGAACAGCCTTTCAAGTACCTGAAGGCAGACCACTGTCATGTACTCCCCCATTCCCCTAAACTTTCTCTTCTTTGGGCTAAACACCCCCAGATCCTTCAGCCCCTCCCTGAATGGCATGTGCCAGAGTTCCTTCACCAATCCAGATAGCCTTCCTCAAATTCCAGCTTGTCAATGACCTTTCCTTAAAAAGTGGCACCTGGAGCCAGACACAGTCCTCCGAGTGTAGTCTGACCAGGGCAGCGCACAGTGGGGCTGTGGCTTCCTTCTTCCTTGACACCAAGATTGTGCTGGCTTTGTTCATGGTCACATCATTCTGCTATTTCACATAGAGCTTGTGGTCCACTACAACCCTCAGATTTCTTTCAGACCAACTGCTGCCTAGTTATGCCTTCCCTGTTGTGCACTTGTGAAGTTGAGTTTTTTGAACCCAAGTGCAAAACTACAGAGATTTAACCCAGTATTTACAGCCTATCAAAATTTGTTTGGATCCTGATATCTTATGGTCATCTTATATGTTAGCTCCTAACTTGTAGTCGCCTGCAGATTTGATAAGGCACAAGTAATTGGTGGAAATGTGGACAGCACCAGGCCAGGTCCAGATCCCTGGAGCCTTCCACCAGAGATCTCCCAAGCTGACACCAAGTCATTAGCAGCCTCTTTCAAACAATTTCTTTCTCTTATTTTTAATTTAATTTTTCTTTTCAGTTCCAAATTCTCTGCTTCCCTTTGCTCCCTTTCTCATCCATTGTGAAGGAAAGAAATACAACACCCCTTTATAGATAAAAGGTCACACAAAGCATATTCCACATTAGCCATGTTTTAGCAGCTTTCAGATACCTCTCACATAACCTACGGAATGTCATGAGACACTTTATCCAATCTTCACTAACTTCAAGGTAAACTGCATCTAAAACATGCCCTTGACCTTTCAGTTCAGTAACACTGGCAAAGAAAGAAACAAGATCAGTTAGGCACAGCCTGCCCTTGATGCAGCCGCACTGTCTCCTTGTGATCGCTGTTCCCTTTTCTAATGGTCAGTAGCCATCCCTTTAATAAGACCTTCTTGAACTTTGCCAGGCATTGAAGTTAAGTTCACGGGAATAAGCTTCACTCTCTTTCCTTCTTTGGAATCAGGACAGCCTTGGTCCTTCTCTGTCTTGGGGTGCCCCCTCTTGTTTTCCACTGGCTAAACAAGTCTGTCTGCCAGGGTTTTCAACACCTAAGGATGCCGATCCTCTAGACTAGGCGTTTGGAATTTGGAAGGGGTTTAAGGGTTCTCTGTTTATCTCCTTACTTATCTTGGGTATCAACCTCTAGAACAAAAATATTTTCGTTCCTTTCTGTCCAGTATTCACCTTTGTGGCTTGTCGGTCTGGGATGATTTCCTTTGCACTGCCAGTCCATCTGAACAGGGTTCTAAGGCTGATGAACTGAGCCTGATCTGAATCTTTCTTTTCCCTCTTCTGCTGACTGTAGGAATTTTGGCTGAAACTCTTGGGTTACATCATGGAGACAGAATACACGGAGGCCCTCACCCCCATCTGCATCAGCCTGACCAACCTGGCGGAGCGGCAGCGCCAGCAGAAAGAATCAAACACGAATGTGGACAGGCATGGACAAGGTCAGTGAGCACCCTCCTGCATCCATGGCACACCCTCTGCCCCTGTGGAAGGGGGACATAGCTTGTCATCATTTACCAGATGTTTCAGGTATTTCACTATTTGTTTTCTATTGTGAAACATGCGTTCTAGCAGGATCTCTAAAGGCAGAGAGCCTTTGCAGATGACTCATTGATGATCAGGGCCTAGGGAGGAGTGAGAGCATCAGGGCACGGGTGAGTCATCTCAGAGAAACAGGAAGTGGGGCCAGGAGAGGGCCTCCTGCCCAGCCAGTATGAAACTTTCTATCAGCCCTGCCATGGAGGTGGGAGCCCCAGTGGACACATCCTGGGATTCTCTGGGAGGTCTGGAAAGGCTCAGGAAAAGGCTCAGGGTGGAGGGACTCAGGCTGAGAAGCAATATAGGGGCTTTTTGGAGTTTGGGAGCCCAGGCTTGATGGTCCAGGTGACCTGGGTCTGCTCCACTCTCAGGGTATTCGCCCTTTGAAGAAGTGAACAGTGACCTCTTCCAGAAGCCAGTGCAGGTTCCTGCTGGGCCTGAAACTCAGGGACCTTGTCTTGGACGGAGCCCCAGACTCAGAGATGGGGTGAGGGCCCAGCAATCTGATTTTGGTCCTGCCCAGGCAGAATTGGGCTCGTTGGCTCCAGTGAGTGGTTTGCCACCAGTCTGGCAAAAGGTAAAGGCAGAAAGGACAAGACTTTGTTCCCTGTACTTGCTGAATCCAACTGATGGGAAAAGTCCAGAAACTTAATGACCCATAGCACTTAGCCACGTAACTAAATCTCCCTAACAGTTTTTTCATCTATGAAATGGGGACAATAGTAGCACCCACCTCTCTAGGTTGTTGTGAGCTAGGTGTCAGGTACTTTGTAAACCTGGCTAGCTAATAATGGCAATGATAATTGTGTAATCACTCCAGAGAAAGGCTTTGGGTCTTTTTAGGGAGCATGAGAACAAACGAAGGGAGGCTGTTAGCTGTCTTGTGCAGAGAGCAGTGAGATCTGAGAGCCAGGACCCGAGGCTGGCGAGCAGGAGGCTTGGATCATGAGGCCTCATGGGGCCAGGGGCCAGGGGTCTGGGGGCCTGGGCCGGTATTCACCCCTTCCAGGGAAAGAACCAGCTCTGAGTAAGCTGGGGCTCAGGGCAGAGGAGGGCAAAGCTGAAATAGAGTAGCCTGCGTCCTCTCCTCTCCTCTTCCATGCTTCCTCCCCAGCCGGATTCTTCTTTCCTGCCCTTGTTAGCTTTAAAGTAACAATCATAACTAATAATGAATTTCCTCTAAGCTTAGTGGAGATGACCTCCAGGGCTCGACTCTCCCTGGAATTGCTTCTTCTAACATGCAAGGATGGATGTGGGGGTTTTGTTATCATCGTTTAGTCAGTTCGTCCGGTCCTACTCTTCATGACCCCACTTGGGATTTTCTTGGCATGGATACTGGAATGGTTGGCCATTTCCTTCTCTAGCTCATTTGACAGATGAGGAAATGGAGGCAAACAGGGTAAAGTGACTTGCCCAGGGTCATACAGCTAGGAAGTATCTGAGGCTGGATTTGAACTTAGGAAGATGAGTCTTCCTAACTCCAGACCTGGCACTCTATCTACTGTGTTACCTAGCTATCCCATGTTGTGTTGGAAGGAGGCAAAACCAAAGACATTGACTGGGAGGGACCTTTTAGATGTAAAGGAAAGCCCTTGGAAAGGTCCTGTAAATTAAGTAGCTGTATTATACAAACAGCCTTTGCCTCATGGGTACTCATCTGCCAAAGATTCCAACAAGAATCTGGGAGGTGGGATCCCTGATGTCCTTCAGTAAAGGAAGAGCCCCTTCCAGGATATTTCCCTTGAACCTCTCCCTACCTCTTGCCCATAGAGCTGAGGCTCTGAGAGCGTTAAAGAGGGGATATCCATCTGTCTTGGGCTCAGGCGTTGTAGCCACTCCAGCTTAAGAGAGTGAAGAAACATCTAGCCAAACCAGGTCCTGGAGGTGGTGAAGACTTGTCAGTCAGCCAGAACCATTTCTTACGTACCTACCATGTGCTAGAAGCTTCCCAATGAAGAGCAAACCTGGGGTGTTGAGCAGAGATGTTGTGCACTATGGGGAGCTTCCTAACCTTCCTGGCCTGTTCATCAGCAGCAAAGCTGGCTCTTCATCTCTGTGGCCCTTTGGACCCTGCCTAGTAACAGATTGACGTGCTCTGAGCCCTAACAGCATGCCTGAGGGTTAGGGGTACGGGGGTGGGAGGGACTTACCCATCACTAATGCCACATCTGGCAGAGAGCTTTGTGAAGAGCTTCAGGAGAAAGAAGGGGCCCCGAGGGCCTGGATTTCCACCCTTGCTTTGGTCATATGTGTCCCCTGTGCTTTCTGTGATACCTTTGTGCTCACTCCTCTCTCTGTGGACTTGCACGTATTTGTGGGAGAGCTCATGCAGTATTGTGAGGGGCAGGACGTGGGGAAACGTGTACGGTGGTGGACCTGGTATATCAGGAAGATCTGAGTGGCAATGCCTCCTTAGACTCTTCTCAGCTGTGTGACCCTGGCCGAGTCCTTCTCCCCCCTCATCCCCCATCAGCCTCATTTGCCTCATCTGTAAAATGGAATAAGATCGCCTGCCTCATGGGGTGAACAAGGTGTTATCTGCAAGAAAAACTCAGACCACCACAGTCCTTCTACAGACATCACTGCTGTCATTCTTGCTGTTCAATTGAACTGAGATCTCTAAAAATCCAATCTGGCCTCTGGGCTGATTGCTGAGAGAAGCACTTGAGTAGGGGCTCAGGAAGACCATCACTCCTAGAATCCTGAGAGGAGAAGCCAGTGAGGGTAGAGGGTGAGGCCACAGATGAGGGCCTTCTCAGGCCCAAGGACTTGGAGACTCAAAGGTGGGAATCCTTAGCAGGGAGACTACTGGGCAGGAGGCTCTCTGAACCTGGTGCTTTTGGGACCACTAACTAGCCAGAGCCCTCTCACCTAGGTGGGCCACAGTGTCCTCATCAACAAATGCAGGGGTGAGATTATGAGACTTGGAGGTCTGTGGCAAGGTAATGTGGTTTAAAAATTCATTTGTATCAACACTATATTGTTTTGACACATCTGTCACTTCCCAATCACACCCCGCCCCATAGCTGAGAACCTTTCCATAAAACCTGTAAAGCAAAACCACATTTATAGTGTGTTAATGACGCTCTACACCATGTTACTAACAGAAAGGAAGGGTATATGATCAGTCATTGAGTAATTTGGAACCACCATTTTCCATGATATTTGACCTCAGCTTTATGGCCTTTTAATACACAATAATATACTATAAACATAGTATATCATAATGTAACCATGTTCTCCCCAGAGAACAGTGTGTTGGGCTTTTTTTTATTCTTTTCGGCTTTGCTTCCTTCACTGCAGCTTGCTTCTGACAAGCCTTGTAGTGCTTCTCCGCTTCATATTTGGTGTTCCTTGAAGTGTAATCACATTCCATTAAATGCCTTTTCATGCTGGACCCTCCTGGCTTCAGAGTGGTTAACAATAGTGACTGTTGCTCTTTCCCTCCCAGACTGATTTTGTTACTTTTGTTCTTTTGCTCATTTAAGGAGCCATTCCCTAACTGCTTTTTAAAGTGGCCTATTCACTTGTTCTCAGTGAGTACCTGAATAGGCCATGGTCTCCCATTGCATCCTGGGCCGTCTGCAGTCATTGTGATGAATGTCTGGTCACTGGACCCAGATGGCTCAGGAAGAGAAAGTGAGGCTGGTGACCTGCACAGCCCTCTTTCACTCAAAACAAAGCCAAGTGCAAGTCATGTCATCATTTCTCTCATGTCATGGCCCTCTTCAGAAATGAAGGACGAACCCAAACCTTTCATCCATCCATTCCTCTCATGCCTTCGTTTTATTCACGTACCATAATGTGGTCACCCATTCCCCAGCTGTTGGGAGCTTGATTTGTTTCCAGTTTTTTGCTTCTACAAATGGGGTTCTTGTAAATATTTGGGTCTGTTTTACACCTTTCTGTTGCTGACTTCCTTGGAACGTGCCCCCAGGAACGAGATCCCTGGAAGAAGACAGTATTCAAACTTGGTCACTTTTTTTACACCATTCTCAACTGTTTTCCATAATGATTAGACTTCCTCATAGCTCTTCCAGCAGTGAATTAGTACGTCCATGTAAAAGTGGAGATAACAATAACAACTGACATTTATGTAACACTTACTGTATGCCAAGCTCTGGGCTAAGAGCTCTGCAGCTAGTATCTAACTTGATCCTCGCAGTAAGCTATTATCCTCACTTTGCAAATGAGGTAAATGAGGCAAACGATGGTTGAATGACTTGCTCAGGAGCTCACAGCTAGGAAGTGTCTGAGGCAGACTTGAGCTCAAGTCTTTCTGACTCCAGGTCCAGCGCTCTATCCCACTGAGCCCCCTAGCTGCCTCTGTGTTTCTGAGTCCCTCCAGCAATGACTCATTGGGCATTATTTCCCTCTCCCTCATTCTGTGTTCTGACCAAACTGGTCTTCTCTCTGTTCTTTGCACACCACCACCCTCATCTCCCACCTCCATGGAATGCACACCCTCCTTCCTTCTGCCTCAGAGTCTTTCACTTCCTTTGAGACATAGCTCAGGCACCATCTTCTCTATAAAGCCTGTCCTGATCTCTCCAACGAATGCTTTCCCTCCCATGCTACCTTGGACTGAATGACTTTTTATTAATGATATTTGTTCTCTATATCCTTGTGTCTGTACTGACTGCACATCCCTTGTGATTAGGGACTATCTGAGTGTTGTCTTGATGCTCTCAATCTCCAGCCATGGGGCCTGGCTCACAAGAGATTTTTGGAGATTGGTTGACTTGGTTGATTGTTGAATTCTCTTCTTGTTTTCAGCTGTGGAAGACTTAACTTTGCATTCTCCTCTAATTGTTTTAATGATTGATGTCCTATTATATTTTGAGAATTTATCCATTTGGAATTGGTTGGGGCATGTGGTGTAACAGGTTGGTCTAAGCAGATTTGCCACTTAACTGTCTTCAGATTTCTATCATGGCTGGTGTTGACAGAGTCCCTGGGGAAATGTCTATGAGCAAGATTTATTTGGGATTCCTCAAACTTCTTGTTCTGCCTGGTCCTGAGGCTGGTTCCAACTGGGCTATGCCTGGCCTTGATTATGACTTTGGCTTGCTCTTCTTTCTAGTGGAACTTCCAGCTCCTCAGAAGCTGCTGGCCCGGCTCCTGGTGAGTAGGTTCATCCTGCTGGGGGAATGATGCTGCATACTGGATGGAGTGAGCATTTGCTCATCCCTGCAGCATCTTCAGTGCCCACAAGAGAGGGGTCCTGCCTGACTTTATTATAGGCAAAGCTCTTTTGGGGATGGCTGGATGCGTGGGGTGCCAGGAGAATCCTAAGATACAGACTACCCTGGCAAGGGAATGTCTTGAGCTCAGTGAATTCCCAAATGTGCTTGCCTCATTTGGAGTGAACACATTAGCCATTTTTGTGCACAGCAAGGGAGGAAGGGGGGTGGAGTAGGTTTGTTTTGGGGGGACCAGATGTGGAGTTGGAGAGCAGGTGCCTTGTGGTGAGGACTCTGGCATGACAGCCTGTGTCCCTGACTGAGAGTTGTGACTTCTTGGTCTATCCCCAGTGCATCCCAGGGTGGGATAGCCTCACCTCACCTGGCTATCCCATCCAGATGGCCTGGTGTCTCCAGAGAGGAGCCTCAGCCTGACTCTGTCCTCCTCTCCTGCCCCCGCCCCACAGGTGCTTCTCTCAGCCCCGTACAAGGGGGAGGGCCGAGGGGTGGCCATGCTCCAACTGCTCAAAACCCTGCACCAGAGTATTGCCCCTGCCATGGCAGACCTCTGGGAAATTGAGATTCCTGCTCTGATTCAGTACCTGGAAGGTAAGGCACCTGGGGGGTGAGTTTACCCTTTGGCAAATAGCCTCGGAGGGTGTCCTTTGAACAGGTCCTACATCTGGTTGGTGCCTTATCCCCATCCCCTGAATAAATCAATGAGCATTAAGTGCCTCCTATGTGCCAGGTACACAGTAGGTACTTAATAAATGCTTGTTGACTTGACCCAAGCCCACACAAAATATAAACCAAATAAACAAGAGGTTATTTGAGTGGAGCAGAGGGGCCAGAAAGGCCTCACAGAGCAAGGGTAGCACTTCAGCTGAACTTTGTAGGAAACCAGAGTATGTTAATAGGCAGAGGCGAAGTGGGAGAGCATTCCAGGCATGTGGCACAGCCTATGCAAAGGCATGGAAACTAGGGATGGAGTGCGGGATGTAAAGAACAGCGAGAAGACCAGTCTGACTGGACTAGAGTGGCCAAAGGAGACCGATGTGAAGTAAGATGGAAGGAAGCACAGATGGATGAAAGGACAGATGGATGGATGATTTATGAAGTGTTTGTGTTGTGCTGTGGCCTGGGGGCACAAGGGGCCTGTCTGACAGCCCTGAGAGGAGGCTTCTTCTCTGGGGTCATGCCCACAGAGAGACAAAGGAGGCGACAAACAGGGCCCCTGGAGGTAGCAGGGAGCCCCTGGATTATGGAGTAGGGGAGGGGCCAGGCTCTCTGGGGAGGTGGTTAATGCCCCGCTCTTCATTTCTACTTAAAGTATTTACATTTTGGTGGCTTTTTCTGCTTCTGGGCTTGAGGAGACATCCTCCTGGAAGTTGGGCATTTGTCATTCCCCACAGGGCTCTCCATGGCTTGCACCTGGAGACTCCCATTAACTGCTGGGGTTTGATTCTGAGACAGTTGCTAGGTGTGAGATGGTGGCAGTGGTGGGGTCTGATGTCCCATACTGGCCCTGCCTAGGACACCAAGCGCTGGGTGACTTTGCCCAGGTCCCCTCTGATCCCTCCCCTCATTGACTTCCTTAGCTGAATGACCTTTTTGCTGGTTCTCCATCACGGAGTCTCAGTTTCCCCACCTGTAAAATGGGTCTAGTCACCCATGTCATCCTTCCCCTGTGGGGTTGTGGGGAGGCTCTGTTAAGGTCACGCCTTCCCTTGTGACAGTGTCCTGGTGGCCATTGTCCCTAAGGTTACCTTCCATTCACTCTTCTGTATTTCCTGTGCACCTGTTTGTGGGCATTCTCTCTCCCCCAGTGGAACATAAGCTCAGGGGGGACATGGACTGTGTCGCTTTGTCCTTGTACCCCCATTGCTTATGGAGTGCCTTGCACACAGTAGGTGCTTAATAAATGCTTGTTGCTTGATTGACTGGCTGCTCATCCCTTTCTACTGCCCATTAAGAGGCCTAGGAGAGGGAAGGTGCCCACATCACACCTTGTTCCATTCTTTCTGTAGAGCACACACAGTATACATGGAACCAAAAGACCTGGGAGGACAAGCTGATCCAGGTACTTGGGATTGGTGGGGAGGGTCAGTAAAATGTTGGCCCAGGTTGGGGGGGTTTAGAGCCAGGAGCCTCAGAGTCCAGCCCCTCCATTTTACAGATGAGCAAACTGAGAATTATATAGGCAGTAAAGGTTTGAACCCAAGAGCTCTGCTGCAGAGCTCTTTCCTCTGTCATGCTGCATCCCTGGTCTCTGGAGGTCTTTGGGTATCCCAGGAGGCTTCCCTTACTACATACCTTCTTTGTGGGGTGCGCTGGATGACTCTGATGGAGGTGGGTAGGAGAGCCCCTTCTGCCTCAGGCCAGGTGGGAGTGTAGACTTACAGTCAAGGGAGCCCTGGCTTCAAATCCTGCAGATGCTCTGCTTTTCTTAGGCTCATTTTTCTAATCTAAGGAGATGAGAAGAGTCTCTGGTAGCAGGTACAGCTCTGGGCTGTTGTGAGGCTTAGCCAGGAAATGTCCACTAAGTGCCTTGCAAATGTTATGGTATGAGGGGAGTGCCAAGAGTTGTTATCTTGGTTGTTGCTATAATGTCTGCGAGGCAGGATAGTGCGCTGGGGAGAGCGGCAGCTTTGGGGTCTGGGAGGCCATTGGGTGTGGACTGACTGGGGGGGGCTTTGGAGGAGCTTGATTCCATTTGGGTTCTGACCCCCACTCTGTGATCTGGGGCGAGGTGACCTCTGAGGCCCCTTGTTCTAGGACCCCACATCCTGGGCAAGTCACTCTCAGTGCGCCGCTAGTTTTCTAAGAGTCAGAGCAGAGCTGCTGATTGATTGGCATTGGTGGAGGAAATCCCCCATGCTGGGATTTCACTAGGCCCTTGAAATCACAATTCTGGATGTCAGCAAAGTTATTAGGTGTCTTAAGGGTAACTAACTGAAGGATGATCCCCTTCCCACTCCCCATTCCCCTACTACCAGGTAGCCTAGCAAGGTTATCTATGCTGTTTGTAGTTTTTGAGAAACTCCCTCAAGAGAACGCAGGGGACAACATGGAGCCTGCGACTGAGTCGGGAGCTGAACCACCAGATTGTCAGCTATGAGAGCCCTTCGGTGGAGAAGGTGGGTTCTCTGCCTGCCCTGAGAAGCCTCAGTTGTTGGGGCTGCCAAAGAAGGGTGCATGTGAATAGCTGATCTTCTCAGGGGCTGATGCTGGGGGTAATGAGCTGTCTAGATGGTGGGTGACCTTGGGCAAGCTGCTCCAATTCCCTCGAGTCTTCTCATCTTAAAGATGATAGCTTTGGACTCAGTGATCACTGAAGTTCTTTTTGGCTTGGACAGTCTATGTCCCCATGAATGTGGTGCTGGCAGTAAGTGGTGACAAGGTTGAACTCCAGAGCCCATCCACAGAGAACCAAGGCCCAAGGGAACATCACAAACTGTGTGACTTTCATACGCAAGCTCCTTGCCTTCTCTGGGGCCTCTGTGGTCTCAGTTTCTTCATCTGTAGAATGACCCTACTTGTAGGATCACTGAACTCCAGCTTGAAGGGACATGGGGGACACTTAGCTTAACCTCCCCATTTTACAGATGGAGGAGCTGAGGTTCATTGAGATGAGACGCTTCCCTGGGTCATGCATAGTGGTCACAGCTGGGATTTGAACTCAGGTCCTCAGACTCCAAGCCCATTGGCCCACACTGCCTCCCCTTAGTTGTTAACAATCTCACGTAAGAAGATGTCCTCCTTCCCTCTTCCCATGTGGAGAAATAACAAAAGGAAAACACAGCTTAAAGCATATGTCTCAGTCAGCACCCAGAGCCCCCCACATCTCTTGGGAGTTGTGAGTCTTCATGCTTTCCTCGCCAGGTTCTAGGGAGATATTGGCTCGCTAGCATCGTGGAGGGGACAGAGCTCTGAAACCTGGCTCCTGGTCCTGGTGCTTGGAGTGGGACTCAGTCTTCCCATCTTTAAAATGTGGGAGCTGTCCCTGGGGATTGTCAAGGTCTGCCCCCAGTGGTCTGTGGATCTAGTCTCCTGGGAAGATGAGATTCTGAGCTCCCTCCTTTGGGAGGTGGGGAGATGTGTCAGCCTCAGAGGCTCCCCTTCCTCTTCTTGGCTTCCTTCCAGGCCTTCTTATACCGGGCGCTGGGCTTCACACTGGCTGCAGGGCAGGAGGTTGACAAGGTGGAGACCCAGCTCATGGAGCTGCTGCACAAGACGGATTACAGCAACGACTTTGACCGGGAGGTGAGGCCTGGGTTGGCAGCTCCCACATTCATGCCCCTGTCCTCTGCTCTGGAACTGGCACCCAGGCACAGGGCATTGGTGAGCAGATACAGCCACCCAGGGATGGGAGGCCCTCCTCAGGCTGGTGCAGCCTGCAGTAAAGGAGACAGATTTGGGCTGGGTGGGCAGGTAGGCGAGCTGCTCCATTTGCCTCTGCTGGAAGATGAGCCAGGATGGGTAAAAATTAAGGGAGGCGCTTGGGTTTGGGGTCAGGAACAACCTTCTTAACAGTGGGAGCTCTCCCAGGGTGGGCCAGGCTGTCTCAGGAGGTGGTAGCTTCTCCCTTGGGGAGGTCCTCAGGCCCAGGCTGAATGAACCCTTGGAGCCTGGAGGGTTCTTACTGGAGGTTTGTGAATGTGTTTAAAAACAGTGTTGATTAACTGTATTTCCTTAAGACTGACCTCCTTGGTGACCCTATATGTCTCACGTTAGCCATTTAAAACATGATTTGAAGAAAGGTGAATGCATGGGCTTTCACAGGCTGACTGCCCAGGGAATCCAGGATGCACCAGAGCGGGGCATTGCCCTGACTTCAGAGTGCTGTAGGGAACTCACAGGCACTGAGGCCCTTTCCAGTGCTGCCTGCCATGTCAGGGTTCTCTGACCTTTTGGGGAACTGGCAATCTGCTTGCCTTGGAGGCTCGGCCTAGCAGTGATCCCTCTGCCCTAAGCTCAGGAGGCCACCGCTGCACCACTCCTCCCCCCACTCCCTTGTGCCAGCCAGACTGATTTGGCAGCCTGTGTTCTCCCTGCTCTGTTCCTCACTCTTCCTCCCCTGTCCTTGTCTCCCTTTCCAGGGAGTGATCCTGTGCTTGGGCCTCTGTGCCAGGGGGCAGGCGGTCACCGTGCTCCATGTGCTCCAAGAGTTTGAAGAGAAAATTCAAGAGACTGAGGATTCCTGGCACATCAGTGCCTGGAGGGTGAGGGCCTCTGGGTGGGAGATGTAGGCCAGGCTCTGGGGACCCAAAATCAATGCTCCCATGGGAGCCTAGGAAGAAGCCAGAGGGAAGTTCTGTCTCACTCTCCTCTGGGCCCCACTTTGCGAAATGAGGGGTGCACCTGGTCGCTGAAATTCCTCCCAGCTCTGAGACTCAGCGACTTTCTTGGGTCAGGGGGCTGAGGCAGACACTGGGAAGTACCCTTGCAGATCCCTACCCAGGGAACTGGTGGCCCTGCCTGTGGGCATCAGGGAGGCTCCCCCACCCCCCATTTCATGTCATCATTGATTCAAACCATTAATTCAGTTCAATTCAGCAAGCATTTATTGAGCACCTGCTGCATACTGGTAATGGAAAAATGTCCTCTAACCTCCAGGAGCTTTTCTCCATTCTAGTGGGGACAGGGGAAGCAACAAAGAATCCTGGATTTTTAGTTGGAAGGGAATTTAGTGGTCATCTGGTCTGCTGGCTGCTGAGGAAACTGTCCCTACTGACTCTCTTACTGTCTCATAAGCAATACATAAAAAAGTGGGACCTGAACCCAGGTCCTCCAGCTCCAACCTGGGCTCTAGCTGCTGAGCTCCATGGCTCCTCAGGCACATGAATCGAAAATGCAAATTCTCTACTGAGGATGGGGGAGGGGCTAAGGCACCAATGACCAGGGCCTGGGGGTGGGAAGGTGGTTCAGAGTCTCCTATACCCGTGAGCTAAGCCTGAAGAGCGCCTGGGATGCTGAGGGTCTCAGAGAGCATTCCAGGGCAGGGGTGGGGACAGGGAGGAAGGGAAGGGAAGATGGACAGCTGTGGATCCTGGGGATTTGGGGCCTTGGTTTCCCTACCTGTAAAGGGACTGGATTTGAGGTCCTTGAGCTCTCGGACCTTCTTGCTAGGAGGCTGGGACTGCCAGAAGTCCTTTGCTCCCCTTTCAGAGTGACCATCCCTGGAGGAGGGAAGTGGTGAAGAGTGCCCTCATGGTGATGTACAGCAGCGTGGCGGCCCACTGCCACCCACGGATGCTCCTGTCCTGCGTGGAGAAGGACATCACCAAGAAGATCCTGCATCACTATGCTACCAGCTGCCAGGTGACCCTGGAGGACTTTGGGCCCTGGGTCTGGCTTGGGTGTCCTCTGGCCAGTGGGGGTTTCCCTGCTTCCTAGGTGCCCTGTGAAGAGAAGGCAGGGCCCTGGGGCGGGGGGCTACAATTCTTCCATTCTGACAGTCTCCTTTCTCCTATTGGGCTGCGACTCCTGCCCCTTCTGTGTGGTCACAGGATGTGTCTCTGAAGCTAGCCTTTGTCCAGAGCATCAATCAGATCTGTCTGGCCATCCAGGCCTTGGGCAAGGTGGACTTTGACTATACCTACAAACCAGAGCTCATGGCTAACCTCATGGTGAGCTGAGAGCGGGATCTGCCCAACTTGGAGGGGCTGAGGGGTGTTCCTGGGGTTGCCTGGGCCTGATGATTTGACAGCCTGACTGCGGCCTGCCTTCAGTGAGCAGGGAGGATTCCATCTCTGGAGCTTCTGGATTCCACTCAGGGCCCCTTCGAGAGTGGGAATCAGGGTCCTGGGCTCCCTCTAGTGAGAGCTATACTGAGGCCCCAGGAGTGGTAGAGGTGTGTGTGTGTGTGTTGTCTATGTGAGCATGTGTGAGTATATGTGTGAGTGTGTGTGAATGTGTGTGGCAACAGAGACAAGACAGACAGACACACAGAGAGAGCAGACAACAGAAGAGGGTCAGAGAACAGGACCGGGAGGGGTAAAGACCTTGCTCCCAACCCTTTTTCTTCCTCATCAGCCTTGTTGGGGGGGGGGGCTGTTTCTAGACTGCAGTCTTAACATGGAGTCTGTGACCTTATTTAAAATGTTGCAGTAGTTGTGTTTCAATAGAGTTGTTTCCTTTGTAACATGAGGTATTTTCTTGTGTGCATTTGGAAAACCCTTGTCCTCTACAGCCAGCCACACAGAGTCCTGGATCCCGCAGCCCCTGGGTTAGGGGTGCTGAGAAGCATGAGCAGGAGGCCTTGGGGCAGCTTCTTTCTGGGGCCTGGCCTGGTTTGGGGCAGCACTATTGCACAGTCTGGAGGGCCATGCTGCTCAAAGGAAAAGGGGTGGCCTAACTTCCATGCTAAGGAACCAGGCAGATTTTCCATTAATTTGGAGAGACAGTGTTTCATAATGGTTAGCACTATGGACTTGGCATCAGAAGAGAAATCTCTCCTCTGATGCTCATTTTGACTAGGGATGGTTTCATTGTTTGTATGTGTGTCCCCAGCCCTGAGACAAGAGACTAGCACATAAGAGACGCCAAATAAATACTTGTTGGTTAGTTGTGTGGCTGTGGTCTCCCTGAGCCCCAGTGTCCATGTTTGTAAAATGGGGATGACAGCAGCATTTACCTTACGGGATTTTTGTAAGACTCCAGAGAGACGACATATGTAAACTTCGTGTGTAAAAGCGTTTGAAAATCTTCATTAAAGGGCTTCTGCACCTGTGACCATGATTATGACCACTGCCATTCTTATTGCTTCCTGGTTTGTACTGGGCAGGTGATCCTCAAGATGGAGCCTCTGGACTCTCTGGTGTCTCCTGTGCGCTGCCTGACGATGACTGCTCTCTGGCACCTCAGGTAGGCTGGATCCGTGCTCCAGGGCCCTGGATGAGAGGCAGGTGCAGCCCCACCTCAGAGATCAGCCCTCGGAAGCCATATTGTCATCAGAATGCCCTTTGTCTTTTCAAGGCTGGGCCATACTTCCCATCCTAGGGACAGAAATCCAAGAAGGCATGATTGGGAGATTGATCCCCTCAGGGAAATGGCTGAGAGTAGAGGGAGGATGGAAATGAGAGGTTCTTATGATCAAAGTGACAGCTGAAGTAAACCAGGCAGGAGGCTTGGCTTCCTGGGGGTAGGAGGCCAGCCACCATCTTTACAGGGCCAGAAGCAGACATGGCGCTGCCAAGGGGCCTCTCTGGTAGATGAGGCAGGTGCCCACGGAGAGGCTGCTCAAGCCCCATATGGGAGCCGTTGCAGCTCCTCTCTGAGCCTCTTGGCTCACGCTGATGAAAGGCAAGAACTTCATCGGGTGACCTCTGAGGTCCTCCTGCTAGCACATAAGGACTGGGAGGCATAGCTGTCTTCCTTCCTTTAACCCTTGTTCCCTTTGGAACCTGGTGCAAGCCCCTTCTCTCTTGAGCTTCACTTTTCATCATCCATGAAATGGGGAGGTTGGATTGGACAGTGATGAAGGTCTCTTCTTGCTCTGAATCCTTGGAGTCCCCATAACCCAACTGGCCTTTGTCCCAGAGAAGTATTTTGAGAAGGGTCCATGTGCCCGATTCCTGTGGCATGCCTTGGCTCTCATGGGCTTGCCCAGGACATGCCTGGACTAGTCCAGGGGCTTACAAAACACAAGGATGACGCAGATGCTGCCACCATAACAGGCAAATTGATTCCCTGGAAACCACCATAATTTCTTGTAATGAACAAATAGGGCTCCCTACGTCATGCACTTAATGGGTAGGCACGCAACCTGTCCCACCAAGTGCAAAGATGTGTGTGTGTGTGTGTGTGTGTGTGTGTGTGTGAGTGTGTGTGTGTCTTAGACATTACTGTGCACCATGGTGAGTGGGGTGGCTCTGGGAGGCATCATGGGAAGTTCCAGAGCCAAGCTGGGGCCTGAGTTCTGCTGCTAAGGCAGGGCGCTCTGGGGGCCCCGTGGCAGATAGCCATGTCTTCTGTGAAGAAAAGGTGGTACTTCCTCCTCTGCTGGGGAGATGCACAGAGAGACTTTACATGAGACACTCTGAGCATCTCAGAGGCCTGGTGGGGGAGAGGTAACCTAACAGCTGACCTACCTTCCTCCCTCCAAGTTCTTCGGAGGTGGCTGGAGAAAGCTCAACTCTTTTTGGTTTAAGGCAGCCATGCAAAGGAGCTAAGGCCTGCTAACCCAGTTGGGTAAAGCACAGTCAGTGATGGAAGATGTGGAGGAGATGAAGGGGGTCGGTGCTTGTATCACTGTGGGCTTTAGCCAGCTGCCTGCCTGAGGCATCATTACTGTGGAGAAAGCAGGAGCAGTATGCCTTAGGGCCTGCTCATGGGAGGTCCCAGACATCCTCACTTCATCCTCAACTCACTGCCTGGTCTTCACATCCTCCATAGCAGCCTCTCCCTCCCCCCTATCCATGGAGGGCTTCCCCCATTATCTCCCTCATACATGATTTCTTCCTCTGGTGTTTTCCTTCAGGGTAAGGACTATCTGGTTTACTTCTGTTTGTAACCATAGCTCTTAGTAAAAGGCCTATCATAGGGCAAGTCCCTGGTAAATGTTCATGCATTCACTCACTCTTTTATCTATCTGTCTGTCTGTCTGTCTGCCTGTCTGTACATCATCTGTCTCTGTCTATCTCCACCCCCTCATCTCTCTCTCTCTCTCTCTCTCTCTCTCTCTCTCTCTCTCTTCCTCTCTCCCTCTCCGAAAGCCCTTAAGGAAAGGCCAAGAGGATGCTGGGATTCAGGGGAAGCTGGCTAGGAAGAATGGAAAATGCCCTGAATGGGAAGTCAGAGACATAGGTTCATAGATTGATAGAAAGGGTTGCAAAGGCTAAAAAGTCCAACCTCCTCATTTTGCAAGTGAGGAAACTGAAGCATGCAGAGCTTGAGTGATTTTCCTAGAGCTGAGCATCTGGGATGTGTCTGAGGCAGGATCCACGGCACCAGGAGCTATGGATCTGAGTTCTAGGCCAGGCTGTGCTATTCCAGGTTCTAGGTCAGGTTGTGCTTCTCCTCTCTGACTGTGGATCGGGGTTCTAGCTGGGGGACCCACCATGGCCTCTTGTTCTCATGTTCCTCAGCTATAAAACAAGGGACTGGATTAAGCCCTCCATTTCCTTCTGGCTCTAACCTTCTGTAGAATGTCAGGTCCTTAAGGACAAGGACAATTTCATTCCTGTCTGTGTAGTCAGGCAGTCAGACAATTGATACATTTGTGAAGCTATGTGAAGCTATGTGCCAAGTACTGGGTATGCAAAGAAAGACAAAGCCTGGGCCCTGCTCTCAGGGAACTCACCCAGCATGTTGTCTTGCACACAGTAGGTGCTGAATTATGCTGAATTGAGGGTGCGCCTACCCTGAGATTGGAAGCTGACTGTTATGTCTTCCTTCAGTCTGCCTTTGGACAATGCGACCCTAGCCAGGGGCAGGCCTTCTGCTGGGCCAGCATCAAGCTACTCACTGCTCCTTGCTTTCCCCAGCAAACTGAATCCTCCTTTCACCCTTGAGGAAAACCATGAGTTGATGGACAGGAGCATCCAGTGTGTATTCCCCCCTTCCTCCTCCTGGAGAGGACAGTGAACAGGTCAAGGTGAGTTCTTTTCTCAGGCCTCCTCATCAGTTCAGTGGTGGAGATTTGTGCTGATCTGGGTCCTGAATCTGACATCCCCACTTAAGACTGTTAAGCTGCCTGAGGCTGGCCTAAGTCAGGCCCTCAGGCACAATTGAGACCATGGGGGAGGGCTAAGGGGGTATCACCCAGGTGGTAGCCATTGCTGACCTTGTGACCAACCCTTTGGGACACTATGTGCCCATGACCAATTTGTGGCCATTTATAGCAATGACCAAACCTTCCTGCAGAAACTCACAGCTCAAGGGAGACATATAGGGAAAGCCACAGAGAGAATGGGTGCCCCAAGGTGCCCTGACCTGCCACGGAGAGAGCCCACACCCCTCTCTTAGAGTCAAAGGACAAGAGCAGGTCCAGGGTATACCAGATCAGAGGTGCTTTTCTGGGAACTTTCCACAGGCAGCTTGGAGAGGAGGGGCTGCTGACCACCTCCCTCTGCCTCCCTGGTCATGGGAGTGAAGGTGAAACTGGTTCAGGTCTCCTTCCAACCTCTCCTCTGGACCCCCCTGGGTCTGCTCCTATGGCCAATCATACTAACAATAATCTAGCCAATTCTCAGGCTTCACCAGCTACAACTGGCCTCAATTCACGTGGTCATAGCCTGAGAGTTGGAAGGGGCCTGAACATTATGTCCTCTCACCCCTTCATTTTACAGAGGAAGAAACTGAGGCTCCAAGCATTTCAATGACTTCCCCAGGGAGCCTTGGGCACAGCCTCTCTCCCAGTATCTCTGCTATTCTTCTCCTTTGGGTCAGGCAGACCAGGGGACCCTAAGGTCAAATCTTCTGATGGATGTCATGACCCCCATGCACTTCCCTTATTCTCAGACATTGTACGAGAACTCCATGAGTGCCTTGATGAGGCTGATGCAAAGCCTTCTGGAAAGAGAGATGGACCCGAAGGGCCTCCAGGAGACATTCCATGTGAGTGTCTTGGAGAGACCCCAGAGCCCCTCTCCTGATTTACCCAAGAAACCACCCTCCGCGGTGGCCATGAGTGGGGCATCTTGACTTGGGGCAAAGGCCTACAAAGTCCTTGGTCCTTCTGGCTGGGCTTCCATGGTTCCTGGAATGCTCGAGCACTGGTGGAGCTGGCCCTCAGCCACTTCGTGGCTAAGGGTAGGGTAGATTGTCCCGGGTTTGGAGGAGCCCATCCCCTGGGAAGACTAGGGAAGCCCCAGAGTTTTCTAGGCTCAGTGCTTCTCCCTTGTGTTTCCACCTCCTTCCCTCTGCCAGCTCCTTGAGAAGTGGTTACATTCGGAGAAGGACTGGGAGCGAGAGAGAGCGGTCATGCTGAGCCTTCACCTTCTGCAGGTGTACAGGGAGGGCGTCACCATCCTTGTGAGTACAGAAGATACCATAGCGGGGCCTCAGCCCTTCAAGTCTGAAGAAGTGGCCCTCCTGGGCCTCAGTGAGGTGCAGTGCCAGGATGAGCCTCCAGGTTAGAGCTTGTCTCATTGAAGGCCCGCAGCAAGCAGCTGGGCCGCCACCCGAGCTCACACTTATTGTACTTATTTTAAAGAAGAATTAAAAAACCATTTCCCCAATTAACAAACATTTCTTTTCCCTCTCTCTCCCCTGGCCCCCCCTCACTCACACCTCCTTCCCATTGAGCAACAAATACAAATCGAACCTTGATAACAAAAACTTCCCTCCCCAGCCCCGTCAGGCTGTGTCTGCCTGCGGATGCAACCCCAGTCCCTCATCTTCCCATGGTGGGTAGGGAGCGTGCGCTGCCTCCATTGAAGACCTTGTCATTTCCCTTCCCCTCGCCCTACTGTGTAACAGCTCCCATGTGACCCCCTCTCCTCTGGAGCTGTCCCTTTCCATCACTCTTTGTGGTACAATACTACTGCATGACCCCTACATGACGCAGGTTCGCCATTGCTGGGAAGGCAGGCACCCCTTAGTCTCCAGGCTTTGGGGTAGTTCACGCTTATACGGCTTGGTTTCAGGGGTTTGCCAAACTCTACACATTGACGGGTGCACAGAGGCTTCTCACACAACCCTGGGAGGTAGGGATAATATTATACTCTAGGTCACATAGTAAGTCTACAGCAGGATTCTAACTCAGGTCTTCCTGACTTCCTTCTAGGTCCATGCTTCTCAGCCCAAGGTCGTTTAGGGAGACAAGCTTTTTAAAAATAGTTTTTTTTCTTTTGAGTGTCAGCATGGAGTAGTAGATGTAGTGTAGTGTAGCTGGCCCTGGAGTGCAGAAGACTTGGGTTCCAGGGTTTGCTGGAGCCAGCGCTAAACAGATCTGGACAGCTGACTGTTAAATTTTCATTGTGAACTTTTACTTATTGTTGAAACCAGCAAACACTATGCTACAAAGCACCCTCAGTTCCCAGGCAGGCATTAAGACGATTAGTAACAGCTCTGAATTGGTAGAGGGAGTTTCTTCATTGGAAGTCCTCCAGGCTAGTGAAATGGCAGGTTGGATCTATTAAAAATCATTTTTTTATTGCCTTGTATTGTTATGCTGCTATCATAACTCCCTTTCCCCTCACCCACAGCAGAACCTTGCCTTGTAACAAAACCCAGAAATCTTGGACAAAGCCAACGGACAACAACTGATGCAGCTTAATGGTGTTTGCTACACTCCACACCCCCAGTTCTCCCCTTCCTACTGAGAGGAACAAATGCTTCCTAATTAGTTTTCCAGCACCAAACTGAATCCTCTTTGGGTTTAAGCCTGGTGTGAGTATAATGGGGGGGGGGGGCAGAGAGAGACACACACAGAGAGGCAGAGACAGAGAGGTAGAGACACAGAGAGACATAGAGATACAGACAGACAGACAGACAGGCAGCTTCTAATCAGTCCAGCTGTTTGCCCTTGCTTAAAAAACAGATACCCCTGAAATCTGGCCAGTTTGGCACTCTGATTGGACTCGTGGCTCCACACACCTGTGACTCTCAAGTGAAGACCCGCCAGTCCACCATTGATGTCATCTGCTGCCTTCTAGACCTTCAGGGTAAGAAGACAAGCAATCTGTGGTCTTCTCCTCTGCTCAGGCTGGGGTGGTGGTGAATGGAAATTCAACGGGTTTTTGGATGTTGGCCCTACCCTGAGGGAGCTTACACTCTTCCTGAGGAGATAAAGCAAATGCACATACAAAACTAACGGACTTGGTTATTTTTTTCACTCATTTTTTCCCCTCTATTACATGTAATTTTTTAAACATTAATTTAAAAAAAATTTTGCGTTCCAAATTCTCTCCCTCCTTCCTCTGCTCTTGAGAAGGCAAGCAATTTGATCCAGTTTATACATGTTCAATCCTGCAAAAAAGATTTCTTTATCAGTCACGTTGTGAATGAAAACAGATCAAAAACACTAAAAAGAAACAAGTGAAAAATCGTCTGTTGCGATTTATGTTCAGCCTCCGTCAGTCCTTTCTCTGGAGGTAGATGGCATTTTTCATCCTGAGGCTTTTGGAATTGTCTTAGATCATTGCATTGCTGAGAAGAGCTAAGTCATCCACAGCTGGTCGTTGTACAACATTGCTATTACTGTGTACAGCGTTCTTCCAGTTCTGGTCATTTCACTTTGCATCCGTTCAGATACGTTTTCCTAGGTTTTACTAAGAGTATCCTGTTTGTCATTTCTTATGACAAAGTAATATTCCATCAAAACCATGTACCACAGCTTGTTCAGCCATTCTCCAACTGATGGGCTTCCCCATAATTTTCAGTTCTTTGCCACCACTGAAAGAGCAAATAAAAAGATTTCTGTACACTTAGGTCTTTCTCTTTTTTGTTTTTTTGTTTTTAAATTTCTTTGGGATACAGAACCAATAGTGGTATTGCTGGGTCTACCAGTATACATAGTTTTATGGCCCTTTGAGCAAAGTTCCAAATTATTCTCCAGAATAGTTGGATCAGATTACAACTCCACAGACAATCTAGCAGTGTCTCAATTTTCCCACGTCCCTCCCATCATTTATCATTTTCCTTTTTTGTCATATTAGCCAATCTAATAGGTTTAAAGTGGTACAGTGGAGTTGTTTTAATGTACATTTTTCTAACCAATAGTGATTTAGAGCATTTTTTTCATATGACTATGGATAGCTTTGAATTCTTCTGAAAACTGACTGTTCATATCCTTTGAACATTTATAATTTGGAGAATGACTTGTGTTCTTATAAATGTGACTTGATTCTCTTTATATTTGAGAGATGAGGACTTTATCAGAGAAAATGGCCATATCTTGGTTGCATTGATTTTGTTTGTGAAAACCCCTTTTAATTTAATGCAATCAGAATTATCCATTTTATATCCTGTAATGTTCTCTCTCTTGTGCGGTCATACATTCTTCCTTTGTTCATAGATCTGACAGGTGGAATAGTCCATGATTCCCTAATCTGCTTCTGATATGACCCTTTGTGTCTAAGCCATGTACCCATTTTGACCTTCTCTTGGTGGACAGTGTGTGTGAGATGTTGGTCAATACTTAGTTTCTTCCAAACTGCTTCTAATGGACTTTGCAAAGACAATACAAAATCTTGGAGTTCAGAGGTGGGATATCTCACCAAGGGCAGTGGTGGTCAGCCTAGGCTGTTAGGAGGGGGAAGATTAACCTCTCTGTGTTCCTTCAAACTCTCCTCTTTTTCCAGTTTATTATACCAGTTATTGTTGTCTCAATCCAAGCCAGCCAATCAGTCAGACATTTTTTAAACACCTACTATGTGCCTAGCACTGCATTAGGCCCTGGGAGTAGAAAGAAGAAAATAGGAATTTGTCCCTGACCTCCACAAGTTTATATTTCAGATGGCGGGTGGAGGATACAGCAGGTAAGTATATACTAATAGTTTGAGGAGGCCCATGGACCACTAAGGGGGGCAGGAACATCATGAATCGAGTCTCTCATAGGGCCTGGGATTCCAGGAGGGGGAAGTCCCCAAACTCAGATGCTGCTGTGCAGAGCCCTGGAAAGCTGCTGAGGGCTATTGCTGAGGGCTATATGCAGATGTCTGGGACACAGTTTTCTGCCCTGTTTTGTGGGGAGCACTGGGGAGCAGATCTTGCCTTGTGGCGTGTTTTAATTATCCTTTTGAATTGCAGCCCGGCCCTGGTCCATACAGGACACAGTGACAGAGAAGCTGCTGATGGACATCAAAGATGAGCTGAAGATGACTGACATGGAGAAGATTTACTTCCTGTCCTCTAAAATCGCCAAGGTGACTAAAGCTGGTGGCCTGAGTTCTGTTGGGTATCTGGGCCCAGGTGGGAACCAGGGCTGGGCCTCCCACTCTGACTGCCACTCTGCCTTCTTCTGGGCACTTGGTGCTCCACGGGTAACCCTGTGTGCTGACAGGCAGAGGTCGTGGGGGCTCCAAGGTCTTCCCAATGGTGCTGCTGGCACTACCACCACTATCACTACTACCACCACTACTTTTAGCACCATCGCTAGCACACTATTACTACCACCACCCCCACCCCCACCCCCACCCCCACCACTACCACCACTACTACACTATTACTACTATCACTGCTCTCACTCTATTAGTACTACTACTATTACTTTGCTGTTGCTACTACTACTGGTACTATTATTACTACTATTGTTGCCACCACCACTACTACTACTACCACTAGTTGTACTGTTACGAGTTAGAGCTTGTATACCACTTTAAGGTTTGTAAAAACACTTTCCATGTTTTAACTCATTTTTCCTCACAGCAACTCTAAAAGGTTGATGCTCTATCATCTCTATTTCACATATGAAGAAACTGGGGCAGATGGAGGTGGAGTGACTTTTCCAAGGGTCACACATCTAGCAAGTGTCTGAGGCAGGGTTTGCACTCAGGTCTTTCTGACTGCAGACCCAGTGCTCTCTCTGCTCAGCCACAGAGCTTCCAGGACAGACCAGGGTTAGGGGGGCCTTCCCTTGCCTTCTCTCTCCATTGTCTTTAAGACCCCCTCCCATAACTCCCATTTTCCCAGCCTGCATAATAACCTTCAGCCTCAGGGGCCATTTCTCAACTTTTCTCTGGGGAGCTCAGGGTCCTCTTAGCTGAGGGACTAAAGGGCATTGCCCGAGGTTCCTCCCCTGGTGCCATAGCCCTGGGGTTGCTCTCTGTTCTCAGCCTGTTTTCTTGTGTGTTTGGGAGGTTTGTAGGTTGGGCAGCAGAGACCTAGAGGGGACAGAAGGAAAGAGAGGGGTGGGTGGGCTCCATAGGAGTCAGCCACGGGGTATGTTAGCTGAGAGGGCCAATTAAGTCACTGGCAGTGGCTAGTGTCTAGACCCAGGGAGCTGGCAGTCCTATGGGCCCCTTCCTTGGTCACGCATTGAGTTCTGGGTGCCATATTTTAGGAAGTACACTGGGAAAACTGGAGGATGTACCTAGGAGGGCCACTGAGGTGATAAAAGGCCAAGGGCAACGCCCAGGGGTGTTAAGCCTGAAAAGGCTCAGGAGTAGGGGATGGGGTGGGGACAGGGGGAGCTGCATGAGCTATTTGTCTCCAAGTATGAGGAGGGCTGTGACATGGCAGGCAGGCCTAAGAGCTATGGTAACAGTTGTTAAGAGGTCAATTTAGGCTTGATTCTGGGGAAGATTTCCCAATGAGCTCTGTCCCAACATGAGATGAGCTGGTTTCTGTTCACTGGGACTGTGCCGTCACTGAGGATTCTGGGTGGCTTCTGAGGTTCCTTGCAGCTCCAAAATTCTGACCTTTCTCTGTGAGTCTGGGGAGAGTGGGCCCCTCCAGAAGAACCATGACTCTCTAGACCCGGGGTTCTTGACCTTTCCTGTATCTCATCCCCCATTGATAAGTGGGTAGAGTCTATGGGTTAACTTCTCAGAAGAAGGTGCTTAAATTCTTAAATTAAGTACATAGGGCCACAAAGGAGAACAAAGATAATGAAAGACATTCAAAAGCCAACTGGGCCACCCTGGTAAAGAACCTCTGCTCCTGCAGAGGCTGAGGAGGTCCCTGGTGGCCTCTGCTCTGTGTCTCCATTGGTCTGGCTGGGGCTTGGTTTGCTCACAGGTAACTAGCAAAGAAGTTCGATGGGAAGAGCTGGTCATCCTTCTCCAGAGCACCTGCGAGAGCCTGGGGGCCACCAACCTCACCCACGACAAGGCCGCAGTCACTTGGCTCAATACCATCTTGAGGCTTCGGGGCCATGAGCTGGAAGACAAGGTAGAGTTGGAGGGGGGTCTGGGGGCAGCCTGCCCAGTTGAGAAGCCAGTGCCGAAGGCTCTCCTGGAGCACCAGCCTTGCCCACCATCTTTCACAGGTTCCAGACATCTTGAGCACCATCTTGGCACACCTACCCTCTGTGCTTCATCCAGATGTGCGGCGTCCATTAGTGGAAGCTGTCCTCTTGCTGGCTCACTCCTACCAGGAGACAGTCATTACTTCCCTCTTGAGGCAGCCACTACCCCTGGACAGGTGGGTGGACGTTGGGTGGGAGATCCATGTCTTAGTACTGAATCTGGGTAATGGCACGCTCTTTTTGTCCTCTCCCCCCTTGTAATCAAACATTTTTATTAGAAACAGCCTTGAGCTTCAATATACATGACCAGACTGAGCAACTCATTCCTCTTATGTAAACTGATGTCACATCTTACGAGCAGGGTGGTATGTTGGATGGAGGGCCAGATGTAAAGTCAGGAAGACCTGGGTTGAGTCTTGTTTCTGACACATCCTGACTGTGTAACCCTGGGCGAGTCAGTGAGCCACTCTGTGCCTAAGGGACTCTCTAAAACTCAGTCTCAGAGAAAGTGCTAAACTGCTCCGGGTAGATGGAGTTGCCTATTTCAGTAAAACCAGAGGTGCAGTGCAGAAAACCCAAACCCAAAGCATGCTTCCCCCCCCCCCCCCAACATTTAGTCCTTCCAAGTCCTCTCAGGATTCTTTGTCTGGTCTTCCTATCTGGCTTGCATGCATGCCATATATAAGACCATCCACAGATTTAGTTATAAAGTTTCTTAGTGGCCATCCCTGTAGACAGGAGGAAGGAGGCCATGGGGTTGGAATGACTTACCCAAAGTCACGCTGGGAATAAGAAGCAGAACAGGGCTCCACTAAATCACAGAGCTGAGATTTCAAAGGGAAAATTTAGAATGCTGAGTCTGGCCCTGGATTGGGGGTCAGGCACAGGACGTCCCTGCCCCTGGGAAGGTCCCACCCCAACACAGGTCGGTTATTTTGTGCCATTTAATTTGATCTAATCTGGCATGTATTGAAGACCTGCTGTGTGCAGAGTGTTCTGCTAGGCACCGGAGGAGATGGATGCCCAGTTTAGTTAAGATGTGGCTCCTGACCACTTGGAATCTGAGAGTGGGGAGGGTGAGACACACAGAGAACTGTCACACAAAGAATCACTTAATGGGTGCCTTAGAGAAGGGTGAAGAAAAGGTGCAGGAGAGTTTTCAGGGGGATCAGGGAGGGTTTCATGGAGGAGGCACGATCTGAGCTGGACTGTAGAGGATGGGCAGAAACCTGTCAGGCCAGGTACAAGGTGTGGGATGAGGGAAGGCATAGAGATGGGGAAGAGGGGAACAAGCATTTATTAACAGCCTACTATGTGCTGATGTAGTTTCTCATTTGATCCTCACAACCACCCTGAGAGGTAGGGGTGCTATGGCTATCCCCATTTTACAGTTGAGGAAATTCAGTCAGACAGGTTAAAGAGACTGGCCCAGATTCATACAGCTGGTAAGTGTCTGAGGCTGAATTTGAACTCAGGTCTTCCCTTCTCTAGGCCCAGTGCTCTCTGTCTGTGCTGTGGCCCTACCTAGACGAGAATATACAATGTGTGTGTTGGTGGGGTCCAGTTTGACTGGACTGGAGAATGAGTCAAGGGGAGTTATATGGGATCAAGCTGGTGGAGTGGGGCAGTGTTAGTTGGTGGAAGGTCTTGAATGCCAGGCAGAATTTATCTGGTGAGTGATGGGGAGCCACTGGTGTTTCCATTACAGAAACATCACTGAGTTGTGGGAAGCACTGGCGGAAGATTCTGCCTTTGCTAGGAACATCCTCCAGGCCCTGATGGCCAGAATCCAGGCAAAGAAAGCTCCCAGGAGCAACCCGACCTCCAAAAAGGACATCTGGCGCCTGGCTGCTGTGGACCCCATTACTGTGAGGGACCGTGGGGTTGGTGTGGAGGGCTGGGAGCTGCTCATCTGGGGTGGGGGGGACTGGGAGTTGCTCAGCTGTGGTGAGGACGCAGTGTGACCCGGACGTGGGGGCACGTTCCTTCCTCAGGCGGTGTGTGCTCTCCACAAGATCACCATGGCGCTGGACAGCGGGGAGAAGCTTCAGGACATCTTTCCGGAGCTGTCCTGCACGGTCCTCCAGGAGCTGAGCAGTAGCTCTGGGCCCTGGCAGACCTCGCTGACCCCAGACACCTGGGGAGTCATCCGGACTGGAAACCTGCAGAACAAAATCACTCCCCGCAGGTACTGCGGCTGGCTGAGGCTGCGGGGTGAGGCCAGCGTGCGGCGAGCGGGTGATGACCACCAGCTCTGTTTAGCGAGGCGACTCTTGGCCCCGGTAGTTTCCCTTCTCCAAGAGCTGGACCCTCGTTCTCTTGGTGTAGGTCAAGAACTAAAGCCTTTCTGCCATTTATCAGTCAATCAATAAGCGTTTCTAAAAAGCACTTACTATCTGCCGGGCGCGGAGGCCACGAAGGAGGAATTTGGTACGGGCAGAGGCTGGAGGCAGGGAGACAAGTCAGGAGATTTCTGCAGTCACTGAGGATGGTAGACATGCGAGTAGAGAGAAGGGGATGGATTCAAGAGCTGTGGCAGAAGAAAAGGCAAACAGACCTGGGGGGATGGGAGACTCATCACCTCCCCCATTTGGACAGACTTAGAAGGGACATGCCTTCGCGGGTCTGAAGGGCTGTCCTATGGGGACCACTGGGAGAGGTAGGGAGCCCAGGTAGCATTTTCCCCATTTTACAGAGCCTTTATGAAGGCTCAGGGGGTTTGGTGATGTCCCTAAGTCAGATTCATAGCTGGAAGGAAGCTTAGAGGCCATTGAATCCAGTCCCCTTCCTTTTACATATAGGGAAATTGAGGCACACAAATGGCAGAAGTCTTTTGATTCCCAATCCCATTGTGTGCTTCCCCCTGCGCAGCACCAGAGGACAGAACAGGGAACAGGGACCAGTGGGGATCAGATTATGGTTCAATGTAAGGAAGCCTTTATTTTTCAACCATGGGAGATGTTCCCCAATGCACCATGTACCTTGAAAAGTAGTGAGCTCCCTGTCACTGGATGTATTCCGGAAAAAGCTGGTTGAGCAGCTGCAGCAGGCATTGCTGCACTGAGTGACAGGCTGGACCATGTGACCTCTCAGGTTCCTTCCCCTCTAGTATTCTGTGGTCCTAATTCTAGTACCAACTGGGACAGCCCCAGCGCAATAAATCCCAGGGGCTCTCTGCTGCCTCCAGGGACAAGTACAAACTATTTTGTTGGGGATTCAGAGCCTTTCATAAGCCAATTTCCCCCTCTCTTTCCATCTTACACCTCCATGCCCACCATGTTCGCTTCCATCCAGTGCCCCTGGCCTCCACCTGTCCATGAGCAAGATGCTCCATCTCTGGGCTCTGGCTGCACCCAGACCTGGGACACTTTCCCTCCTCAGCTCTGCCTCCTGACTTCCTTTAAGTCTCTCCTCTCCAGGAAATCTCCCCCACTCCTCCCTCTGTGAATACCATCCCATTTGTTCTATTGCTGGTTTTCTTTGTAAGTTCTCTCTCCCCTTAGACTGTGAACTGAGGGCCGGACAGTCTTTGACTTCTTTCTACATCTTCAGCACTTAGTGGCCTTTAGTCTGCACTTAAGAAATGCTCATTAACTTGATGGCTGGTTCTTTTCCAGGCTTACCATCAAAACACTGCAGGGTGTGCTGAGCCGAGCTGGGAGTGAGGAGATGATGTACAGCTTGGTGGACCAGGGGGTGTGGACTCTCCTGGAGGACCCCAGGACTCACATCGATGGAGTGTGTCTCCTGGCCAGGTAGCCTGGGCCATTGTCTGCTCCCTATGGGGAGGAGCATGAGGAGGACAAGTAGGGCCTCGAGGCGTAGCTTCTGGGGGTGGCATTGGTCTGAAGGCTGAATCCTATCCTGGGATACCCTCTCCTCTCTGGGATTTCATGCTGTCTTAAAAAGGCCCTTGTGCAATGGGATGGATAGGGAGTAGCCTCCCTATTGATCGATGAGGAAACTGAGCCTCACAGTGCTTAAGTGGGAATTGATTCTGGGTCTTCCTGACTCTGAACCTGGTTGCTGCTCACTGTCTCAGGTAGTGCCTTCTGAGGTCCTGGGGATGAGGTGAACAACTTAGAATTAGCCTAGAGATCACTTGTTAGTCAGTCATTCTGCCAGTCACCAACTATGGATTAAGCACTCCCAGGCAAGGTTGTAGGAGATGGAGACACAAAGGCCAACAGGATGTGGTTCCTGCCACAGCTTCTAGCTGGAGGAAGTACCATGAGCACATGTGGGTATGGCCCAAGAGGTTGGGGGTGGGCAGCAGCAGTACAAACTTTCTGCAGGAGGTAGCGCTGGAGCTGAACTCAGAAGGAAACTTCCAAGAGGTGTAAGTGAAGAGTGAAGGCATTCATTGAGGCAAAGGTGTGGAGGTGGGAAACAAGGCAGTAAGATGGTTATTTTGGATGTGTCATGATGTATGATTAGGCCTGATAGGGATGAAATAATGAGACAATGGCCTGGGTTGTGCCTGTCCTCAGATTGCTGCTCTGCCCTCCTTGACCTGCCCCCTCTGCTTCCCCCAGAACCATGATCCTGCACATTAGCACTTACAGTCAGAGGTTTGCACAGCTGCTCCTCCCTGGCCTGGACTCCGAATTCCTCCCCTGGCGTCTCAGCAGCACGGCCTTCTTCATAGAAGTGAGCAGCAGAGGGGTGGAGGTGGGCCAGCATGCGTTCCCATCAACCCTTCTGAGCCAGGCCTGCTGCCTAGAGGCCAGGGACCTCATACCTCCTCCTCTTCTTCCCCTGCACTGCCGGCTCGCATTTGTGGGCTCTGCCTTTGTGCTGAATTGATGTGGACAGCTGAGTGGAGTGGCCCATAGGTGCCCACAGGTCAAATCACTGGCCTGAGCTTTGTCTCCAACTTCTGGTTGGCAGAAAATATTCTGCCCCTGGCTTGGTGTTGGCGCTAGGCAGCCCCTGGGCTGTGAGGGTGTGGGTTTGACCCCTGAGTGCATAATTAATCCATTGGTGAGTCCCAGGCTGATGTTTCTTTGATGGCCAGGCAGGGGCTTGTGTCCAACACAGGTATACCTTCCTCCACCCCTAACAGCCCAACACTTACTTCCCTTCCCTCTTCCCATCTGGGGCATGGGTAACTGATCCAAACCCAGGACCTTGGAGCACCAACTGCTCACATGTTACTAGGGAAATCCTCCCTTTCCTCTGTCTTGCCCCTCTCCTCCCAGGGAGACAGAATACTGATGGGAGATCTACATAAAAAAATCATACTTTGGAGACCCCATCTTAAGGTATTTTGCAGGGTGGGGGAGGGGGAAGAGGAAACCTGGCCAGATTACTATGGTTACAGAAAAATGGGCCAATTGATTTCCTTCCTTGAGGTTTAGTTTGTACTTGGCTTAGTGGGCACAGACACTCAACCAATCAACAGTCATTGATCAATCACCTCCTATGTGCCAGGCTCTGGGCTAGGCGCTGCCCACAGTAGGGGTTTAGTCGACTTTTTTGAAAACAATTATGTATTTTTATTCTGATCTTGACAAGCACCAATTAAAATGGGCATCTATGTATCCAGGAGGATTGTGCACAGACCTGGGCATCTCTCTTCATGGGCGCCCATTTCCTCCCAGAGAGCTGGGGGAGACACTGGCTGAGCAGTGGCCCCTTTTTTTGAACCTGTCTCTTTCCTAGCTCATGTGTGACCCAGTTCTCTACAGAAAGAAGATGCTGAAGTCCACAGTTCCAAAGTTAGCCAAAGGTGCCAGCCATGTGCACAGCACTCTGCGCCTGCTGTCCATCCGGGCCCTGGGCAACCTGGCCATCGGGGCTCCCAGCAAGGTGAGAAGAGGGAGTGGCTGGGGACCCTCCACGCTAGACAATCTGGGGCTCCATGGTCTGTCTCCTTGCTCAGGTGAAACATTACCGGAAACTGCTCCTAAAGAAGTTCTTGTGTTCGCTCAGTGACCCCATCAGCCCCCAGGTGATCTCGGAGACCATGGTGGCGCTGACCAAGGTTCTGGGGCTCATGGCCGAGGAGGACTTGGGCTCCTCCTTTGAGGTCATCTCCATGCAGTGCAGGGCCTTCTTTGATGACGTGAGTCAGCGCCCCTGGGCAGGGGAGGGCCTCAGGAAGCACCCAGTCCACCCCATCAGCCCCCATTTTACAGATGGGGAAACTGAGGAGCCAGGTGGTGAGCTAACTTTCCCCAGGTCACACAGGTGGGCTCCATTTACTACCTAGTACACAGCTTCCCCCTAGGCTGGGGTCTAGTGTAGGACATCACTCACTCAACTTTTCCACAAAAAACACATTTACTGAGTCCCTTTGAGGCCCTGGGCAAGACATCAAAAGGGGCTGTGAGCATCTCACCCTCCAGATACACCCAAAGTTGAGGGCAAAGGTGTGTGAGGGAGTTCCTAGAGTAGAGGGGGGCCATGGAGAATTGTGTGTGTGTGTGTGTGTGTGTGTGTGTGTGTGCGTGTGCGTGTGTGTGTGAGTGTGTGTGTGCGCGTGTGTGCGTGTGTGTGTATGTGTGTGTGTGTGTGTGCGTGTGTGTATTAGCTGGTAGAAATTTAGGACATTTCCTGCATAGTGGACAGCATGGAGCCAGGGGAGTGTAGGGTGTGCTTGGTGGTGCTGAATTGACCATCATGGATGGGTATGGCATGGGCTGTGTGAAGGGAAGGCGGTGGCACCACAATGGAAGGTTGGAGCTACATCACTGGAGGCACCAAAGGCCCCCCTCCCTCACTGTTTTCTGGCTCATGATTCAGAGCCTGGACCTTGGTCAGAGAACCTCAATGAAGAGCTTGGCAGAGTCTGAAGATGGTGGGGGCAGGTAGCCTATGCTTGACTCATGACATAAGGAGTGGATAAGGGTGAGGAGTAGATCTCTGCCTAGGAAACCCCAGCCCTTGAGGCTGGAGGAGACCCCAGGGTCAAGATGGTGCTGTCCCTTTTCTCACGGGGCTTGCAGTTTCACAGAGCAGCTTAAGGTTCATTCAGACAAGCAACAAAACTGAGGCTAATTCCCCCATGGCCAAGGCTGGTGATAAAGAGATAAAAAGAAGACATTCCCTGACCCAAGGAGCTCGCACTCTCCTGGGGAGGAATATGCAGAGAAGTGCAAAACGTGGATATGATGGGGCCAGAGGAGGGGTATCAGGGAGGGCTGCTTGGAGGAGGGGGCCCTGGAGATGAGCCTTGAAGGGTCAGGAGGAACCTCAGTCAAGGCCTGGGCCACAGAGGGGGAAGCTTGGGGCCCTCCTGCCCAGGAGGCCAGTTTGTCTGGAACATAGCAAAGATGGAGGACAGTCATGGACAGCAAGGTGGGTCAGGAGCATTTTGTATTCACTTCTCCACGTGTGGGAGAATGGCACCTTCTTGAGAGCAGGGATGGTTCTGTTTTGCGTGGTCTCCCCTGCACCTTGCTCAGGCATGGCCCCCAGGAGCTGCTTACGAAAGAAGTGCTTATTGGATTGGATCGAGTCCAGTCCTCATCAGGTCCCAGTGTGTTTGTGGGCTCTCAGGCTTTGTCCGGCTCTCTTGGCTGCAGGAGAATGAGACGCTTCGCTTGCACGCGGTCATCTTGTTTGGGAAGCTGGCCATCTGGGTGGGGAAGAAGAGGGACTTCTACACCATGGAGGTCAAGAAAAGCTGGATCCCCCTGATTCTCCACCTGCAGGACCCCTGCCCAGAGGTGGCTAAGGTGAGCCACTCCCCGCCCACCTCCAGGGATCTGATGGACAGAGCACAAGAGGAAAGTCTGCCCCTTGGTGTGCTGGCTCACTGTCTGGTGCTGTCTATCTGGCGTGAACTGAGTGGCCCTGCCTTTAGAGCTGAATAGAGGGCATCCTTCATCTGTGAGATGAGCAGGTGGGACTTGGGGCCCTCTGAGCCATGAGCCTATGGTCTGGGCATAGACTAGGTGCTTAAAGAATCCATGGATTGATTGATGGATGGACCACCATCTTCTGATTACTTGTAAAAGGCGGATCTAGCCTAGACATTCCCTGAGGTTCCTTCCTTAAGGCTGCAAGATGCTCCAAAGACTCCATTTATGAGTTTAACATGTTTATATTAAATAAATATTTCATATTATTGTAGCATACGTTAGTAAGAAGATAAAACAACACAACTTCTGTATATTGTATTACATTATAAAGTATTATGTTGTTTTGCTACTACATTTATGTACGTAATGCACAATGATCAATGTATTAGATATCGCTACATTATAGGGAAAATATATTATTCATTAATTTACAATGTATTTAAACATTCATGTTAAGAAACTCCACATAAGAATCAGTATTGCTTGGGGGTTACAGAGACGGCCTTAGACAGAGTGAGGGAGACCCCTGGTTTCAAGCCTTTTTTCTGACATATCCTGACTGTGTGACCCTGGACCAGTCACTTCATCACAGGATGTGGCTTGTCCATCTTTCTGAATTTGGTGCTTTGCCCTGCAATCTCTGTGGCAAACCCTTACCTCTCCCACATACATTCCCCTCCTATCCTCCATGGCTGTAGGGTCGGTACTTTGGGGTGTTCCTGGCCTACCTTCTGCATTCTCATTCCACCACCTAGAAGCTTCCAATCTTCTTTGATAACATAGGACACAGCTTGAAATGATCTCATGTAATGAGGTCAGAGTTTTCTTTGGAATGACTTTAGGATGCCAGAATCCTCCTCTCATGGTCCCTCTTGGTATGGAGGGGCATGGTTCTCAAAGACAGCAACGTGTCCTTGGGCCACTCATTTGGGCCTCTCTGATCCTCCTTTCTCCTCGTCTTTATGAGGGAGATGTTTGGAACCTTTTTTGTGGTGGAACCTATGGACACTTTCTCAGTATAATTTTTAAATATGTAATATGAAATACATAGTGTTATTGAGGAAGTCAATTCTATTGAAATTCAGTGATAATGTTTTTAATTTTCCAGACCCTAGTTAAAACTCTTGTGGAGTCTAGGTCTCCATGATTCCTTGGCTTAAACCAAGGCCCTTTGTTCCTGGCTATAGCAGTGGTGAGCAGAGTTTAATGATAGCCCTAGCCCCATACCTTCTTGAGGTCTGACAGCTTTGGGCCCCAAAACATTGTGCCATGGGGCAGCTTTGCCTCTACCTTCCGCTTGCTCCACCCAACAGGTCCAGGACTGAAATGTGTCAACGCTAATTGGATGTTTCCCTCTCTCAGGCCTGTGAAGCCACCATTTGCCTGTGTATTCCTTTCTGGGGCTGGAGAAGACTGCAAATCACCTTAGAGAAGTTTGTTAACCAAGGCACTGACCTGAACCTCTTCCAGATGGAAATGTGCAGTTACCTGGTAAGTGGAATTCTCAGATGGGCCAAAGAGGAGTTAGCTGTTAGTGGTTCCAGATTGGCCTGGCAGGAAGTCTCTAGTGGAGAGTCCAAGGGATCTATGCTTGCCCCTGTGCTTTTTAACATATTTACCAACTTGGATGAAAGGTTAAAAATTTAGAGATGATGCTAAGCTGGGAGAAGAGCTCAAGATTTTGGTGACAAAATCCAAATTCTAAAAGATCCTAAAACTAATCAACCCAGTGATCGACCATGATTTCAGAGGACCAATGATGAAGCATGTCATCCCACTCCTGACAAGGAGGTGATGGGCCCAGGGAAAGAACTGATGGTGCCTGGATAAAGATTGAAACATACTTTTTTAAGCTTTCTTTATTTTTTCTTGAATTTTTTTGTCTACGTATTCTTTAACAACATGACTATTATGAATATGCTTTGCATGATTACATATGTATAACCTCTATCAAACTACCTGCCTTCTCAGTGGGAGGTGGGGTGAGAAGGTAGGATGGGAGAGAATTTGAAACTCAAAGTTCTAAAAACAAATGTGAAAACTGAGGAAAAATAAAATACTAAATAAAAAGGCAAACAAAAAAGCAATTAAAAAGACGCACAATTAAAAACCCAAAGAGGCGACGGGGCCAGGATTAAGAATAGGACATTTTCTAGGGCTGCCCAATATAGGCGTTTATCTTACTGAGCTATAGCTCTCCCTTCCACATCGCAGCTTCCCCATCACACTTTTGACATTGCAGGTTGGCATAAGAAATTAATTGGGGATTTTGGGGGAGTTTTGTGGAAGCCATAGGGGACACACGAAGGCCAGCAGACAACACAAAACGTTTAGAAACTCAGAAATGCATAAAATGTCCGTATAGTATTGTATAACATCAAACCAAATTTTACAATAAGATAAAGGAAAAAGAAAAAATTAAGACTTCTCTACTATGGAGGGAGGGGCAAAAATTTTACATGGATTATCTAGATCATGGGGGTGCTGCAACCCTAACTGCCACGATGTGGAAGGGATAACTGTGTGCATGCATATTTGTTATGGGGACAAGGTAAATGGGAGAGGAAGAAGATAGACTTTTGTTAATTAGAAAATTAAATTAAAAATTTTCTTGGCAGGCTAGAACTGAGCAGACAGAATCTAAAAAAATGGAATTTAGTGGGAATAAATGCAGCCCACATTTGGGTTTTTAAAAACAGCTTCTCAAGCACCAGGTGCGAGAAGCATCAGTCAAACACACTTTGTCCAGAAAAGCTCCCTGAGGCCAGGCGCTGCCTCCCCTTTTCTTGTTATCTGCGGTGCTTCTCTGTCCTGGACTCCACAGAGGCTTAGTGGATGTTTGTTGTGGGGCATTGAGCCTTCTCTTCCCCAAGCCAAGCCTCCCGGAGTCTCCATCCTTGCTCAGCTAATCTAAGTGACTGGACACGAGCCTTCTCACCTATCGACACTATCTTTGGGGGCAGAGTTTGTTTCTTTTTTGTGGTTCAGTCAGCCTGGCTTCTTCCTCTGCCAGTGCAGGCCGTGGCCCCTCTGCAGCTTACAAGGGGATCCTTGTAGGCTTTTCCGGTCCCCCAGCGCTTGCTTTGGAGCCCCTCTGGTTGTGAGCCTTCCTGCTAGTCCCTGGAAAGACCTGCAGTGTAGGACTCACACCCTTGACACCATCAAGGGAGAGCTGAATCTTTTGGAGCTTTGAGGCGCGCAGACCCCAGCCTTGGAGGCTGCCTGGCTAGTGCTTCTTGGACATCCACCAGAGGGGCTCAGGGAGAGATTGTGACCGTCATCAAGTACAGGCCTCGGTGCATCCCAGCTTCTCCTGTGCGAACAACTGGGCTCTGTTCTTTCCTTCGTCCAGGCTAGGAAAGACCCTGCCCTCTTGGACACGTTTTGTGCAGAAGCCATTGGCTACTATGACAGTGAGTGGGCCAAGATTAGGGCAGCTGCCTGCAGCTTTACAGGTGAGCTGATGGATATCATTTATAGGGTTGGCCCAACAACTCCCATTTATTGAACCACGTATGAGGCCCCTTCCATTCGGGGCAACACAGTAGTTGTTGTGCTTCTCATTTGCAGAGGAGAAAACTGAGGCTCAAGGAGGTGACTTGCCCAGGTTCACACAGCTAGGGAGTGCCCATGTCCTGCCTGAGGATGCTTAAACCCCTTTCCTTCCACTGACCCTGCTGTGTCTCAAAGGGCCCTTAGCTTCCCTCAAGGACTGACTTGGGACTCACATCTTGTGGGAAGCCTCTTCTGACTGCCCCAAAGCTGGAGTCCATTGTAAGCAAATCTCCTCACTCATGTCAGCTCTGGCCAGATGCCATTGGCAGATGACTTGTTCTTCAGCCTGCAGTTGCCCGCGGAGGGCTGGGCTTGGGATCAGGAGGACCTGGCTTCTCAACCAGCCTCCAGGACCTTCTGTGTGACTCTGGGGATACCATGGGCAAGACGCTCCTCCTCTTGGCCTCAGTTTCTTCATCTGTAAAGTGGGGATAAGAATGTCACCCATCTCTCAGCATGGAAGCTGCCATAGAAGCGCCAGTCCTTGGGATGCTGGTGATGCTGTGGAGCAGGGTAGGAAGTGGAGAGCTCTAGGAAGTACAGGAAACTTCTGTTGTCACTACAGGATATGTTCTGGAGCAGGTGGTCCCCCAGAACCTGGGGGAGATGGACTTGGAGCGCCTGGGTCAATGTAAGTCATGGGGCCTCTGACCTCCAGTCACTGGGATGGGCTTGTGGGCACTTAAGCACTGTGGACAAGGCACAAACCTCTCTGCCCATCCCAAGAAGCTCTGTGGAGGTCTGGGGAGGGTCTCGAGGGGTGGGCAGGTGGAACCAGGTACTGTCTCTAACTTACTTCTGTGGGGGGCCAAAGGCTTCTGTTGAAGGCTCTGTCCATTCTACACCAGAGCTGTGCCTGCTGGTTGGAAAGCTAGGAAAGCTTCTCACCTTGCCCCCCCCCCCATCTGCCATGCCCCCAGGACTGTCAGGGAGACTTCAGCCATTGCTGATACCTGAGATTTCTGCTGTCAGTGGCTTTCCAACAGGTTCTCAAAGGGCCCAGAGAGCTCCCTGTGAAGTCCTTGATGCTCTGGACAACAGAGGAGGCTCTGGTGTAGACACCCCCAAGAGGGCTGCTCTGGGATACAGAGGCAGCTCTAGTGTAGATATCCCAGAAAAATAATCTGTTAGATAAAAGAGAACAAGTTGCATTTCTTCCATTTTCTGTCTTTCCTCATCCCATGAGACCTTGTTTTCTTTCTTATTTTCTTTTACTCCCTGCCCTCAACAAACATTTATTTTCTCTTCCCTATACTGCCCGCCCATCGATGAAAAGAAAATGAAAACCAAGCCTTTAGCCCAAGATGCCCAGTTAGGGCAGAGGAAGGCGTGCCTTGGCCAGGAGGGGAAGCAGGAATCTCCTCTCAAGTCCTGAACCCGTGTGAATGCCTTTTCTTTCTCTGTCTTCCCCCTCCTCCTCTCTGCTCAGGAACTGAGGGTGTCCAGCCAAGGGCAATTGAGCATTGAGCTCCTACTTCTTGCCAGGACCTGGGCCGGGTGCTGAAAGGCTGCAGGCTGCAGTTTCCCACAACTCACAGATATTTCCTTCTCTTGTTCACTTTCAGGTCTCCAAGCGCTACAGATGGACCCTGAGCCCATTGTCCAGAGTGCTGCGAAGGAAACTCTTTCTCTTCTGAGCAGGGAGCTAGAGAAGTGTGGGAATATGTCTGTGGCCCTAGTGGAGAACTCTATCTCCTCAGAGTCTTAGCTGGTGGCTCTTGCCCTCTGCCCTCCTGGGAATGTTCGATACTGAATGGGATAGATCCAAGGCTCAGGGAAATAGCCTGTTGTCATTCAAGAAAGTCTTGACGCACCTCCCCTAGCCAGGGAGCAGCAGGAGCAGTGGTGCTCAGGGCAGATAGGTGCCTTGGCCTTGGCCCTCCCTTGGAGGGGAGCTGAGAAGTAGAGCTGTAGAAGTTCTGGAAAGGATGGACAGGGATGGAGAGGTGGCAAGTCCACCCATGGACAGGAGAGTGTCTGGAGGGACAAGGCCAAATGTTCCCTACCAGAAATCTCCTACACATTTGTCTTTCTTCTTTCTTCTCTGCCTCTTTCTTCTTCCCTTTTCCTCATTCTCCTTGTCTTTCTCTTCAAAGCATTCAGGTCCCAGCAGAGGCCTCTGGGATCCAAAATCTCTTGACCTGAACTACCTGAGATTTTAATTTTCCAATTGAATAACTACAGGGGGACTCCCCAGAGTCTTGACCTTTAAGGAAGAGTGAAACTTTGGCTGATGTGGTTCCCCTTGATTGGCGAGGCCTTGGGCTTTCTACTTCAGAGGACCATGGTTAGCATTCACCACCCGGCACACCTTGGGTCTAACTCTGATGCTGACCCATGACTGTAGCAAGGTTCTGTGGTTAACTGAGTCTTGGGTCCTGGGCGGGAAGAGCCCTGCTCACAGCTGCCAATGTTCTTTGAGTCTGAGCTGCCAACATTTGGAGGGGATTTTCTGAGTTTTTCTTGAGGGCCTCTGGAGCACGAATTCCATAAACCTCCATCTTGGGAGGAAATATAAGGTTTTGTCTAGTTTCAATCTTGATAGTTTCCCCCTCTAGGGTTTTTCTGGGTGTTGGTTTTTCATGAAGCTGCTTTGTTTTTATTCTTGGTGAATTCTAATAAAGTTTCTTTTCCTGACCCTGTTTGGCCTCATTCTTTCCCCACACCATCCAGCCTAATCTTCAATGACTATACATCATGATGACACGGAATTGTCTGCTTGTGAAACCTTGTTTTACAAAATACTCTCACGTACAACTTCCCCACTCCCCGCATCCTGGGGCGCTGTTTAACAGAGGAGGGCCTTGATTTGCCCCAAATCATTCATCCACAATGCCATAGTTAGGACTTCAGCCCCGGCCTTTTGGCTCCCAGTCCAATGGGCTCAATGTTTCCTCAAGAACATACAGTCAGATTTGAGGATGCCAGACCCTTTTTTCTCTTCATTTCTCCAATTTCCCAGTTTGGTTGAAGGAGCTGGAGCTGCATCTCCAGGAGAAGACTCAGAGGAGGCGTGAAATCAGCTGGAAGAGGGATCAGCTTTGTTCTCCTTGGCCCCAGAAGTCAGGGCTTATAGCTAAGGGTGGAGTTTGCAAAGAGCAAGTTAGATTGGCTTTCAGGAAGAAACTTCTGACCATCAGAGCTATCCAAAGGCATAATGGGCTGTCTTGGGGGCAGTGGGTTTTCCTGTTGGAAGCCTTCAATCAAAAATTGGATGCCCACTTATTGGGGATGCGATAGAGGAGATTCTTTGGGAGGAGGGGCATGGGTTGGACATGATGGTGCCTGTTCTCCTTTCCAGTTTCCAATCTATGATTCTGAGAAATCCTATCTGAAATATAGGATTGCAGCATCACCAGCAAAGTTCCTTGGAAATGCAGATCTTTCTTGGTTCTGTCACTCTTGCTGTGGTAAGCCTTGTGCCCTTGTTGATAATAATGAGAGTTAGTTCTAGGAGCGTTCAATTAGACAGCATTCTAGCCCACTGGGTTCTGTATCTGAACTAAACCTGGCTGTATGCTGATGGGAATTGCATCACCTGCTTAAAAAAAAAACACACACAACCAAACCAGCAGAAAATTCCCACCCTCTGTCTTTTTGTTTTTCTTCACAGGAGCTCATTATGCCTACAGCAGGCAAACACTTCTACAGGGTTAAAGCTTGGTGGTGCTTAATAAGCTTGGCAGGCTGCCAGGTCATTAGCTCTTCAGAGGCAGGAGTCATATCGACTCTGGGGATGACCCCAGCCCCACTTCTTTCTTGTGCCAGCTTGGATTTCCATAACAACTGACATTTGATACGGGGAGTTAGCCAGGAAGTAAGCTAATTCCTTGCTTGGAGTGGAGTTTTACCATTGCAGCTCTTCCCAGAGTACAGATCTAAGGAAATGGCACTCTGGTGTCCCAGAATCTCTGGATAACAGGTTTAGAAGGGACTTTGGAGACTGCTGAGCCCAAACTCGACCTGGGCATGCACGACCCTAGACAACACACCAAGAAGTGATTATCCATCTGTTACCTGAAGACTCTCGGTGAGGGAAAACCTTAGTTCCAGTGGTCCTGTTGTGCCATGGGGAGCTGTTAGCCTGAACCTAAGAGTTCATGGATAAATTTCAGGAGGATCTATTAACTTGAATTACATGATATTCTACGGAGAGAGAAATAACACCAACCAATTCATTTTAAAGGGAGCCATGTGGTTTATGGCATCTTGTGCTATGTAAAATCACCTATTATTGCTAATGATCAAGCTATGAATATGCAAATGTGTAGTATATGATGAATGAATACTATATATTAATATGTCATAAATATAACATGTAATTAATAGGAATAAAATTCATATTACAATGGGAGTAAATATGTCATTTTATTAATATATGGATGAATATATGGTTAATAAAAAGTAACTGCCATCCTTTGAGCTTGTTATCTCATCTCAAAGGATTTGCTGGAATGTCTTAGGTTGATTCAGATGACTTCATTGTGGTCCAGTGTTGATTTAAACAAAAGTCAATTTCAATTGATCCACTTACTCAGAGCATCTTACAGAATGGAAACTCTTGAAGGCATTCTTTAGTGCTTAGCACATAGAAGGCACTTAAAAAGTTATTGTTGAATCAAATCAAATGGTAACAGTTCATTCAACCCTCATTTATTAAGCCCTTTAATGTGCCAGGCAATGTGTTAGGAGCTGGGGATATAAACATAAACAATGACATTGTCTCTCCCCTCAAGGACCTTACATTCTACTGGGAGAGAAATAACATTAACCAGCCCATTCATCAGCATTTATTAAGCACCTACTATGTGTCCGGGATTTTGATATATGCCTGGAGTACAGAAAAAAAATAACAACCCCTGCTTTCAGGGAACTTACATTCAATCACCACCATTATGGTCATCATCTACTTTAGCCAATTGTAGGGGCAAGTAGTCGTCCATTGCCAGGCACTTTTGTTCTCATTCCATGCCCATCCTTCATTCTACTGGTTCCTTGATATTTGAAACGGAACTTTTCAAATTCAAAGCTTTGTGAGATTCAAATCTCTTTGTGATTTATCTGGAAAGGTTCAGTTGAGTTCATTTTAAAAGGGAGCCATCTGGTTTATGGAAATTTAGGGCTAAATCTCTCCTTTGGTCACTAAAATATTTGCATTGGGTGCCACAGCTTTCTGATATTTCTCTGGAAGCCGGATGTTCAGAGAATGGTTCTGTCCTGTCTGTGGTTTCCCTGGCATCTAAAAAGTAGGCAAGATGGTTGAGTTGGGGGTGGGAGTGCATGGCTAATGTGTGAGTGGCCTCCATCACAGTGGTATGATGTTTTGAATGATGGCAACTGGCAGTCAATAGGATCTTCTGACCCCGGATATACTTGAACCCCAACCAGGAGGAAGTCTTCGAAAGGACCTAAAGATAGATACAGCAGTGACTCTGAGAAAACATAAACTCCTTGGAAGTAAAGACTTTGTGCCCAACAATTCTACAGTAGGTGATTAATAAATGCTTGTTGACTGATTGACTTCCAAAGAGTGAGACTCAAAGAGCTGGACTCTGGGCAGTGTGGGGTAATGAACAGAGAAGTGATTCTGTGACCTGGTTCAAGCCTTACCTCTGACACATAGTCGCGTGATGTTAGGCAAGTCCTTTAACCCCAATTCAGTTTTCTAAGACTAGAGGTTGTTGAGAAGATGCTGACTTCCATTATCAGCTGGTGTCCCTTCACTGGAGAGTTCCTTTTACCAATGAAATCTGAGGTCCAGTTCCTACCCCTTTCCTTGTATTATGCAGAGATCCAAATTAGAGAAGGCAACATTGATCACCACCGACCTGTTGAGAGGGATTATTACTGCTTTGGCATGCAAGGGACTGCTTCTAGGAATAATGATTATGTGAATATAGTAATATAATATGAATATATATTATTCATGTGGATAATATTTATTATTATGTGAATAATTATCATTGATCATACTATTATTTGGAGAATCATTTTAAAACCTAACTTCTTCTTTGATCCCTCTAAAGGTACTATCTATTCAAAAAGAGGGGGGCTGGAGTAGATTGATGATGGTAAGCTCTTTGAGGGAAGGGACTCCTTGAGCGCACCATACCTGTGCTTCATATTATTGATTGACGACTGATTGTAAAGCCCTTGGGTTTCCTCTCAGATTTAGATCTATGAAGCCAGGATGTAATTAGTGCCACTCTTTGTGGATAGGAATTGCATCACAATACCCAGCACATAACAGGGCTTACTAAATGAGGGTTGAATGAATCGTTACCATTTGATTTGATTCAACACTAACTTATTAATTGCCTCCTATAAGCTAAGCACTAAAGAATGCAATGACAAGAAGAATCACCATGCCTTCAAGAGTTTCCATTCTGTAGGATGCTCTACCCCTCCCCTTTCTCAGCCTTCTCTTCCCTACCCCCAACCTTTGACTCTGGGAGCAGCCCTCCTTTAGGGACACTCAGCATTAAGGGACTCAAGTCCAGTGAATTCACCTGTCACATTACAGTGATAGAGGGGTGGGGCAGGGGAAAACTTCTACCCCTCTTGTTCCTCTACTTCTGGTCTGAAATTACAATCAGCAGAATCACCCACTCATTCATCACACAGCTCAACTAAAAGGAGGAGTGGAAAGAGTGTTGGGTTGGTCCCAATTAGCTCTACTACAAACTTCTTATGTTTCTAATAGAGCTGGGGCATATATATGGCTCCCCTTCTCTGGGCCTCAGTGTCTTCCTCTGAAAAAGATGAGAGTTGGGATGGATGACCTTGGAGATCATTCTCATCTCTGAATCCCTCTCCTCTCAAGCTCAGTTTGCTTCTCTATTTAACAAGACAGTTTCAGAATTCAAATCCTGGGCTTTAGATTCGCAAGACCAAGGTTCAGCTCTTAGTTCTTCCGCTGATTGTTCGTGTGGCTTTGGACAAAACAGCTCACCTCACTGACTCTGTTTCTTCATCTGCAAAAACGAGGGTGTTGAATTCCATGGGCTTTGGAGATGTTTCTGGCTGAGTGCTCTCCAAGGTCCCTCCATCACCACTGTTCTGTGGGCTGCAGATGTTCCTGCAGGTGGAGCCCTTTCATCTTTGCCTCCCAGCCCCTGCCTCTCAGTCTCCACCCCTACCTGGGTCTCACTCAAACTCCCCCTAGATTTAGCTTTTCTCTGAGCCTGGGGTGCTTGGCTCCCAGCCTGGTTGCCTTGGTGACCGGTGCCTAGGAGGACAAAGGAGGGAGATGGCTGGAGCTTTTCCTGCTAGGTCTTGTCGATGAGGAAGTTCAGACCGTGGAAACTCCGCTGTCCTGCCATCCACCTGCCTTCGCTGACTGCGTTCTCTTTCTGGAGGAGGGCTGAGCCCACCACTTCATCCAAAGGGGACATGTGTAAGAGCCTGACTACCGCAGAATGGAAGAAAATCTTCTATGAGAAGATGGAGGAGGCTAAGCCCGCTGACAGCTGGGATCTCATCATGGACCCTAACCTGCAGCACAATGTTCTGGCCCCAGGCTGGAAGCAGTACTTGGAGCAGCATGCCTCAGGCAGGTGAGCCATTCCAGGTTCAGGAGGGAGGGAGGCCTGGCCCCCCACCCCCACGCCAGCAACTCAGGCTGGCAGTCACCTATGTCCTTCCCCTCTTCATGTGGTGACAGCCGGAGTTGAGAAAGGGCATTGGTAGACTGGAAAGGTCACAGCTAAGAAGGGGAGGCAGTACACTGAAACCAGTGAGCACAAGGAGGGTGTCCAAGAGTCTAGAGTTTCAGAGGAGAGACAAGCTAAAAACTCTAGTCTTTGGACTATGTGATGGGAGAGGATTGGAAGGTTTTGGGAACTAGAGAACAGGAACCTGAGAGTGGAACAAGGACCTGGAGTTTCAGTGGGAGCAGGCTGTAGGGGGAGGCTGGAAGCTTGAGTCTTCATGGTATCATGGAGAAATCACAGGCTTTGGAGGAGATCACAGGACCTGGGTTCAACTCTTACCTTTGCTGGTTTACCTTTGACTTATTCTTCTATTCTCCACCCCTTTTCCACTTAACTCCTCTAAGCCTCAGTTTCCTTTATCTATACAATGAAAGGATTGGAGTAGATAGTCTCTGAAGTCCCTTCTAGCACTAAGTCTGATTCTGTGACCTCTCTGGACCTCAGTTTCCTCTTCTGTAAGATGCAGGGGATTGGACTACAATGTCTCTGAGGTCCCTTGTTCGAAATATGAGCCTGTGATTTCTTCTTTCCAGGGCTCATGGAACTAACTAGACAGTGGGCTGGGACAGCTAAACTGGACAAGATGGGTGAGATGAGGTGGTCTTTGGGTGCAGGTGGAGGATGAGACCCTCCTCCCTTACCAAGTGTCTACAGGTGTTAGTTAACCTATGATGCTGTGGTGTGCTCACTCACTCTATTCCAGAGTCTTCCTGCTGTTACAGTATCCCTGGAAAGGGTGGGTGAGAAGAGCTAACTCAGGATAACAGGGTGCTCAAGCCCCTTGGGTGGGGGGTAGGGGAGCCCTTCTTCACAAAAGGGTTCTAGTAGCACCATCTCTGAAGAGATGGAGGCTAAACAAGGGGACTTTTCTAGGTTTCACTTCTGAAGGGAGGAGAGGGGGTTGACTTGCTAATTTTAAACATTTACTACATGCTATTTTGATGCAACAGCTCCCCCTAAGCCCTCCCTGCAAAGTCCATTGGGGAAGAGGACTGACAATAGACAAGTGAGGGTCCTAGGCAGCTGCCACAGCGTTTGCCTGGTGGAATATTATTCTCCCCTTTCTTTTGCAGCACAGCCAAGGTGTTCCCCTCTGCTCTCACCTCCTTTACCACTTGCTTCCATGACCAAGCACACCCTCAAACCTCTGCCCAAAGACCTTGGTGCTAACCCCACAGGGCTGGAGGGGGCTTAGATCTAAGCTTGCCAGGGAAGGCCATGGAGGGAGGTCTGCTTTCCTTGGCCGCCTTCTCCTCATGTACTTGCTGGTTTCCCAAGCTTTGCCTTCCCTAGGTGCCTCATGGGCGGGGGTGAAAGATGAAGCTGGACAGGAAGGGTCCTTGTGGCAGGGCAGTGGGAAATGCAGCTGGTTGTGGAGTCAGAAGCCCTGGGTTCAAATTCCCCCTCTGTGTGACCCTTCATGGGCCTCAGTTCCTCCTTTGTGAAATGAATAGATTAGACCAGTTTGGGGCAGCTAGGTGGTGCAGTGGATAGAGCACCAGTGCAGGAGTCAGGACGACGTGAGTTCAAATCTCACCTCAGACACTTGACACTCACTAGCTGTGTGGCCTTGGGCAAGTCACTTATCCCCAATTGCCTAATACTGGGTCATCTCCAGCCATCCTGATGAATATCTGGTCACTGGATTCAGATGGCTCTGGACAGAAGTGAGGCTGGTGAACTGCACAACTCTCCCTCACTGAAAAAAACAAAAAGTCAAGTGCAAGTCATGTCATCATTTCACTGATAGCATGGTCTTCTTCGGCAATGAAGATCGAACACACACACACACACACACACACACACACACACGCACAGATTGGACCAGATGACCTCACAAGTCTCTTCCAAATGCCACCATGATACCAAGATTCTATGAACAAATGTATCCTGAGCACTTACTGTGTTCGTGGCGCTTCCAGTCTAGGAGGGGGATTGAGGACTTAGACAGAAAAGCAGACCTGGCTGTAAAATACGAAGCCATCTGGGATAGCTGCAGATGGACAGCCCAGGCAAAAAAAGGTCATGGGTGTTCACTTCACCTGTTAAGGCTCCCTGGAGGAGGAGAGGTCTTGGGCTGGACCTTGTAGGGTGGGTAGAGAGGAAAGCAAAGGGCATTGGGAAGATAAGTTAAAGTTTTAGAATTCTGGACTTGGAGATGGGAAAATCTAAGTTCAAATTCTGCCTCAGATACATTAGCCCTGTGACCCTGGACACAGGGACACCTCCCTCAGTCTCAGGTTCCCCATCTATAGAATGGGCATTATGATAGCACCTATTTCATAGGTTTGCTTCAAGGAACAAATGAGATGGTTAGTGTTTATGTGGCATTTTAAAGTTTGCCGGGAGCTTTACAAGTGTTATCTCGTTCTATTCTCACAACAACTCTGGGAGGTAGGTGTCAACGTTACCCCCATTTTTACAGACAAGGAAACTGAGACAGACATTAAGTGACTCGCAAAGGGTCACACAGCTATTAAATATTTGAAGCTAGATTCGAACTCAGATCTTCCTGACTCCAGGTCCAGTTCTCAATGCACTGAACCACCTAGCTGCCTATACATAGTGTGCTGAATTTATTAGTTGTTACTGTTGTTATCATTAGGATTATTATTATCACTGGTGTCATGAGCAAAGGTCCCAAGACTAAACATCATTGATTTAGAGGTGGAAGGGACATTGGAGACCATCGAATCCAACCATCTCATTTTACAGATGAGGAAACTGAGGCACTGAGAGTTGATCACAAAGGAAGATCGCACAGAGGCAGGATCTTCAGAGGAGGCAGTGAGGTGTGATTGTGGAGGGAGGGAGGGAAAGGGACCATTTTTGGGAAGTCTCTAATTTTTTAAGCCCCACTCATTACTCTGTACTGTTTCATGCTGAGACAGGAACGCACACACTATTTTGAGAGGACCAGCCTGGATAAAACGGAAGGTTGGCATGGGGGAGGGGCGCTGGGATCAGATTGAATGAGTAAATTGGTGTCTTATTATGGGGGCTTTAAATGCCAGGTTAATGAGCTTGGACTTGAGCCTGTAGGAAATAAGGACCTGGTAAGCCGCATACCCTGAGCAGCCTACCCTCGAGGAAGACTCTCCCAGGATGAACGCCCTGAGGGATGGGGCCGGGAAGCAGAGGGCCGCTAATGAGCCAGCAATAAACCCTCCCAGCTCCGTGGTCCCCCGGGCGAGGGCTGTGGTTGCCGGGAGACGCAGGCTGCTCCATCCCCTCCCCGCTCTCCTCCCCCGTCCCCACAGGTTCCACTGCTCGTGGTGCTGGCACTCCTGGCAGTCTTCGCACTTGGTCATTCTCTTCCACATGTTTCTGGACCCGACCCAGAGGATGGGCTGCGTGAGAATGCGGGTCTTTAAGCAGCTGTGCTACGAGTGTGGCACCGCCCGGATGGACGAGTCCAGCATGCTGGAGGAAAACATCGAGGGCCTGGTGGACAATCTCATCATCAGCCTCCGGGAGCAGTGCTATGGCGAGCGCGGCGGCCAGTACCGAATCCACGTGGCCAGCCGCCAGGACAACCGGCGCCACCGGGGGGAGTCCTGCGAGGCCTGCCTGGCGGGCATCAACCACTGGAAGCCCAGCGAGAAGATGCTGGAGGAGGAGGCCACCACCTACACCTTCTCCCGGCCGGCCAGCCCCAACAAGGCTTCCGAGGGGGGCCAGGGCTGCAACTTCTGCTCCATCCCCTGGTGCCTCTTCTGGGCCACGGTCCTGCTGCTCATCATCTACCTGCAGTTCTCCTTCCGCAGCTCTGCCTAACGGGCCGGCGCGGTGGGCTAAGCCACGTGCCCGGAGAGCGCAGGGATAGGGTCAGCTGGTCCAGACCGTCTTGGCTTTCCTTGCACGTTCCAGGCTTAGTTGTCTTGGGGTGTCCTAGAGAAATCCCGGGGAGGGGGACTTCGGTCTTCTTCCTCTGACCCCATTCCACACCCCATCTTTACCGCCTCTAGGACCCTACCTAAAATCCCCCCACCATTGGCTTTGTCCCATTTCTATGACCTTCTATTAAATGATAGATACCAATGGTTATCAATCCTCACAGAGGGTAAATGAGGAAACACAACTGTCGCCATCCTCTTTAACATAAGACAGAGAGAGAGGGAGAGAGAGAGAGGGAGAGAGAGAGAGAGAGAGAGAGAGAGAGAGAGAGAGAGAGAGAGAGAGAGAGAGAGAGAGAGAGAGAGCGCCCCTCTGTCCCACAAATAAGGATGTTTGGGACCAGGCCCTCAGTCTTCCCTCTCCTCTCAGTCCCTAGGATTCAGTTTCTGAGGCTGATGTGTTGTCTTCTGGGGATTGTCTTGGCTCAGAACAGTCAGGAACAAAAATGAAAATTCAGCTTCCCACCCATTGTATCCTGACTCATGGAGGATGCCTAAAGGCTCTCCTACTTAGGAACTCTCAATCTGAGCAGTTCTGTATCTCTGACCTATCACCTCTGGATGGAGGAAGGAGGGAAGGGAGGACATTAATAGCAGATAATAGAGGCCCAAACTTCTAGAGCTCACTGGGCCCTTGGGAGGTCTGGGTAGAAACCCAAGGCTGAGGAGACAGACCTCCTGGGCACTGTTGCTTAAACCACCTTTGCACAGCTGGGAATCACTGCTCAAGAGACTTTACCTCAACTTAGTACAGCACCTGGCACATAGTAGGTGCTTAATAAATTCTAGTCAGCTAACTGAGGTGGCAGACTAAAGGGGATGATGGTGAGGGGTAGAGAAAGGCTATGGAAACCAACATCTTTCATGTGGGGATAAAGCCCAGTTCGGTGTGGAGACTAGGGGATTTTCTGACCTTGAGTGGGATGATGAATTGGCTCCAGGCTAAGGAAGCAATCCATTAGCCCATAGCATGTGTGGAGATCTGAAATTCCTTTCTACCACATGCTAATGGCCCCTACTTCCTGGGATGGTGTCTTTGTTTTCTCATCTTGGGGATGATCAGGTGTGTGCGTGTGCATGTGTGAGTGTGTGTGTATGTGTATGTGTGTATGTGTGTACACCTCATGCTCCATGTAAACTTCAACAACCCAGGATTTAGACTCCGCACCCCCTCCTCTATTTGTCTCATTTCCACGTTCTTGCTGCGTGTCTTCCTTCTGCCTTCTCTCTTCTTTAACTTAGTGGAGGCTGCGTTGACTTCTGAGAAATCGCTATGACAGCTCTAACATTTCCACTATCTTGGAGGAATTTCATACTGAATCCTGGTTGCTTCTGTGGCGGGCATTCTCTGGCACTGGTCATCTCCTCTCTGGCATCACCCAGCTTCTTAGCTTCCAACCTTTATCCTATCCCCAAAGAAGTACTTGTGGGTTCCTCCCTCCCTCCCTCTCTCCCTGCTTCCCTTCCTTCCTTCCTTCCTTCCTTCCTTCCTTCCTTCCTTCCTTCCTCTCTTCCTCCTCCTTTCCTCCCTCCCTTCCTTGTCTCATATCTATTTGTTGGACCGCAGATCTTGGCACTGACATTTGCTAGTTACATGACTCTGGGTAACCTGCTTAACCTCTCTGTTTTGCTTTTCCTATCTCTAAACCAGTGAGTGGGGCGGTCTCTATGGTTGCTGCTAGTCCTAAGTCTTGTGATGGAATGATTCTGGATCATGAGGTCAGAGAGGTCAAGGTGAGGAGTCGGGATGATTTACGCAATTCACCATGGGCTCCTTCGATTGCACCACCATTTCCAGAATTGGATGGAGCCATAGAGAGGTGGCGAATGCCCTCACCTTGGGAGTGAACTCTGAGATGTACTCTGGAGACTTGGGCAGAGGAGGAAAGGCGTTGAAATGTCTGCCTTTACCTTCAATATTCATGTACTTAGGGGCAGCTAGGTGGTGCAGTGGATAGAGCACCAGTGCAGGAGTCAGGAGGACCTGAGTTCAAATCTCACCTCAGACACTTGACACTTATTAGTTGTATGACCTTGGGCAAGTCACTTAACCCCAATTGCCTCATCCTGGGTCATCTCCAGTCATCCTGATGAATATTTGGTCACTGGATTCAGCTGGCTCTGGAGGAGAAGTGAGGCTGATGACCTGCACAGCCCTCCCTCACTCAAAACAAAGTCAAGTGCAAGTCATGTCATTATTTCTCTGTTAGCATGGTCTTCCTTGGCAACGAAGGACAAACACGCACATTTGACAAGTTATGTGTTTCTTCTTTGCCTTGGGTAAAGGTTGCAGAGACAGAATCTTGTGTATAAGTCAATATTTTTACCCCCAGTGGTCACGGGTGACACTCTACCCTGTACCCTTACATCCTTTAGTAGCTTCTTGATACAGCCTTCATCCTCTCCTTAGTCCCTCCCCCTGAGCAGTTAGCTGTGCCCTGGACCAAAGGCTTGACAGAACTTTAGAGAACCTTAGAGATATTCCCCCCACAAAAGTCCTCATTTTATGGCCGGACACATTGAGGCCCAGAGAGGGGAAGGGAGTTGCCCATGATCCCCAGAGCAGTAAGTGGAACCTGAGATCAGAAAAAATAAATAATCGTGGATCTGCCTGAGGGATTCTCAGGTGTGACCTGCCTGGGAGCAGGGTCAAGTAGGTGTGAGATGGGTAATAGAAAAGAGTGTGTTTTACTTGACTGTGTAAATTTGTTACAAAGGGTTTTGTTATTGTTTTTCAAAGTTGGGGAGGAGAGAAGAGAAAGTTGATTATTTTCACTGAAAGTAAAACTGAAAGAGAGCTAACAGCAGAGCTGGAATTTGAACTCTGGTTCTCCAATCCCAGCTCCAGGGTTCTGGGTGATCCTAGCTCTGGTGCTCTGGATAAGCCCCATCCCCTCTTCTCTAGCCCTGGGCTTGCTTCGCCAGAGCTTTCTTTTTCTCTTTTACGGAGACACAGCAGACTATGCAGGGACTCTCTGTGGCTAGACTGCTGTTCTCTCCATAAAGGCTGGGGGGGTGCTATTTAAGCAGCCGTTCTGCACTCTCTCTCTGATACCTCTGAGCCTGGGCCTTAGATTCCCTTGACCAAAGTTGGTGAATTTTCCCAAGTGCCTGGAAAGCTCTCTTCCTTGGCCACATAGAATGACTTGTGCAGGGCAGGAGCTAGTTAGGGAAGGAGACCATCTTGGGATGGGGGAGCCTTAGAGATAGCATCCCAAATTAGTGATGACCTTCCCCGGCCACCAATGGAGTTCATTCAGCCCCAGCTTTGCTCATAAGCATAGAAAGAGCAATTATCTGAACCTACAAGGGTGGAGAAGAGACCCTTGGTTTTGGTAAAGCAAGTTAGGCACCTAGCTAAGGTTACAGGAGGAATGTTGAACATAGAACACTTTAGAGGCTTCATGACAAATGGGTTAGGAATGATCTGTTCATTAAGGCAGGTCCCTGAAAGATCTTGAAGGCCTTTTATTGGCTTTGTTTGTGTGTTTGGACAGAATCAGTAGAAATGAAGATGAACTTCTTTAAATTCTATAATTCAGATTCAGCCCTGGTTCCGATGGTTCTTAATTTTTTTGAGATCGGTCCTACATTAAAATGCTTCCTGGTGTTTAATTAAAAAAATTTTTTAAGAAAGGGCCTGCAGATGGCAGTCTTGGAACAGTCTTATTAAGCAAACCAATGGAGCTAGGCTGGGAATCCAGCTTTCTTCACCCCCCTCCCCCACCCCAATTTCTCTTGGTTCTGCCCTCAGGGGCCAGACAGCACAAGGTTCATCCCTATCCTACACTGGAAGATGCGGTGATGCCACTTTAAGCTCTTGCTTTTCCAGACTGAACATCTCCATTTCCTACATCTGCTCCTTGTGACCCCAAGACCCTTCACCATTGACACTGGTGTTTGTCACAGTGTTGCCTAAAACATGGCAGCCCCAGTGAAACATGGCACCTCGGAGAAGGACTGACCAGGGCTGGGGACAGATGGACATCTCTCCACTCCACTCCATGGCCTCTTCGTCAAATCCTAAAGTGCTATGTAAATGTTAGCTATTGATTGCTACTGCTACTATCCTTCTATTAATGTTATTGCTGTTTTATTAAAATTGAGCCACACTGGATTTGCCTTTGTTGCTACATCACGCTGTTGATACACGCCAAGCTTGCCGTCCACTAAAGCCTCAGTTTTGTTGCCCGGCCAGGCCTCCCCTCTCTGGTACTTGTGCACTTGATTTTTTGAACTCAAATGGGGTTTTTATTTATGGTTATTATGCTTCATCTTGCTAGGTCTGACCAATGGGAGACACGAACCTCTATATTAGAGACAGCTTGGGATGATGGTTGGAGCGTTGGGCCAGGTAGAACTGGGTGTCATCATCGTCATCCTCCTCCTTCTCTAGTGTATTCCCTACCCCTCTTAGCTCTATGTTAGTCATAATCGTGATGTATGAAGTCTAGACCGTCATTCAAGTCATTGATAAAAATGGCAAATAAGACAGGGCTTTTGAGAGAGCATGGTGGCATTCTACTGGAGACTCCCCAGCTGTACTTGCAGATATGTATAGTGCTTTGCAGACCTTAAAGCTATATAAAAATGCTATTCATGATTCGATGTGTAGAATTTGCCTTCAGGGCCCCTCATCCATGCCTTGTTTTCCCTTCTTTTTCTGCTTCCATTCCCCACTCCTGGTACCCAGTCAATGGTAAATAATGGCTCAGTACTGAGTCTGAGGAGGACCTAGTACAAGACTAGTCCTGCCCCTCACTATGTGACTCAGCAGGCCTCAGTTTACTCATTTGTAAAGTGACCTCTAAGGTATCTTCCAACTCTAAATCTGGGATCCCAAATTCTTCAGACTTTCTGAGTTGGACGGTCCCCAGATGCCATAGAATCCCTGTAACCTGACCTTCCTCTCCCACATCGTTAACAAGTGAGTACCAGTCTCTGCTCCAAGGTCTTCGTATGATGAGGACCCATGACTTGGCAGGTCCACTTTGGGGTAGGTCTAATGATTAGTGAGTTTCTGAGGCCCTGATATCCCACCTTGATGTGCCTCTCCTAACTTTTGGAAACTTGCATTACTTTGATGGGGCTGTTTGACTAACAACCAAAAAGTTCAGGGAATTCCAGGGAAAGTACCAAGCTATGATTGTGGTGGCATTTTCTTCTTGTGATTTGGTTGTTTTTGGTCCTGTTTGACCCTTTGTGACACCATATGGACTTTTCTTGGCAAAGATACTGGAGTGTTTGCCATTTCCTTCTCCAACTCATTTTACAGATGAGGAAACTGAGACAAACAGGGTGAAATGACTAGCCCAGTGTCACACAGCTAGTAAGTATCTGAGGCTGGATTTAACTCTTGAAGATGAGTCTTTCTGACTCCAGGCCTGGTGCTGTGCCCCTTTCTAGCCTCACTTAAGCAGGTGTCAAAAATGTCATTGGGAAATGTTTACCAAAATAAATAAAAATACAATAGAGCACAGATAATGTTAATTTTAGGTTTTCTGGATTGCTGTGTTGCCTTCAAGGTTCCCTTTCTATTTGAGTTTGAAAGAGCTATCTGTACATCACTCCAGGTGGGTGACCCATTTGACCTTCAGGTACCAAGATGGAGGCAGCTAGGTGGCACAGAGGATAGAGTGTTGGATCAGGAGACTCTGCTTTCTGAGTTCAAATCTGGCCTCAGACACTTACTAGTTGTGTGACACTGGGCAAGTCAGTTAATCCTTTTTGTCTCAGTTTACTCATCTGTAAAATGAGTTAGAGAAGGAAATAGCAAACCAGGCCATAATTTCTGCCCCCCGAACTCTAATTGGCATCACAAAGAATCAGATCTGACTAAAAAATAGCTGAACAAACTAAGATTGGAAGTAGTTAACCACTCTGCCCACTTCTTCCTTCTCACTGCACATTGAGCTATTGACAAAGTGGCCCCTGGTGAGATCCTCTGTCCAGCTGAGGGTGGAAGATGGTCAGAGAAGGATAGCCCTTCTAAAAGTCATGGGCCAGTGCCATTGATTCATCTATTACATTCAATTAAAGAAATGACATGACCAGCTCCCTCCCTCCCAAAATCTTTCTGTCCTCCCACCCCATGTAGACTCCAGGAAAATACATCTATGAAAATATTCCCAATCCAACAAGCATTTACAAAGCACCTACTGTGTGCTGGGCATATATTTGGCACTGGGGATATATAATTCTCTGTACCCTCGAGCAGCTGATGTATTGAGACCCTTTCAAAGATATTTCAAATGGACTAGAAACTATGATTTTTTAAGCATATATTATCCATGTAATTTGAAATCATTTACTTAGAGACATGATGCGTATGGCAACCTGACTGTCAGGGTTATGCCACTGAAACTTGGCAATCCCCTTTCATTATAAAAAAGAGGATATTTAGGACTGTGGAAACATTGACATAGCTCTTTAAAGTCTGCCAATGGTGTTTTCTTCATTGAACCCTGTGACAAGGGTAGTCAACGTATAACTGTCCCACTTTACAGGTGCGGAATCTGAGGCCAGAGAGGTGATATGATTTGCCCATGGTTCTTCTTTTTTTTTTTTTTTTAATTTCACTTTTAACATTCATTTTCACAGAATTTTTGGGCTCCACATTTTCTCCCCCCTTGTCCCCTCCCCCCACCCCAAAACACCGAGCATTCTAATTGCCCCCATCTCCACTCCGCTCTCTTCTCCATCATTCCTCTCTGCCCTTGTCTCCATCCTCTCCTCTGTCCTGTTGGGCCAAATAACTTTCTATACCCCTTTACCTGTATTTCTTATTTCCTAGCGGCAACAACAGTACTTGACAGTTATTCCTAAAACTTTGAGTTGCAACTTCTTTTCCTCCCTCCCTCCCTTCCCCCTCCCTTTGGAAGGCAAGCAATTCAATATCGGCCAAATCTGTGTAGTTTTGCAAATGACTTCCATAATAGTCGTGTTATATAAGACTAACTATATTTCCCTCCATCCTATCCTGCTTCCAATTACTTCTATTCTCTCTTTTGATCCTGTCCCTCCCTGTGAGTGTCAACCTCAAATTGTACCCTCCTCCCCATGCCCTCCCTCCCATTGTCCCCCCCCACCCTGTTTATCCCCTTGTCCCCCACCTTCCTGTATTGTAAGATAGGTTTTCATACCAAAATGAGTGTGCATTTTATTCCTTCCTTTAGTGGAATGTGATGAGAGTAAGCTTCATGTTTTTCTCTCACCTCCCCTCTTTTTCCCCAAACTAAAAAAAAATCTTTTGCTTGCCACTTTTATGAGAGATAATTTGCCCCATTCAATTTCTCCCTTTCTCCTCCCATATATTTCTCTCTCACTGCTTGATTTCATTTTTTTTTAAAGATATGATCCCATCCTATTCGATTCACTCTGCACACTCTGTCTCTATGAGTGTGTGCGTGTGCATGTGTGTGTGTGTAATCCCACCAAGTACCCAGATACTGAATAGTTTCAAGAGTTACTAATATTGTCTTTCCATGTAGGGATGTAAACAGTTCAACTTTTAGAAGTCCCTTATGACTTCTCTTTGCTGTTTACCTTTTCATGCTGCTCTTCATTCTTGTGTTTGAAAGTCAAATTTTCTTTTCAGCTCTGGTCTTTTCACCAAGAATGCTTGAAAGTCCTCTATTTCATTGAAAAACCATTTTTTCCCCTGAAGTATTACACTCAGTTTTGCTGGGTAGGTGATTCTTGGTTTTAGTCCTAGTTCCTTTGACTTCTGGAATATCCTATTCCATGCCCTTCGATCCCTTAATGTAGAAGCTGCTAGATCTTGTGTTATCCTGATTGTATTTCTACAGTACTTGAATTGTTTCTTTCTAGCTGCTTGCAATATTTTCTCCTTGACCTGGGAACTCTGGAATTTGGCCACAATGTTCCTAGGAGTTTCTCTTTTTGGATCTCCTTCAGGAGGTGATTGGTGGATTCTTTCAATATTTATTTTGCCCCCTGGTTCTAGAATATCAGGGCAGTTTTCCTTGATAATTTCATGAAAGATGATGTCTAGGCTCTTTTTTTGATCATGGCTTTCAGGTAGGCCCATAATTTTTACATTGTCTCTCCTGATTCTATTTTCCAGGTCAGTTGTTTTTCCAATGAGATATTTCACATTATCTTCCATTTTTTCATTCTTTTGGTTTTGTTTTGTGATTTCTTGGTTTTGTATAAAGTCATTAGCCTCCATCTGTTCCATTCTAATTTTGAAATAACTATTTTCTTCAGTGAGCTTTTGAATCTCCTTTTCCATTTGGCTAATTCTGCTTTTGAAAGCATTCTTCTCCTCATTGGCTTCTTGAACCTCCTTTGCCAATTGAGTTAGCCTATTTTTCAGGGTGTTATTTTCTTCCACATTTTTTTGTGTCTCCTTTAGCAGGGTGCTGATTTGTTGTTCATACTTTGCTTGCAAGTCTTTTATTACTCTTCCCAGTTTTTCCTCCACCTCTCTATCATGATTTTGAAAATTGTTTGGGCTCTTTAAGACCTTTTCCCAGAACTGATCCCATTGAGTGGGCTGGGATGTAGAAGCACTGACTTCCGTGTCTTCCCCTGATGGTGAACACCGCTCTTCCTCATCAGAAGGGAGGGGATGAGAAACCTGCTCACCAAGAAAGTAACCCTCAATAGTCTTGGTATTTTTCCCTTTTCTGGGCATTTTCCCAGACAGTGACTTGAGCTCTGAATATTCTCCTCACACCCACCTTGCCTCCGGATCCTCCCAGCCCGAGCTTGGGGTCTGAGAATCAAATGCTGCTTCCCAGCCTCAGTGCTTTGGGCGGGGGCAGGGCTGCTATTCAGTGTGAGATTAAGTTCAGGTGCTCAGGTGGTGGCAGGGCCACCTCACGGGCTCAGTTCCCTCAGGGGGTTTATGCAGAGACCTTCAACAATGGATCCGGGCTCCTGCCTGCTTGGGGAGCCCTGGTCTGCTCCCGCCTCCACTGTTGCCTTCCGAGGGGGCCTGAGTATGGGGGCACCCCACTCCCCTCTCGACCCACCAAAGAAACCTTCTCACCGACCCCCATCACCTGTGGGTGGATGGACCCATGTGGTCGCTGGAGATCCCATCCTTGAAGTCCGCTCGGATCTGTTCCTCTCGTTGCCGGGGCTGGTGCAGGGCTGGGCTGGACTTCGCGTCCGCAGCGCCATGGACCTTTTGCAAGAGGTTTGCAGGTCCCTCTGGAACAGAAATCTTATCCGCTCCACTATTATGTGGCTTCTCCTGCTCCCGAATTTATTGGCGGCTCTTTACTACGGATATTTCATGGGCTGTGGGTTCGGAGCTAGCGTATTTGTGTGTTTCTACTCCGCCATCTTGGCTCCGCCCCACCCATGGTTCTTGAGGTTCACTGCTCCAACCTGAATCTCCTGCAGGGTCTCCTGGCTTTGTGTGCAGGGCTCTTTTTTTAGTGACATTGAATGCCATGAGATTCAGTGGAGATAATGAGCTCAGAAAAGGTGGAATGGACAGTCTTACTGATGATGGATGACCATGGCAAGAAGTGTGAGAAAGTGTAGGAAGTGGGAAAGAGGCTCAGAAAGGAAGATGGTGGCCAGGGAAGGGGGAGGCGCTTCCAAGAAGGCACATTTTACCTGGAGTCACCTCTTCTCTTTTTTCCACAAGACTAAATATGGTTTTGCTGCCTCTCAGAACAATGGAGGCAGCTGGGTGGTGCAGTGGTTAGAGTCCTGGCCCTGGAATCAGGAAGACTCCTCTTAGGGAAATGGGGGTCAACAAGGAAGGAGGCCTATGACCCTGTCTATCATCCTGCCCTTTAGAACTTGGAGTGATCGAGTGAGTGTGGGGAGGAGGAGGGCCATCAATTCATAAGAGGGTCAATAAGAAAGACAGAACCTCTCTTAAAAATACAAACATTGCACAAAAGTATATTTATTAGACACTTGCTGGGTGCCAAGGATAGTGTCAAGGAGTGAGAATACTCATAGAAAAGCAGGTCAGTCCCTACTCTGGAGAAGCCTATATTCTGATAGTAAGGCTGAGCTGAGGAGCCCAAGGAGAGACCCAGTGATCCTCAGGGTACAGTAATGAGACAGATGGCAGTACCCAGAGGTCTGGAGGGCATGCTTTCAGGACAGGGCTAAGGCCCAATGGTTTGCCATCTTACCAGAAGGAATGTAGATGATAACTCCCTGCTCATTCAAGTGACTTTGAGATGGGAGCAGGGATCTGGGTTATTTTAGGGACTACTGTGTTTGCCCTTCATTCTTGAAGAGGACCATGACATCAAAATGATATGATTTGTACTTGACTTTGATTTGAGTAAGAGAGGGCAAGGTCACCAGCCTCACTTTCTTCTCCTGAGCCATTTGAGTCCAGTGACCTGATATTCATCAGGACTACTGGAGATGGCCCAGGATGCAATGGGAGACCTTGGCCTCTTTAGGCTGGGGAGGAGTGGGTCAACATCCAGCCCAAAGGAGATGTGAAGCACCTGGTAGAAACAGGCAATGAGGGTTAATGACCTCGAGGGGAAGAGCTTGAGCCAAGAGTCTTTTGGGATCTGGGTGGCTGTGGGTAGGCAGGGTAGTTAAAGCAAAGGCCTGTGATGTGCTCCCTGAGATACCCACTTCTGCTAGGGCCTCAGGAATCTGCTGAGATCTCAGCATCTGCCTAATCTCTTGGAGGAATGTCTTAAAACCATCAGTTCTTCATACTTAAGTATGAATCGTCTCCATATGAAGAAACCCAAGAGAGGAGATATAATTGTGGAGGCTGGGACACTTGGGGGTGGCTTTGGGTTAATGAATGACCCAGAGTGGGGGAGGAGAGGGCACGAAAGATCGGTTGGACTTTCAATGTTGTTCAAGGCTCTGATGGCATTAAATTCTCATGTGTCTCTGAAAATGGAGCTGTTTCCAGCACACTCAGAATGAATGAAGAGATAATTAAGTTCCTAGTCAAAGTATATAAAGCACATGCTTGTGACTGTGTGATTCTGCCTGCAGCAGACCCAGGCCTCCCCCTACAATAAACATTCATTTGCTATCCAAGATTCCAAGCACTGGTGATAATTCTTATGGTTGATATGGGCTCTCTATCTGAAATCCCTGATCCAGGATCTCATTCCATCTTTGGGCAGAGAAGGGTGCATCAATTGGCTACAGACAGGGAAAGAGGCCCAGGGAAATTCATGGATTTGCCTATGGTCAGGGGGCCGGGATGCACCCAAACTGGATCCCAAGTCTTCTGAGTGCCTCTTTGGCCCGAGATCCCTTTCTTCTCTGAGTTCAAAGACACTTCCTCCCTGTTCCATCATCTGAAGGATGGAGCTCATCTTACAAGCCACAGGACAAGTCTTTCGAGGAGGCTTCTGGGGGTGTTGGGGTTTGGGCTTAAGACCTGATTTGGGACATAGGAAGTTGAAAGGCAACAAGAAGGAGCTGCTTTGGGAGCTGCTGGGGGAGGGAGAATATGGTTTTGGGTCCCCTTGCAGGATGTGGGGATGTGAGTTGCCTAGATGAACCAAACCCTGTCTCCGAGGAGAGATGCAGATCAGTGATATCTGTCTGAGGTATGAGTGGGCAGCCAGCCTCAGGGACAGGGAGATGTTTCCGGATCACAGGGCTGAGCTGGTGGTTTCCCGATGATCTTCCAGAGAGGCCTGAGCAGCAGCCTCCCACCTCATTGCCTTGGCTTCCCAGAGCCCCTTGCTTTTGGAACATGGTGTTGTGAAACTCTCAGCCACCACGTTGTCTCTTGGGAACCTGTGACCTCTGGAGGTCAGCAGTGGAGCCTTGTTCCAGTTGGCCTTGGCTGCCTGAAGGCTTGGGGAAGGAAGGAAAGAGATAGGGAGAAAAGAAGAAAAGCAGGGAGAGAAGGAGAAAAGGAGGCATGGGAGAAAAATCAGAAAAGCCTGGGCAGAGGGTCTGGGGGAGGGGGTGATGGTCTGCCCTAAGCCGGAGGCCTTGGCTGCATCACCCTGGCTGCAGGGTCTGGCAGGGGCTTGCTATTTTCCTGCTGTTTTGGTTTCTGAGACTATGGCGCTGCCTCTGTCTTCCTGTTCCTCTCCAGAAACTTGGCTCTGGGAACCCAGCGTGTTCTTTAGGTTCCCAATGATACTGTCTTTATCTTCTTACACACACACACACACACACACACACACACACACACACACGCACGCACGCACATCAGACAACAAACAAACCAGACCCAGGAAGTCTCTGCCAAGAATTTGTTTTTCTCCATTACAACAAAACAAAATTTCAGGGAACTCAGAAGCTTCCCCCATGGAACCAGAGCCCAGGACCTGGGGGGTCAAGGCAGGACTTGAGAAATGGAAGCTTCTTCATATTTGGAGCTTCATTTCCCACCCCGCCCCCTCTCCCCGTTCCCTCCTCCCTCCCCCGCCTCTACTTCCTGACCAGCCCTCTACCGATCAGCCTGGCATCTTCCCTGAAGTTCAGCCTTATCAGCAATGACTTCATTTTTCCTGGAAACCATCAATACCTGGGCCAGGGATTGGTGACCTTTCTGGAGTCCCCTGCCAGGTCTGACGTGGTGTGTGTGTGTGTGTGTGTGTGTGTGTGTGTTAGGGGCTTCAGAGCCAGGAGAGAACTGGACCTCTTGAGGTGGTCCAGGGCCCAGGGCTGGGGACAGATTTTCACAAATAGATTTGCCAGTTTCTGGTTTAGATGTTGCTATACCTATGTAAATTGAGGATGGAGGAAGACTATTGCTGGGAGTCGTATTACACTTAAAGCTTTATCTCATGAGACCCTCACCTCAACTCTGTGAATTTAAGTTGGTACCACTGACATTATGATTCCCATTTAGCAGATGAGAAGACTGAGGCACTGAGAGGCTAAGTGACTGCCCCTGGTCAGTAAGTGTCAGAAGCAAAACTTGAACTCTGGTCTCTCCTGATTCCAGGACTAACACTTTTCCTACTGTCCAATGGAGGAAGATGACTGATGGAATGCTTTAGCCAAGCCCAAGGGAACTATTGGGAGATCATAGAATTTGAGAACTAGAAAAGACTGTAGCAACCTTTAAACGTAACCCCTAGCCCAAAGTAGGCTTCTAGCCCTTCCTCATGATATGGCCCCCTTGGATAGTCAGTATGCTGAAGTCTATGGACACTGAGGACCCCCCAACCCCCGCCACGCACCATGTTATTAAATGCAGAAAATAAAATACATGGGTTTTCAGAGGAATCAAAGGTCAGTGAAAATAAAGGTAGACATTTCTTTGGACTCAAATTTATGGATACTCTGAAATTTTTTCAAGGACTCTGGGTTAGGAACTCTTTTTTTTAAAGTTAAATTATTTTATTTGTTTTCAGTGTTCGACAGTAACCTCCATATATCTTAGATTCCCCTTCCCTCCTCCTCATTCCCCCTTCCCCACTCTCTCCCTGAGACAGTGTACAGTCTTACATAGGTTCTACATGTTCATTCCTATTAACTACATGTTGCATAGAAGAATTAAAATGAATGGGAGAAACCATGAAACAAAACAAAACACAGTACAAAATAAAATGTTCTGTTTCTATCTGCGATCCAATTCTTTCTTTCTCTGGATGTGGAAGGTGTTTTGCCTTGAGTCCATTGGAAAATTTTTAAGTCCTTGCATTTCAATGAAGTACTAAGTCTACCAGAAAAATTCCTCACACACTGTGGTTGTTGCTATGCACAAAGTTCTCCTGATTCCTCTCCTTTCACTCAACATCAGTTCATATAAGTCTTTCCAGGCTTCTCTGAAGTCATCCTGTTCATTGTTTCTCATAACACAACAGTATTCCATTACATTCATATACCACAACTTGTTCAGCCATTCCCCAACTGATGGGCATCCCCTTGATTTCCAGTTTTTGGCCACCACAAAGAGGCTCCTATAAATGTTTTTGTTCATGTGGGACCCTTTCCCATTGCTATGATCTCTTTGGGATACAGTCTGAGAAGGGGTATTGCTGGGTCAAAGGGTATGCACTTATTTGTAGCCCTTTGGACATAGTTCCAAATTGCTCTCCAGAATGGTTGGATCAGCTCACAGCTCCACAAGCAATGAATTAGTGTTTCAACTCTCCCACATCTTGTCCAACATTTATCTTCTTCCTGTTTTGTCATGTTAGCCAATCTGATAGGTGTGATGTGGTTTCTCAGAGTTGTTTTGATTTGCATCTCTCTAATTGGGTTAGGAACTCTTGTCCCAAAGGGATTGCTTCTGTAACATACTGTTCTTCTATTAGACATATTGTTCCTATCTCTCTATTGGCGTTTAAGGTCATTTATAGGAATAGTAACTCAAAGAGGTCTTTGTTTCTACTGGTTTCCATTCCACTATGGGGGAAGGTGACTGGTGACTCTAACCAAGCCCAGGTGAGAGCAAAGGAATTCTCCTGAGCAGGAGATCTTCCTATCTCTTTAGATATTCTAAGGACCATAGACACAGAGCTGGGAGGCACCTCAGAGGTCCATGGGATCAACCCATTCAATTTCCAGATGAGGAAACTGAGGCCCAGGGAGGGGTAATCACTTGCTTGAGGTCACTCGGGTAGTAAGTAGATGAACCAATATTAGCACCCAGGTATTTCTTCTATAAGTCAAGTCTGCTCTCCACTGTGCCCTCCAATGCTTCTCTCAACAGACAAAAATCTGGAGACTCAGGGAATCTAAGAGACTGGCTTATGCTTGCACAAATAGTAAGCATCCAAGGAGGCATTCTAACCTCTGGGTTTGACTCTTTCTACCATCCATGCAAACCTTGATTAGCCAGAAATGGGTTAAGTGAGGATTCCTCAGAAGAAAATCACCAAAGAAGCTTGGGGAGGATGGATTCAATCACAATTTTATTGAGAGCAGTCAGAAAGCACCCAGCCCCTGTTATTGTTGAACGCGTCTTCTGACTATTTTTGCTTCTAGCATTTGCTGTTTATCCTCCAGACATAGGCTAAGAGCTTTGCCAAAAATTGGATCGCTCACATTTTTGTGGGACTTCAGGGTTACAATGTGCCTTTTCTATGCTACATGGTTTGGTTCTGACCATGGGCCTGTATCAAAGAGTAAAAGTTCCCACGGGCTGCAGGCCCAAGAGAAGAGGTAGGGATATAGTCAAGCCACGTCCTAGCCACTGGGGAGGGGTTTATGAAGGGTCCCTGAGTCAGCTTCCCATGCAGTCCTTTTTTGGAGGACTGTGCTTGAGTCTTGCAGATGGGCCTCTGGAAGAAATCGGTGACAAGCCCAGATTGGAAGATTATTTGGGGGTCTAGGAGACACAGAAGAGGCAGTGCCAGAAATGAGGCAGGGTATAGTTGTGAAATTCTGAGTTTTCTTATACCTGGTTTTCAAGGACCAGGAAACCAGATCAACCTGCTTCACAACTGGTCCTCTCTTGAGACTTCCAGACCAGAGAGAAAAAATAATGGTGTCCACAGCATGATGGTTTGGAGGATTGGAGATTCCATCAGTGTAGGGAACTCCAATAGGGAAACAACCTCCTCAGGTAAGAACATATTCCACTCCTTCCTTGGTGTTCCTTGATCACAACTCCTTCATCCTTATATTTCAATTGTTCTGAAATCCGAGAACATTTCAAATCAATGCCAGGGAATAATGGAAGTTGCTAGGAAAAGAAGGGGAGGGAAAGGCAACATTCTCATCGATCTTGCATGGATCATGGGAGCTGAGCCCATATTGGTGGAAAATTGAGCGAGTATCAGAGAGTTGTGAAATCCTTGACTGGAGAAGAGAGTGAACGCCTGAAACGGAGGTGTCAGTAAGTCTTGGAAGAATTGGAGATGACTTAAAGCAATTTGGATCCAACACACTCCTTTCACAAACGAGGAAACAGACCTGGAGGGTGTTTAGTGACTTTTGCAAGGAAGCATGGACTAGAAGTGACAGAACTCGGATTGGAACCCAGCTCCTCTGCCTCTGAAGTGAATTCTACAGCTCTTGGTAGGTCTTGGGAGGTTCTAATCCTCAGGATTAGAGGAACTCTAGTCTCATTTTAGGACTATTTCCCATCACAGGCTGGCCCTAGTAAATTAAATCTCCTCCCTTCTGGAGAAGTCCCTGTCGCAGAGGGAACAATGAGCTGGAACATTTGACTATCATCATGTGTTTCACAAACATTGTGTCAGCAGGGTATTTGGCCACCCTCCTGTAGGCATCTGGTGTGGCTCTCTAAAACAGTGGGCATTTGGTGTTTAGTGACTTGCCTGAGGTAGGTGGAAGCGTCCCTCTTTACAGGAATGACTAATGAGGCACAGAGGAGTAAGTCAGCTGGTTCTGAGGATGTGTCCAGATCAGGCAAAGCAAGTATTGGGAGCCACAGTCCCTGAGTTGCTACTCAGATGCTTGGTATGATTTTCATCCAGGAAATCTTGACTGGCCAACAGGTAAGCTTCCTGAGGGCAGAAGCTTTGCCTTTGTGTCTCTGGCATCTAGCACGGTTACTGATATGTAGGAGGTCTCAAATGACATTTCTTGAATCACATTTAATTGGTTGATTGTAGGCTATTTGGTATAGAGAGATAAGGTTAGATAAAGTTTCCTGAAATATGGCAACCCCCAGGATGAGATGAGGAGATTCTTAATCCTGGGATGTCAAATCCCACTGACAGTTTTTTGTTTTTTAAGGCCTTGATGTTGGCTGCTGCTGGGTCATACTGTACATAAGTGGGGCCAGGTGGAAAGGGACAAAGAAGGGCATACTGAAGAAGCCATCAAACAGCCCTCCATGTATGTGCCAAAGGTTGGAATGCTTCTCTGTTGGCCATGGTCAGCAGCTCGGGCAGAGGGGCAAACATTGCCCAGCCCATTATGGCTTCTTCCAGAGAGGGCATGGACAGGGTGTTGGGGCACCTGAGATCAGATAAGCAGCCCCTAGTGCCCCTCCCTCCACTGCTGGCCACAAGCAGGGGTCTAGTTCTGAACTCCCGTGACTTTCTGTATCCAGGCTTGGTTCTCATGGATGTTGGAATACACGCCATATCTGTCTTTCTTTCCACAGCCATCTCCCCAGGACACGGTGCCCACCAAGTACCAGTGGGTTTGCCCCTCATTGAGGGTCACCATAGGGCCTCCAGAATCCCCACCACAAGCATCTTTCCCTCCTAAGGAAGGAAAAGAGATCAGAGCCATGAAGGTGCTTCTGCCTATAGACTTTCTGCCTATATAATGTTCCCCAAAATGTTAACCAGCCCCTAAACCCCTCAAACCCTCCACATCAGAGCCTCTGAGACACAATTTCAGGCAGTCAGGTGAGGGAATGACACCCTCCTTTAAATCACAGATCCGGGATGGACCCTAAAAATCATCTAGTCCAGTTCTCTCATTTTAGAGAATAGGACTGAGCCTCAGAGAAGGACAGCATTCAAGGCCATTTGACCACCTTGCCAGAATTGAGGCTAGAAAGAGAGAGAGAAAGAGAGACAGGGAGAGATAGAGACAGAGAGAGATAGAGATAGAGACAGATAGAGAGAAACAGAGACAGACAGAGACAGATAGACACACATAGAGACAGAGAGATAGAGAGAGACAGAGACAGAGAGACACACAGAGACAGAGAGAGAAACAGAAACAGAGACAGACAGAGACAGAGAGACACACATAGAGACAGAGAGAGACAGAGAGACAGAGGGAGATACAGAGACACACAGAGGAAGAAAGAGATAGACACACACATAGAGACAGAGACACAGAGAGAGGCAGAGAGACACAGAGAGAGATAGAGACACACATACAGAGAGAGAGAGACAGGGAGAGAGAGACAGACAGAGACAGATGGAGGCAGAGAGAGATAGACACACAGAGAAAGAGACAGAGAGAGAGAGACAGGGAGAGAGAGACAGACAGAGACAGATGGAGGCAGAGAGAGATAGACACACAGAGAAAGAGAGAGAGAGAGAGAGAGAGAGAGAGAGAGAGAGAGAGAGAGAGAGAGAGAGAGAGAGAGAGAGGGAGGGAGGGAGGGAAGGAGGGAGGGAGGGGAGGGGAGGAAGAAGAAGCACCCCCCTTTTTAAAATAAATATGCAGATAAACTGAGATTCAAGGAATCAAGTGAGTTGCCCAAGTTCATAAAGGTGGAAAAACATTAAAGGCAGGGTTTGAACCATGGTCTTTTCATGCCATAGGCTGTATTCTCTCCTTTGACCCACACTCCCCTCTACTTTCCTTACCCAGAAGTCTGCTCCTTGCTTTTCCTTTTCATCATCCCCCCAAACACATCTCTATTGAACTTTTTTCATCACTATCACTAGCACTGAATAGCACTTTACAATTACTGTCTGATTTTTTCCTGATACCAACCTGAGGAAGTATATGCTACTATTATTGCCCCCATTTTACAGATGAGGAAACTGAGAGGCTAGTGACTTGCCCAGAGACACAGAGCTAGCAAATGTCAGAGGCTGGATTTGGGATTTGAACTCAGATCTTCCTGACTCCAGACTCAGCACTCCAACCACTGTGCCATCTAGCTGCAACAAAGCTTGCCTACCACTGTGCCAACATGATTGCCTTTGAGCCTCCCAGTAACAGTAAGAATGTTATTATGATCCCCATTTTATGGATAGTCACTTACAGGCTGAGAGAAGTCCCAAAAGTAGTGATTGATGGAGGTGGGATTCAAACCCAGCTCTCCCTAATTTCAAGTATAATACTCTCCAGGAAAAGTAGACTGCCCCTTTCCCTGCCTCTCCTTTACAAATCAGATCTGCTCCCTTGTACCATGCCCTGGTCACCCATGAACCCTACTCTAGGCACAGTCTCTCCCAATGACTCCAGGATCCTCCTGGTCTCTGTTCTCCTCACCTTAGAGCCTCAAGACCTAGGAAGGGTTCAGACCTCATCCTCTCAATATCTTGGCCAGATTAGGCTTGGGATGAACTCACCGTCACTTTCTCCGGCGCAAATCATGTCACTGGTGACTTTCAGATTAATTTTAGCATATGCTTCCTGGCAGGCTTCCTGGCTGACTATGGGCACTTCAATCTAGAACAAGAAGCATTGTTGTTAAATGAGGTCTTTCCCCAGTCTGGAGAGTTCGAGGCTGCATGACCGCTGGACGTTTAAGGGATTCTTGTTCTGGATGGCGTAGACTGTGAGGTGCCTGCTAGGACCCTGAGTTCGAATGCTTCCTTTGCTGCAACTGGCTCATGGGGGTGGCGGGGGTGGGGGGGAGAAGAATGCCACATAATGGGTGCACACGTCGGCTGTTAATTGATTGACTCGTGACCAGATGAGCCATGGCTTCCACTAGGGGAAGGGAGAAGGAGTCTCCATGGAGGGGCTTTGAGAAATGGTCACAAATAAATGACTGGAAAGTTTGCTGCTAAACTGCAATGTTTCAGAAATGCTGAATTAATAGCAAAGTGTGTGTGTGTGTGTGTGTGTGTGCGTGCGTGTGTGTGTACGTGTGTATGTGTGTGTATGTGTGTATGTATGCGTGTGTATGTGTGTATGTGTGTGTGTGTATGTGTGTGTGTGTTTGTATGTATCTGCCAGTGCAGGGTCACAGACTCTCAGATAAAAGGGGATCTTGGCAGCATCCAGTCTAATATGTGTCTGGACAGGACTCCCCTTTACATCATTGCTGACTAGTGGTCATCCAGCCTCCCCACAAAGACCTCCAATGTCAGTGAACTCAGTATCTCCCTATTAAGACCTCTTATCTCTTTGGTAAAGGGAACTTGTGGATAGAGGAAATGCCCTTTCTCAATGCGGATCAGTATCTTCATCTTCAGTGTAACTTCTGTCTTGGAGAGGTACTTCTGGGACTATCAACTTCAGGGTCACACAAGCAGGATGAGTCAGAAGTGAGATTTGAACCCAGGTCTTCTTGACTTCCACGACCACACCACAATACCTCTTTACTCTTTGGGATAAGTCTAATTATCAAGACTTTCTTCTACACCCCTCGACATCAAAGCTAAATTTGGTTATCTAAAATGCTGATCCATTGCTTCTAGTTCTACCCTCTGGATTCAAGAGGGACAAATTGAATTCTTCTTCCACATTCCTGACCTTTAAGTATTTGTAAACAACTATCAAGGGGCTGCTAAGGAGTGTGGTGGATATACTACTGGCCCTGGAGTCAGGAAGGCCTGAGTTCAAATCCAGCCTTAGACACTTGCTAGTTTTGTGACCCTGGGCAAGTCACTTAGCCTTATTTGCCTTGGTTATCTGTAAAACGAGCTGGGGAAGGAAATGGCAAACCACTCCAGTATCTTTGCCAAGAAAACCCTAAATGGAGTCATGAAGAGTCAGATACTTCAGTCAATACTTAAAGAAAATAATTCGGGCAATTCCCTTGAAAGTGAAATGCTGAAGCTGAACTACTTTGGTCACATAGAGAGAAGGTGGGACTCATTGAAAAAGACTCTGATGTTGGTAAAGATTGAAGGCAAAAGGAAAAGGGGATGGCAGAGGATGAGTTGGGTAGATAGTGTCATGCTTATGCTTACTCCACCATCTTGGCTCCTGGGTGTCATGGAAACAATAAACCTGAACTTGGACAGATTTGGAGAGACAGTGAAGAAGAAAAGGGCCTGGCATGCCATGGTCCATGGGCTCATGAAGAGTTGAACATGAATGAGTGGTTGAGAAACAGACAACTTATATATCTCCTTTGTCTTCTCTTCTCAAGGCTACCCTCCTGTGCTTCCTTCCATTGGTCACTTTACTCATTTCATGGCCTCTTTAAGGCCAATGAGTTAAGTCATGGCTATAAGGAATGGGGTCCCTGAGGGTTCTCCAAGGACCCTGCTGGCCTTTTACTTGGCTTGCCATACACAGGGGACATGTATTTTTTTTTACTGATGGGCAAGGCTAATAGCTAGAGAACTCATCCCCTTGCTGCCTGGAGGATTTTCCCAAGTCACCAGAGACAAGGATGTCCCTTGAGGGTTCATGTTGAATAAGGCTCAATGTTCCAATGGGCTTTGGAGTTGAATCCAATGGGAAGCAAGGTCATATATCCCATGGTTCCTTTTCCTCCAAGTCTTTGTGTTCTGCTTCCTCATTCCTTTCCCCCTCCTCTCCTTAGAAAAACTCCAATGCATGAATGTTTGCTATCACACAGATTTCCTTCTGAACATGGGAGAATTTGGAGATCACCTCCATCAGAGACTCTGGGATTCTATTCCGGATCTGCTTTCCCCAGCCACTCACGAGAACCATGGTACCTGGAAGTGGGAGAAGAAGATGGTGTGAACATGGAAACTCTTGACTCTCATTCCACTCCTGTGAGGGATGGACAAATTCCCTTCCTGAAGGAAAAAGCATCACAGAATAATTGGAAGAAGGTCTCTAGTGGAGTTCCCCAGAGATCAGTGAGTGATTGGCCTCATGGTATTGAACATTATTTAAATTTATGACTTGGATGAAGTCACTGTTTATCAAGTCTGCAAGTGACATAGAGCTGGGAAGGAGTGCTTACACTGAGTGATAAGGTTAGATTTACAAACATCTTGACAGCCTAGAATCCTGGAAAGAATGGAATAAGATAACATTTATTTGAGATCGATATATAACCATAGGTCCATAGACTTAGAACTGAACCGACAGTTATTTTACAAAAGAGACTCAGAGAAGCTGACTTGCTCCACACCACAGAAGTAGGAAGGGGCAAATCTTGGAGTTAAACTCAGGGTCATTGATCTCAAACACAGTCTATTGGCTCATGTGGACTCCATATGCCACCTTATAAAAACCACCTTTGTGGTATAGCATGAGGGAGGCTTGGCCAGATAGCATTTCATTCAAAAAGGGTTGGGGAATTTTAGGAACCCAGAGCTCAATACACATCATCAGTGTGGCCACAAAAACTCGAGTGACTGGAAACTGCATTAAGGGAGAGACAATCACCGGGGAGGAGGAGGAGGTCAGAGAAAGGTCTCTGTGATCTGCTCTGGTCAGAGTACTCCGGAGCATTGTTTCCAGCCTGGAGTGCCACATTTTAGGAAGGCATGTGGGCAAGGTATAGATTATATAGACAGCATGATGAGGATGGCAGTAGACCTTGAGAACACACCATAGGAGACTAAGTTGTATCCTCATCATATAATAGTCATCATTGAATTTATACAGTGCTTTAAAAATACAAAGCATTTCATAGAAATTATGTTATTGGACTTTCTTGCCATTCACCATTAAATGATGGCCCAAAGGGTTTGGAAGGTGCCTTGGATAAGCAAACAGTGAGGTTCCAGAGGAAAGGGAGGAAATTTCTCTACTCTCAAATCTTGCCCCACCTAGTGAGCATTTGATACACGAGGCATTTCTTCTTTAACATTCTGGATCAGCAGTGTCACTGGTGGCAAGATCTCGTAGCATGAGACCTGATGAGATCTTGAAAAGCCATTCAGTATTGTATGTCTCTATGAAACCGGACATCCTTGGAGAGGAGGGACTTGTCAGTGCTCTATCCATTTAATTCGATAAACATTTACTATGTGCCTATTATGTGCCAGGCACTGTGGTAAGTGCTGGGCATAAAAAAAAAGACAGACAGCCATTCCCTCAAGGATCTTACGGTCTAATAATCTATCTACTCATAGGATCCATTGTCTTCCACTGACTCCCAGAACCTGGAATTATGGCAGTGTCTGAGGTAAGGAGGGGCATCTAGTTTGAACAAGAGCCCCCTCCACATTATCTCTACCAATGACATGACCCAGTTCGTGTTTGAGGTCCTCCAGGAAGGGGGAATCCAACACCTTGGAGGTCAGCCTGGGCCACTTTGAACTTTTTCCAACATCCAGCCTGAATCTCTCTCTTTTCCCCCTCCTCCCTTCTTTGTTTGTGGTTCTGCCCTCTAGAGCCAAGCAGCACAAGGCTGACCCCGCTTCCAAAGGACAATCGTCTAAGACCTTGAGGGCAGTTCTCATGCTTTGCTTCCCTCTGCATTGTCTCTTTTGGCTAAACCTCCCCAGTGAGACTCTACCAGCTCCGTTCCTGCCCCATTCCAGTGATTCTTTCTCTATCCTGTGTCTGTGAAGATGATTTAAAAATCAAAATACAGAATTTTCCATTTTTTTCCATATTAAATTTTGTCTCATTAGATTCAAGCCATTGTCAGACTGTCAAGATCTTCTTGGATCCCGGCACCATCAGTCCACTTGTTAGCTGTTCTCATCTTTGTACTATCTGGAAATTTGACAAGAATGCCTTCCTCTTTTCATTTAAGCCATGAATAGAAAAATGAACCACACCCAACCAAAGACAGATACCCTTGACAAAGTGTTTTAACCTGCATTCAGGGAGCTTAATTTTTTTTTTTTTGGATAATTGCATTTCAAAATAATTGGTTTCCTTTCAAATCTTTTAATTTTTTGTGTGTATTTAACATTATTCTGAGAAATGATCCATCAGTTTCCCTAGACTATCAAAGATGCAGAAAAAGGGAGGAATTCCTTCCCAAGAGGGGCTGGAATTGACCCACTGGTGACCCTCATTTGGAAGGGTCATTCAAGCAGTTTTTAATACATCTGTGGCATCATCCAGCCCATACCCCTGATCCCCACTTTCATCTTGTCAGCAAGGAAAATCATTAGAGCACTCGTGCAGGACTTTGCTAAAATGCAGAGATCCGAGGTCTGCAGCAAAGCCTTGATCTGCCAAGATTCTAGCTCTTCTGTTCTTTTCATCCCATCATGACCAAAGGCTTTCATAGAAGATTTTGGGCATTCATTTCAACATCTCTGGGTGAAATGAAGGCGATGAGGAATTTGGGGGTAAACTGTGCCAAGGCCCTCCCTGTAACCCAGTCCTGGGTCAGTAGAGGGAGTCATTGGGGTCTGCCAGAGGGAGCCTGATGATGCTTTAGGGCAGGAGGAGCCTCAGACCCATTACTTCTAGGTACAGTAGAGTAGAAGCCTCTTTCAAAGATGGAGAACACCAGGGTGATGAAATGGGGAAATCCCCCCAGTGAGTACCTTGCTGCGGGGGCCCCTCTGGGAGGCAGATGGGCATCACATAGTCATTCAACACTGGCTCTCCCAACAGCTCAATTAGAGCAAGGTCATTCTCGAATGTGGCTGCCTTGTAAGATGGATGGAGGATTATACTCTTTGCCTGGAGCTGCTGCTCTGTGTCATCTCTTCTCTGTGTCCTATGCTTGCCTAGGTGGAAAGAAGGAAAGAGAGGGAGGTAAAACATTCATCTGGAGAAGGTCTTTTTTCCCTGAGGATTGATGTAACTTCTGTATGATGTTGTCATGTCGCCTGCCTCCAGAGACCTGTCATTGCTGAGAAACGTGGAGGACATGGGGTCAGGAGATGGAATGGGGTTTGATCAGTTGCTGGTAGGTTTCTATCTTTTTCTTTAAGGGTGCCAGACACAGAAGGAATAAGCCATCAGCCCAAGATAAAAAAGTTGGATTAGCTGTAAGAGTAGGTGGAGCATGTCATTGCCTACACTTGGGTGGGGGCTGTACTAAGAAGGCATCTTCCACCTCACAACAGATTTCTCCTACTGACTTCCTGATGTCTGAAATGCTACCATTAATATTTGGTTGTATAATCTTTACTCTCTGTTAAAGTAAAAAATTATAGGTTCATAGTATTTAGAGTTGGAAGAGACTTTACCTGAAAGTAGAAATTCCAGGTTCATAAGATTGAAGGCTGGAAGAGAGCTCAACGACATGAAGTTTTACACAATAGATGTACATTTCTTGAAGACAAGAGCTGTTTATATGAGGCTTTGTCTCCCCAGCACCCAGAACAGGTACCTTAGAAATACTCATTGACTGACTTAGTGCAATTCTCTCACTCTATAGATGAGGAAACTGTGCCCAAGAGAGAAGCAACTTGCCAACGGGAGTAAAAAACCCGACTTCTCTGACCTATAACTCCTTCCACCATTATTTGGGAATTCTTGAAGGAAGGGTAATTCATGCTTTAAGCTTTCTCAGTTTCTTTTCTAGGCCATTTGTCATGTCCTGTTCACATCGACACACCCCATTTTATTACACTTTACAGAGATTGCATTTCTTATCAGTTGAAGGTGGGTGGCAACCCTCTGCCATTTCCCCAACAGCACAAGCTTACTTTGCGTCTCTGTGTTGCATTTTGGTGATTCTCACCATATTTCAGACTTTTTCATTATTATTATCTGCTCTGGTGATCTGTGATCCACCATCTCTGATGTCACTATTGGAATTGTCTTGGGGGCAAATTGCCTCCATATAAGAAGATGAATTGATAAATATTGTGTGTGTTCTGTCTGATCCACTAACTGACCACTCCCCATCTCCTTCCCTCTCCTCAAGCCTCCCGGTATGCCTGAGACATAACAATATTGAAATTAGGCCAGTTAATAACTTTACAATAGCCTCTAAGTGACCTAGTGAAAGGAGAAGTCAATTATTGTGGCAAATTTCATTGTTGTCCTATTTTAAGAAATGCCACAGTCACTGCGACCTTCAGCAACCACCACCTGATCAGCCCTCGACAGCGAGGCAGGACTCTCCACCAGCAAAAGAGATGGTGATTCACTGAAGCTCAGTTGATGGTTAGTATTTTTTAGCAATTAAGTATTTTTAAATTAAGGTATGTAATTAGGTATTTCTGAAATGTAATACCTCTGCACACTTGATAGACTACAATACAGTGTAAACGTAGCTTTTATGTGCATTGGGAAGCCCAACAGTTCATGTGAATTGCTTTGTCGGAAGATTCTCTTCATGGTGGTGGTCTGGAACCAAACCTGAACTATCTCCAAGATAGGCCTGCACTTCAAGGCCCTGTCTTGGGTCCTCTTCCCTCTCTCAGAAAACATCATCAACTCCTGGGAGCTCAATGACCGTCTGAGATTTGGGGCTGGAAGAGACCCGAGAATCACCTGAGAAACTCCCCAGTCTAACTCACTCGCTTTCCCCGTGAGGATAATGAGGGCCAGAGATTATGTGACTTCTCCAGTGTCACATGGGTATAAAGTAGCAAAGGTTATACTTGAACCCAGATTGTCTGATTCTGAAGTCGATGTTTCCCCACCGTGTCCTCAATTATAGATTTTTCCTTCCACAATTAGGCCATAGGGACCACATTCTATATAGGACGGGCTGGGTGTACAGGAGTCACTCAATACACTCTATGTTTTCACATGATCTCATTCGGTCTCGTAATCACCTTATGAAGCTGATAGAGATAGTGATTAATAATATAAACATAATAATCTAATAAATACATAATTGTCATGGTAAGAATTATTTGTGATTGATTTCATCAGTGGCCGGTCATGTCTGGCCACCATCTGCAGCCAGCTGTATTTCACTCACCCAGGATAACCTTGAATTCAGACAGAGGAAGGTATTGGTAGCTGCTTAAAGGGGACTTGTCGGATTCTGGGTGCACGTGCAGGCAGTGAGCAGCAGTCACAATCCACCTGTTTCCTAGAAGACAAAAGGATTCAGTGAGTGCAGAGGACTTGGTGTGCTGAGGGCTCCTGGGGGATGGAGGGCTTTTGCCAGAACATCTACTTAATCTGGGTTTACTTCTCACAGACTCACCTTGGGGAACCTGACCATCCCCCCAGGGCAGACACTGAGCAGTCCCAGAGTGCAGGACGTCCCCTGGGGAAGAACCATCCCAACACCACCCTCCTCCCTCCAGCTGTGGGCCTCCATGGACTCCATGGGAAAGCCAGCCTCCATGCCAGAGGCATTCAGAGCTTTTAGGCACTTTTTGGTGGAGAAGTACGCTTGACCTCAGGAAGCCCTGATGTCCCCACAAGCGGCAATGAGGGAGAACCTCGAGCAGGCCACAGTTCCAATTGACCTCAGTTTCCTCTTCTATAAACAGGCCTGAAAATGAGCAGAGTGCCTAGCCCAAGTGCTCTGCAGACTTGAAAGTGCTAAATGTTGTCTGCTATTACCATTGCTTTCTGAACCTTGTACACTTCTCATGAGTCTGAGCCTCACTACGCTACTGGCCCAATCTGCCCCACAGGATCAACCTCCCACTCTGATCCCCTGCCCCTCTGGCCCCATGAAGTCCCAGGCCTGGCTGACCAGCCCTGTCCTCAGAGCCCCTTGGAGACTAGAAGCCTTATTGTTCATCTGCCACCCTCTACTACTGCTTGACCCCTGCAACTTTCTTCTCCTTTCCTTGTACAAAGCAATCATCTTTAGCACAGAATCAAACTACCCCCAATCCCCACCTCTTTCAGGACCTAGCCCCAGCCCAACTTTTCCACTATATTAATATGACTCCCTTTCCTGCACTCTTTGATTCAGCCAAACCTGTCTTCTCTCTGTCCCTCACTCATGATACTCCCATCTCCCATCCCCAAGCCTTTACATTGGCAGTGCCTGATTCCTGGAGTGCACTCACTCCTCACCACTGCCTCCCGAAATCTCTTCCTTCTGCATGAAGCCTGTCCTGATCCTCTCAGTTGTTAACATTCTTCCTTCCACACTGTTGTGGATTTATTCTCTTTACATTCATTCTGTATCTATTGATAAATGTACTCATTTTCTCTGATGGAGTGTGAGCTTACTAAGAGCAGGAACTATTCCATTCTCTGTATTTGTCTTCTCAACACCCTGTACACAATAGGAGCTTAATAATAGGGTATTGATTAATGAGATACATCATGATGGCCACTTTCCTTCTCCTTGGGTGGCTTGGCTCTCACTTCCATTCTACTGAAGAATGTCCTGGTTCCAATGTCCAAGCCTCAGACTTGGCAATGAGCATCCAAAAGAGGGGCATTGGGAGAGTGTTCCCAGTTATACCCAAACAAAGCAGCTTGGTGCATGCAGCATAGAGGGCTACAGAAGATTCTGCTAGGTGAAGCCCCTCCTGGTCAGGCACCTCCCCAGCTTGGTTGTGTCTGGGCGGGGGGAGATGGAGGACCTGGCCAATGGGGAACTGCAGCAGGAAGCGGGTCAGATCATTCTGACCCACACTCCCTGACCCAGGGGGACAGCCTGGATAAACACAAACGTAGCTATAGTCTGCGTTTCTTACTGAGGGAAACGATCAGCGAGTTTGGGGGAGTTCATTAGCCTATGGGTACTCCTTCACTGGTACAGAACTACCTGAATCCTCTCCTGGACTGCCCCAATCTGACCTGCCTGGCTCAGCATCTAATCATGCCAAAGCTGACAGGGCTTTTTTCTTTCCTTCATGCTCAAATATCTACTATGTGCCAGGCACCATGCTAAGCTCTTCACAAAAATGATCTCACTTGGTTCTCAAAAACCCAGCTGAGAGAACTGAGGCAAATAGAGGTTAAGTGACTTGGAGGCTAGATTTTAACTTCCTCACTCCATGCCCACTGCTCTTAGCTGCAAACACACGGGAAAGAGTCTAGAGGCACAACTAGGGTGGTGCGGGCAAGACATCTGACTGGGGGCACAACAAAGAGAGGAGTTACAAGAACCATGCGTTAGGAAGTGATAGCCCTTGTGATAGTCTGGAAAAACTTGAATGGGGGCATCTTAGCCTTCCTGTGTGGCTCCAGACTCTATGCTAGGTCTGGGTGTTCAGTGGGGAACCACTGCACCATATCTATCAACACCTCTGGGAGAGTCACAAGCCACCTTGTCAGGATACAATGTGAGCCCCAGTGGGGAGTCCTACACATGCTGCTAGATGAGGGGGTGGAGAGGGAATGGACTGTCCATGGGAACACTGTGAAGCCAGGAGAGGACAGCTGTCACTTGGGTGGATGGTCCCAGAGCTCCTCCATTTATTAGAGACAAGACATATCTGCATGTCCTAAGCCAGGCCTGGTAGCCCTGTGAGTGGGTAGGGACAGTGATACTACATAGCTAATGGGATTAGGTTTCAGGGCCTCATGATCTTCCCAACAAAGCTCTCCCCTACACAATCTGACCGTTATCTCTTGTGCAAATTCACATCTCCTCTGGATGGCTCCATGCATTAATTTCTCAGGCTAATTTGGCAACTCTGGGGCTTAAAATATATTGATTGACTGAAGTCCTAGGGCTCATCAAGGCAGGTAAGGAGTCCAGATGTATGCAATGCTGCCTGGGATCCAGAAGGTGGGTGTGACATATTTGTATGCTCCAAACTTATCATATGAGATTGGAGATATAGGGGAAAGAGAATTGGATCTGGTGCCAGGGCTTTGTCACAGGCAACCTTGAGACCAGTCATGCAGCCTTTATGGACCTCAGTGTTTTAATCTACAGAATGGGCTGGATGACTTCCATGGTCCTACGTAGTTTGCTCTTTATGATCTCATTATCCTATTTCTGAATCATCTCTGCTGCTAAATGACTACTTCAGGGAGATAAGCATCATGGGATTCAGTATTGAGAGATTGTCTAGTTCAACTCCCTCATTTTATGACCGAAAAAGCTAAGTCACAGAGCCATTAGGTGACTACCCAGCAAGGATCTGAGTGAGGGTTTGGGACTTGGGCCTTCCTGATTCCAAGTCCAACGAGTTGCTGCCTCTTGACGGTAAGGAACTTATAACTCAAAATTCAGCAGGCTTTCTCTTACCTCAGTTTTTATTTTTTGCCATTTTCTCTTGGAACCCTTTTCCACTCCTACTCCACCGCACTCCCAGGGCCAGCTGCCCCACGCCCCGAGGGGTTTGCTGAGGAACCCCACTCACCTGACTAGGTGAGGTCTCAGGCCTCACCTGGCCAGCCATTGTAGGCAGGCTCCCGACCAGCTTCACTTTCCTCTCCATTCCTGGCCATCTTCTCACCAGCTGCCTCACTCCCTCTCCTCTCCCTCCAGTTTGGGAATGAGGGTCAGGTCAGAGTAGTCACTGCCCCTTGGATCTGCTCCCCAGTAGCTCACCCCACCCCCATCCCTGTGACTCCTTCCTCAGGCATCATTCTCCTGTGATCTTGTCATTAGAATGTAAGCCTCTTCAGGGTAGGGAGGGCCTTTATTTGCCACTTTTGTGTTCAAGCAGGGGCTGACTTAGATGGCAGACTCATTCAGGTCATTAAATGGGAACATGATTTGGAGATGTCTCCTGTATGCCTCAGGAGCTCTGTGGCTGGCAAGATATGGGTGGTAGGTGTGAGGCCGCCAAATCCTGGCCCATTGCCTCCTGTGGAAATGTATCCCAGTACCAAGAGCCCAGGAGAGCCTGCTTTCTTAATAATCTCTGCAGTCCAAAGCTGCTACTCTCCCTTCTCCTTCCTCATCCTCCCCATCCTTCTCATTTAGACCCAGGATGCCATTCATGTAGATGCCCTGCTGATTGGCCACTCTGACCCTCCAAGCTGGGGCTCTGATTGTGTGGGGTGTGTGGGCCCCTTGGGAAGCCTGGCAAAGTCTGTGGACTCCTTCTCAGAATCAGGTTTTTTAATAATTGAAGGAGATATTAAATTCGGGTTAAAGGTTAGTACAAATCAAGATAACATTTTTAAGTTCATGGGTCACACTCCCTGATCCTCATTCCTCGAATCCCCCTCCCTCCAACACCTTTGTACTCAGGTGTGGGATGGTGACCAAAGGATCCTCCCCTTGATCCAATTTAATTCTATTGGATTTCAGCCAAGGTTAGGAGCCCGGGCTGCTGAGGAGGTCAGACTAAGAGAGCCCCACAGTCTGGCTTCCCCTCTGCTGCCCATTGTCTGCCTAACACTCAGGTCTGACCATGTCATCACTCCAGGGGCTCCTTTCACCTGCAGGATCCGAGCTCAGATCCTCTGTTTGGCCTTTAAAGCCCTGGATATCTCAGCCCTCTCCTGCCCTCCTGGCTTCTCTGGCCTTCCTTCCCTCTTGGGCTGCTCTATCCAGGGCCTCAGCCTTCTCTCCTAGCTGTCTTCTGAGCAGGACACCTGTCTTCTGCCTCTGGTGGAGAGTCTCAGCCCAAATTCCATTTTTTGGCAAAAAGTCTTCTCTGGGTCTTAATACTAGTGCCTTCCCTGAGATGCTGCACCCTATTTATCCTGCATACGTCTTGCTTGCATGGTTTCTCTCCCATTGGAGGCAGCTGGTGGGGCAGTGGATGGAACCCTGGACCTGGAGTTAGGGAGACCCAAATTAAAATCTGGTCTCAGACACTTACTAGCTGTGTGACCCTGAACTCTTTGCCTCAGTTTCTTTATACAATAGGGATAATAAAAGCACCTACCTCCCAAGGTAACTGTAAGGAGGATTAGATAATCATTGTAAAGCATTCAGCACAGTGCCTGGCACACTGGAAGCACTATATAAATGAACGTTGACTATTATTATTATTATTATTATCGTGCTGGGTCTGGAGTGAGACCTGAGTTCTAATCTGATCTCACACACTTACTAGCTGCATGACTCTGAATAGGTCACTAAAGTCGATGTTTGCCTCAGTTTCCCCTGATGGCACCTACCTTGTAGGATTACTGTGAGGATCAAATGAGATACGGTGTTTACGAAGCGCTTGGCACCGTACCTGGTCCATAATTGGACATAATCAGAATGCTTATTTCCTCTCTTTCTCCTTTCCCCTTCCCCCATTAGCTGAGCTTCCCCTTCTGTGAAGTGAGAGGGTTGGACAAGGTGGCTTTTGGAGTCCTTTCCAGTGTGGGGTCTGGGATGCCTTGGTCCATGATGAAGCCAAGCCATGAGGCTTTCTGCTCTGGAGCTGTGATCCAGATCTTTTCATTCTGATCTTTGACGTTGCAGGGGTCTCTGATTATGTGAAGGTGGGTGTTCCCTCCTCCAATGCACATCTCAGCCCCTTTGTAAATCAGAAGATTGGGTGGCTCCATGACCTGTGTGCCTATGACCTTGCGAGAAAGGTCAGGGGAGGAGCCCTGGAGTCCTGACATCTCAGCAGGCTGCTTTTGCAGTTAGAGGGGTACAGACTCCCTGAGAAGCCAGACGTGAGCTTCAGAACCCAGCTTTCCTGAACTGGAAGGAGGTGGGACTGGTATTGTGCCAGTCTGAGCCTACACCCTCCAGATACTGAGGGGGCAGAGAAGACTGCTGAGGAAATGGCCCCTTCCTAGCCCTTCCTAAAGGTGACTTGACTGACATTCAATGGGACTTAGCCACTAGTCACTGGTACCTAACAGAGGGGTGTGTGTGTGTGTGTGTGTGTGTGTGTGTGTGTGTGTGTGTGTGTGTGTGTGTGTGTGTGTGTGTGTGTGTGTGTGTAGGCACCCAGTGGGGGTCTGAGCCAATGACATTAGAGAAGGAAAACCCCTAAGTCCTCAGGCTGCCCTGACTCTGGGAAAGAGGAGGCATTTCCATAGCACCTACTATGAATTATTTCATTTGATCCTTACAAAATCCTATTATCCCTATTTTACAGTTCAGAAAACTAAGGCAAACACGGTTAAGTGACTTGCCCAGGGTCACACAGCTAGGAAGTGTCTCAGCCCAGATGTGAACCCTACCTTCCTGACTCCGGGCCCAGTGCTCTATCCACTGCACCACTCAGCCTCTGGAATAGTGAGACCAAAGGATTGTGAGTCACAACAATAGGACCCATTTAGATTTAGAGTTGGAAGGTACCTTGAAAGTCTGTTTGGTATGATCTGATGATGTCTAGTCACCCCCCCTCCTCATTCTTCATTTAAAGAAGCTGAGGCTTTCTACTTCCTCATGTGGGGTGCTCCCTCCAACAGGAAGCCTTCCAGACCTTCCCTCCCTCAAGTTCCCTTGCATTTACTTTTGGATTTACATGTCACATCCCTCAGGAGAATGGCAGGTTCTATCTGTCTTCATCTTTGGATCTCCAGCTTTGGAGTCATAGTAAATGTCTGATCAAAAATGGCTGAATTAAATTAAATTGGGACAAGGTGACAGTGCCTTCAACCACCATGGAGGCTGATGGAGGGGTAATTTTTTGGGGTATGGGTGGGGGATCAGGGAATTTCTTAGAGTTGTTATGATGCCACACAAGGAGCTTCCAACCATGTCCAAATCAGTCTGAGGATTAATTGAATACATTCAGGAGCCCCAAGATCAAGTTACCACCTCCCCCCTCTCCTTACCTAGGAGGGCACCCCCACAGAAAGGCCGCCCATTCTTGAACAGCATGGCAATCCATGGGGAGGTCCCCCTCTGTGCTGAGCGCCCACTGACTATCCTGGCCAGCAGCTGCCTGGAGAACTTGGGGATCCCACACACTGCAGCCAGGGGAGGGAGGAACACAGTGAGGTTGTTGGGGCCCAGGTTTCAAGAGTTGTATTCTGAGAGGGGTCTCCTCCCATCCCATCAACCATCCCCACCGCTAACCTGTGGCCTCCAAGAGCTATGTTCCTTTCCCTGCAGGACTTTTGTCCCCTTCCGATGAGGAGATAGCCCCCTAAACCTTTACAGGGAAGATTGTTTTAACCAATAAACTAAACCCTCTTCCCACCATCTTCTGCTTTGAAAGGTTAGTTCTGGTAGGATGCAGGTCAAAACACTCAGGTCTGACTTCCGTGGCTGAGGTCAGGTGACCATCCACTCTTGGATTCCTCTCCTACAGTCCCATGCTCATCAAACATGACTTTCCTCTTTAATAGTTTGAACTTTGGGTGCCACCCCAGGAAATGCTGCCCATCAGAAATCGAGACCCTGGAGGATTGTCTGGAACCAATGAAATGATGTGGGAGTATGTCCCAAGTTCATGGCCATTTAATGTGGCAGGGTGTAAGTGGGGAGCCAGCACCTTACCCCTGACCTGTGGCTGGCCACTAGGCTTGAACGACTCCCTGCCCAGAGCACCGCTAAGCTGAGCAGTTCAGTAGGGTCAGTGTTGCTGATAAAGGAAGCTCTATTTTTCACCCTTTCCTTCTCTCCCCACTCATACCTACAAGATGATAACTATTACCAGCAAAGGACAAAGCCTTTCATTCATCAGGAGTGGTTCTGCAAGAGCCTTCCGCTCTGACTCCTGCTCAAACTAAGGGGTGAATGGCTAATACCAGAATCTTCCTGGAGTGTGGGTCTTCATAGAAGGGTGGAGATGGGCAGGAGGGATTGAGGGCCCAGAAAGGAGAGAAGGGGACTCTGAAAGCTTTACCTGCTTCCCCCTGGGCCTGGGGCTATGGTTTTACAGTTAAGTCCTGGTGAATGGAAGAAGCTGTGGAGGGCTGAGGAACAGCTGCCCATGGTACCCTAAAGGGACTCTCTGATGTGGGGAGCCCATAAGCATCCCACATGCCTCCTTAGGCTCCCTGTTCAGCAATGACACAAATCAACCTGGGGGAGGTGGGGCTGGGTCAGTGATGGTCAAGGATTACAGATTCTCAGTCCAGAGCCCCCTAATTCTGTGCCAGCCTGAAGAAATTCTGTTGACCATACCTGCATTACATTGCCTCCTTCTAGAGAAAGAGACAGAAGGGCCCTTAGGGGGGGTCTAGTCCAGTCCCCTCATTTTATAGATGAAGAAACTGAGGCCAGAGAGGGGAGGGGATTTGTCCTGGGCTACACAGGTACTAAGTGGCTGAGTTAGGATTCCAACTCTTGTCATGCTACTCTTTACCTTTATTCCTGTGCAGTGGGTGTGGATTTGTCTCCTAGTAGGAGGAAGTGGGAAAAATGCTCAACTTGGTCCCACATCCAGAGTTGGAATCCTGGCCCTGTCACATCCTAGCTGTGTGACCTTGGACAAATCACTGAATGTGGCCATGCCTCAGTTTCTCTATCTGTAAAATGAAGGGGTTGGCCCTGATGACTTGTTAGGACCCTTTCAGACATTGATCTGTGATCCAATGAGTGAAAAGGTGAGTCACCAGGGAGTCAGAAGGCGGGTCCTAGAACAGAACTGCCACCTGCTCCATTTCTGTTCAGAGGGACTTTATTCCCAACTCAGTCCCCGAGGAAAGGAGGGCAGTGGGAGCCAAAGCACCTCACAGACCTGGTGAAGCTTATGCTGTGGAATATGAACTGTGCAGGACCTTCAGCTTGGGCAGATAGAAGAGTTGGGTACTTGTCACCCTCGGAAGGTCAGAAAAGTATTTTCCTGCCGGTCCTATGGGAGTCTCTTGCCTACAGTCTCTGCCCGAATTCTTTGGCAGGGGGCATGAACAGGGGAGCAGAGGGACCCCCACCCCCTTCCCACGGTGAGAGCTCCCTGCAAAGTCTGGACAGGATTGAAGTCAAGGTCAGGACAAGAGAGAAATATAGGAGGCCTGAGGAAAGATGTTGGGAGGGAGTATACTTTGACCTAAGACCCCTAGAGCCCTTGGAAGGGAGGGGAAGGTTCTGAACATCCATCCTCCCCTGAGACAGCTGGGCTGGTTGTTGCTCTCTGTGGAGATCAGAGGTTGGCACTTTGGTGGGGAGTGTGAGGGCCCAATGGGGCATGAGAGTCAGAGCTCACTGGTGCTCTAGGAGTCACCTCCAAAGTAGGTCTTCTGATCCAAATCTCTCATTTTATAGGTAATGTGGTTGAGAAGCTTGTTGAAGGTGGTCAGAAGCAGGACCAGAGCCCAGTCTATCATCTTAGGAGGCAGGCGCAAGAGGTGAAGGATGCTGTCAGATCCCGAGGAAGAATGGGGGATCATCAGACTGGACTCTCAGGCCCTGGGCATTACCTTCATCTTGGCATTGCCTGAGGACATTTAGAAATGTCCATGAGGGGCTATGTCTGTGATCTTGAACCTCAGGGCAGTTTTGGGGGGTGGCTTAGGAGAGGGGTGAATTGGGGATATTTCTTCCAGCCTGGGTCTTGACTCTTTGAGTCCCATTTGGCTACTCAGGGGCAAAGTCTACCTGAGAGCATAGGGCCAAGGGAAGATGGGGGCTTCTAGCTTCCTTTGGTAAGTTCTGAACCACTCTAAATGAGTGTCTTGGGAAATCTGGGCCTTTGTCCTCCCTCCCCCTGAGATCTGCTAAGTGGCTTGGAACTTAAAGAACCACCAGATGGTGGAGCAGAGGGATATTTGCCCTAGGAACACTGGAAGTCTCAAGGACTCTTTCAGGCCTAGAATGATTCATGCCTCAGAATAGCTTTGCCAAGGGAGTAGATCTAGTGAGGGCCCCTGAACTTCTGGGCTTCTGAGAGATCCCATGTGTTACAGAAAGGTAGGCGCTCTTGGGATTTTGATTCCATGTCAGCAGAGGAAGCCCGGCTGGGAAGGGCATGGAGTGATGTGGTGGGGATACACCATCTTGTTTTGCTCACGGAACCAAATGGGTAGAGGAGAGAAGTCTTCCCAGGACCACTGAAAGACTGGGAGGGGGCTTCACCGCTCTGCCTCCATTTCCACCTCCACCTGGCCCTGAGGGGTGCCCAGCTGGGACCACACCCAGTGCACATAGTTGGAAACTTTGGTATAGACTCCGTACACCTGCTTGCTGCCACACTCTTCAGGGCCGCCCCAGGACACGAGCCCTTGGGCCACCCAGCGTTGGCTCAGCGGGTCCTGGATGACAAAGGCTCCTCCGCTGTCCCCCAAGCAGGTGTCTTTACCTCCTTCGTAGTACCCTGCGCAAAACATGTTCTCTGTGACACTGTAGTTACCAGATCGTGACTCGTAACTCGCCTTACACTCTGCGTGAAGTACCACGGGCAGCTTCACGTACTGCAGGATGTCCGACAGGGTGCGCATGCCGCTGCTGATGACCTCGTCCACCGTAACGTTGGGGTTGGAGATGCCCCAGCCAGCCACCAGGCCCAGCGTGTTGGGCAGTGGCCCCTCGGGCTCTGGCCCGGGCAAGCAGACGGGCATGATGTGGGGCCCCAGGGGCACTGGCTCCCTCAGCTGGACCAGGGCAATGTCGTTATTATAGTTCTGGATGTCAAAGTCAGGGTGCAGGATCACACTCGCCGCGGTGCGGTTGACCGCGCCAGACTTGTCCCGAACGTCGTGCAAACCCAAGTAGACAGTAACGTGCTCCTTGGAGACTGGGATGACAGTGTTGTCCCTTCGCTGGGAGCGCAGCACGTGGGCTGCTGTCAGGACCCAAGATTCTGAGAGCAGGGCCCCACTCCCAAACCACTTGTCATTGGGTACCCGGGAGGTATCCTCCACCACGATCAGAGCCTGCCAGGGGAAGAAGCCGGGCTCAGCATTCCGGCCCCCGATGATCCTCTTGACCAGGACGGGCAGGGAATGGGAGGGTTGGCCACACACTGCAGGAGGGGAGAGGAAGGAAAGCGAGAGACACAAAGAAACCAGATCACCAGAAGCAGACCCGGAGCAGGAAGCACAGCGATGCCACACCGTCCATAGATTATGCCATCCTGAGGGTCTGGTCTAGTCTCTATTGTCTGCCCCCTCCCTTCCTTGCCTCACATCCTCTCCTCTCCAGCCTCGGTATCAATAAAGAAATAGATACCCACTGTCGTTTCTCTATGTTCCAAGCCAATGGAACATTGAGAAAAGGAACCGGGCCCTGATGATCCTTAAAACCACCCCCTTTCCCTTTTAAGGCATTTCCTTCAGACTTTATTTCGGGCAGTAGATTGGCTTTCTTGATCATGGGCGGAATTATCCCAAGTTACCCCTGAGGGCAGAGATAGATTCATCTTGTCTTTGTGTAACCAAAACCTAGCATAATGCTGAGCATACAGTAAGTGTTTAATAAACGCTTACTGAATCCAGTTCAATAGCATTGCACTGAGTTATGTTGAATAACAGGTTAGTGAACTCCCTGTCCCTAGGGGAGTCTGGGGAGGGCACCTGGTGTTTCCGAGCTGCTGTTTTTGGGCTGGGGTCAGAGGGACATGGCTCCCAGGATAAAGGGACCAAGGATTTCACCTACTGTACCTCTCTCTCTTTTTCTGAGCTTTTCCACCTTGTGCCTTCCCCCTGAGGAGGCATCTTCCTTCCACCTGTAAACATCCTCTACCCATGCTAGTGTGTGTGCTCTCTCCTCCCTTAGACCTTGAGCTCCTCAAGGGCAGGGATCATTGAATGCTTTTCTTTGTAGGCCAAGTGCCTGACTCAGTATCTGACACATGGTAGGAGCTTAATAAATGCTTGGTATTAAACTGATTCAGACTCAGTTCAAATGCAGGAAAAGTGATATTTGGCAAGGAGCATTAGCAAGGGGAGCAGGGTTCTCGGATGCTAATCCTAGATGATAGACGTTCTTCTCCCCCTTTCCATGGTGCCTCAGTTTCTCCACCTGTCAATGAAGGAATACTATTTCCCTCTCCCATTTCTCTGTTTCCTTGTATTCTCAGTATAAATTCCATATTGGCCATTTTCTTTCATTGCCTCAGATCAAGGAGTTCTAGAAAGTGTGTGGGGGCAGTGTGCGTGTGTGTGTGTGTGTGTGTGTGTGTGTGTGTGTGTGTGTGTGTGTGTGTGCTGGAAATAGAGAGGGCCTGGAGTCAGGTTGAGTCTTGGGTTTGCCTTGTACATCGTGTGACTTTGAGGAAGTCATAAGGCCATAGGGATACTAGAAGTCATCTGATCCAGGCCCCTGATTTTAGAGGGCAGGCCTCAGTTTCCTCATTGGTGGCTACTCAGTGATCTCTCAGTTTCCATCCAGTGATGTCTCTGTGAGTCTGGAATTCCAGGCCAGTGGTGATGCCAAGCTACACTCTTCCTGAACCCCCAGGGGGGTTCTGAGAATATACCACATCTGGGATCAATCTTTCAGTGACACACTCATTTAGGGCTATTTATGTTTTCCCTGACATTGGGCTGGATTAATTTGAGTCATTCCTTATTTCAGGGAGATTTTTCAGATTGAATAGTGTATATGTCTCTTGAGGCCAGGGCCTGTTTAATTTTTCTCTTTGGGCACAGTGCCTTGAATTTTTTCAGTTCAGATTTGGTGCCTGGTAGGTAGTAAGTGCTTAATAATGCCTGTTTATTAGTGTAAAGTACTCCCAGTAAGGAAATTCCCTTTATCAGTGCAGAAAGGGAATGCTCTGACCTTAATAGGGTTTTTAGAATCACCTGGGCCACTGAGAGGATGACTTGCCCAGGGTCATTCAGTTGCTACAGGTCAGAGTAAGGAAAGGACTTGAATCTACATCTCCCTGACTCCAAGATCAGCTTCCACTCCTGTAATCTGCCTCTTGCCTGGTATATATGAAGTGCTTAATAAATGCTGCATGTGACTCCAAATTAAATTGAATGTCAGTGGCCTTGTAGTCAGCCTAACTGCATTCCAGCAGGCCATGTAAGTCCTGAAAAATGCAGAAGACTTTACACAAATAAAAATTAAAAGGCCAAACCGGCTAACCACCCACCCCCCGTCCCTGTTCCCAACAAGTCCTCCTATATTGAAGTGAGTAATGGTAATCATAATTATAAACTTTGATAGGAAATATATGCTACATACTTTGAACTTGCCACATGGGATTGCACTGGTGTGATTGCAACACCCAGATTGTAACTTGTCATGGATCCACAGCCCTCAAAATTCAGCTGTGTTGTGTCTCTCTAAATTTAGCTGGGCTGTTTCTCAGGTGACAGACACTTGATCTGGAGCTGAGCCTGTACTGAAGGCTCTTCCAGTCTAGTAGGGACTTGTTCTTCCCTGGTATAGCCTGTGAAAGCTCCGAATAATTTTAACATAGAGATGTGGTTCATCTGATCACGGAGATCTGGTTTCATAAATGGCAAATCCAGGGCAGATATTAGCTGATATTTATCTAGTCCTTTAAGTTTAACCAAGAAATAGACCAAGAAGTAGGCATCAATGAAATCCTCATTTTACAAATGAGAAACCTGAGGCACAGGGAAGAGGTTGGCTCGTGTAAGTGCTGGAGGGACTCAAACCCAGGCTACTCCTGACCCCAAGTCCAGACCTCACTCCTTCAGACTAAAATTTAGCAAAGTAATGTCACATTAGCAAAAGCATATTCTTGTCAACTTTAAAACAATAACAAAAATAATTCCTTAACTTAAAAGTTTGGTAAAAAAAACCCCCATAATATAAAAATATTTTACTGTGTTGTTTGTTCCGAATTCAGATTTTTTTTTTCTGTCCTTGGGGAGCTTCCTCCTCCCAAATAAGAGACAGACCTTCCAGATTGTTCTGGGCAGCTGATCTCCCTTGGGCTGCCCCATGGTTACTTGACACTCCATTTTCTAATCCCATTTATATTTTGGCAGAGATGTTAGCTAAGTCCAGAAAACATGGGCTGGAGGTGACTGCTGATAGGTGAAGTTGAAATACAGAGAGGAGCACATATTTAGCTAGCCCCAATGAGCTCAGGTCTTCTGGGCCAGAAGGCTCCACCCTTCATACAGACCGTGCCATCCAATCTATCTAACCCATGCTTGCATGCATCTGTTAGTTTGGGGCAGCTGGGTCCCTGATTAGAGAGGCATGCCTTAGTGACTAAAGCAGAAGACATGTGGCAATATTCTATGAAAGGGGCATCTCCTATTGAGCAAGGAAAATAGCCAAGGAAGCTTGACAGAGAGACCTGGAGGCCAGACATAGAAGCTTGCCAGATTTCAGGGACCATGCTTGTGAGCATGAAGGTGGGGGAACTCAGAGGGGAGGTCTCCAGTTAATATTGATGCAGTCAGCCAATTAAATACGTCTTATTGGGGAAGGGCATGCTGAACTGTAGAGCAATCTTCTGGGTGGGCTGATGTGGGTGCTACGCTCAATGGCCAGGGCAGGGGAAGGTGGCATAATCTAAAAGCAATGATGCCTGGGTCCTTTTGTGAGCCGTCCATCATTGCTCCCTGGAGCCCCAAGGTACCTTTTGGGGAGGAAGGGTCTTAGCAAAGTCTGCTCCGCCGAGGAAAGCCCCAACATGCACATGCCCCAGCTGGAGTCCTGGCACCTGGTCCCCTTCCCAGAGTGAGATGGTCTTCCAAATGGCCTCAGCTGATGAGAGAGAAACTCAGACAACTCGTCCCCTTGTCCATGTCTGGGGCTGGGGGCTCGGCAGTGAGTCCTTGGCAAACCAATGTCCTCCTAGCATCCCCTGTGTCAAACCTGTGTGCCCCATGTCTAGAGCACCAATGGCCTGGCCCTCCCTCATACCTTCTGATTCACTTAGAATTTCTTCACAGAATAAAAAAACCTTGGAATTCTTTTCTGGAAGCTTGGAATGGAAAACCATTTCCGGGCCTAATGGGTTTCAGCTGTTCTCTTCCTCAGAGCCAACAATGTCCCAGAAACACATTTTTGATGCCCAGTGGGGGCTCCTGTCACCAGCGTCCAAGCCAGATGTTTGCTGGCCTTCACTGGAGGCCTCCAGCCTTGGGGACCTGGAGGCTGTGTCCACTCCCTCCCCCAATTGCAGGACAGGCCACAGGCCATGGGATTCATCCTCCAGCAGTCTGCTGTTGATCACTCACCAGGAGTTATTGGGTGCTGTGCATCCAATTTGGTCAAAGTCTCGCATGGCTGGGTCTGACATGAATATGGCTGGAACATCTTGTCTTCTCCTCCCTCCCAGACTTATGTTTGCCCTTCAGAGTTCTCTCATGCCACAAGAGGCTTGGCTCAAAGTCCTTCCTCATCTGGGCCCAACCTACCTTCTAGGTTGTTATACCGTCTTCTTCCTGTCTCCTGCAATCTAGCCACATTGTCCTTCTTTTTCTGTTGTAACCTTGCACTTTCCATGCTCCATACCTTTGCCCTTGTGGTGGCCCCTGCCTGGAATACATCCCCGCTTCACCTCGACCTTTCAGAATCTTGGGCATTCTTCTAAGCTCACCTCAAGCACCATTCCGTAATGGGGCATTTCCTAACCCAGGAGCTGTGGGCTCCTCTCTACAAAATTGGAATATTTATTTTGCATGGTTTCTATCTCTATGCTCCGGAGGGGAATGGGTGGCCTTGGCAATGGGCTTTCCCTATTGTTGGACGTCCTTAAGCCAAAGCAGATGTATGGTAGAGAGAGGGGCTTTTGTTCACGTTTAGAGTGGATATGAGGCCTTTGAAGTCTCCTGCATCTGTGGGATTTTGAGATGGGAAAGGAGAGGCCTGAGGTGAGAGTAGTGGTCAATCCTGGACCTGAAATCAGGTAAGGCATGGGGAGGAAGACCCCCCCAGCCTGCTGTCCTATACCAAAGTGGACTTTTGTCAGCTGTGAAAAGAAGGAAGCTTCTGTGCCCCCTTGACCTGCACCTGGGTGCTGATGGGTCCCTCCACACAGAACCCTGGTTCCCACCTCAGGTGGGGCCCCCTAAGTTCTTCCTCCCTGCTCTTGCTTTGGAATCTCCAGCTCCCTTTAAAACCAGACCCAAGGGCAGCTCTCACAAGAAGTCTCTCGTGCTGGCCACATCTCAGCTCTTCCTCTAATACTTCCTATATATCAGTATATGTTAGCATTCACTTAATTGTGCATATATTATTTTCTCTTGATAGAATGCCAGCTTTTTTGAGGGTGAGGCTTGCCTGGGCATCCCCACTGCCTAGCCCATGCCATGTTTGAAGGAGAGGAGGATGAAGGAAAGGGGGCTCTGGTTTGGACTGACGGCTGTGGGCCACAGAGGACCTGGCCCAGGGCTCCCTGGAGGACAGACTGAAGCTCCACCCAGAAGCTATTTGGAAGAACACAGAGGAGCCTGACTGGCTTCCTGAAGGAAGGCAGGCCTGGCCAGCAGCTGAAGGCTGGGCACAGAGAATGGCTGAGCTGGCCAAGCAGTGGCCAGAGGTCTCGGCCCAGCCCTCTGCCTTCCTCTGGGTGACTCACCAGAGCCTGGAGGCAAATAGCTCTCCTAGTAGAAAGTGGAGCATCACTGTGGGCGGTGGGGTGGGAAGCACGGCCATGATTCAGGGACTAAGGAAGCATGAGGCTTCAAGGAACAGCCATCTTGAGAGGCCAAGTTCAGGCCAAGGGAGGGGCTGGGCTCACTGTCCTCCACCCAGATGTGCAGACTTTGGTGAGATTCTTTATGAGATAATTCCAGTGGGAAGTGGCTGTTTGGGCTTTGTATCCCCAGAGCTCAGCACAGCACCTAGCACACAGTAGGTGCTTCATCAATGCTTGTTGGTTTGACTTGACCTCCTGTTCAGCGGTAGTTCAGACTAACTGACCACTGAGGCCCCGTCCAGCCCTGAGATGCCCACTCCCGATCCCATTGGTCTGAAGAAAGTTTTTAAAAATAAATGATCAATATCACTTCATCCTCCTGGACTGTAGAAACCTTAACTTAGTCGGAACCGGAGACTTTACCATTGATTTACAAGAGGCAGCCACACTTATTCTGGCACAATCTCTGAGATGGAGGGGATCCCAGAAGCATCTTTTCTAACGAATGCCTAAGAAATGCCCTCTGCCACCTGGTCCAGTGAATCTCTCCAGCCCTAATCCACTGTCCAATGGCTCAAGTAGCTACCCCGGGCTGCCAAGACGGTGCCTGCCCCAGGCCCATCCCGACCTCCTCAGTCTTGTAGCATTAGCAGTATCATCAGTATTAACCCCCCTCCCTACCTCTTCTATCAAGCCCAGAACGCCCTTCCTCCTAAACTCTCCGGGTTAAAATCGTTCTTTTTCCTTGAAGCAAGGCGGGATTTTAGTTTTTCTTTTGAAATTCAGTTTCCCAGCCTCTGGCTACATTGTAATCATCAGAAAGATTAATCTCTTTTGACATTAAGTGTTGAGGCACGTGGGCTCTCAGGTCTTTGGGCACTGAGCCAATGAAACGCCCGAGTTTTGGGGAGCTGCTCTTGTGGGCTCTCTGCGCTGAGCCAATCAGATAATGCACGTGGGCTATGCATATGGACTCAGCCAATCAGGTATTATGTATGTGGTCTATGCACCCTGATGAGCCAATCAGATGCCAAGTAAAACCGTGTATATAATCTGGAACATGGATACTTTGTATCGCATGTATTTGTGGAAAGAGAGAGGACCAGGATTTGAATCTGAGTCCTGACATTTCCTGTGCAACCTTGGACAGTTCACTGAACCTCTCAGCCTCAGTTTCCTCTTACGTAAAATGAATGGCTCAGACTAGCTCTCTGCAGTCTCTTCCAGCGTTTACATCTTAATAAATCCAGGGCGTAGAAATCCTAGGTAATAATAAAAATGCATACTTATAGCTCACATTCATATGAGGTTCACTATGATACAAGTACTGTGCTAAATGCTTGACGGTTATTATCTCATTGGAACATCGCGATAACCCTGAGAGGTGGGTGCTATTATTACCCCCATTTTACAGATGAGGAAACTGAGGCAAACAGGGTTAAGTGAATTGCTCAGTCAGACAGCTAATAAGTGTCTGAGGCTGGATTTGAATTCAGGTCTTCCCTGATTCCAGGCTGTCATTCAGTGCACTACTGTGGCCCCCTAGTTGCCTAGAGAACTGCACCAGCCAAGGCTCTTAGACTGAATTGAAATGATAACATCCTTGAGGGCAGAAATTGAGTAACTTTTCATCCTTGATTCTTGAATATCTGAGGGTGTGGATGCTTAGAATATATATAGAATACAGGGGCAGGGTTAGGGGTCTCTGCTTTCATTTTTCTAGGGAAAGTCCTGGGGGAGGACCCTACCTCCACCAGTGCAGGTGGGCACTCCACCTGTGCCTGAGTCTTGGAGACTTGCCTTGAGCACTGAGAAGTTTAAGTGACTTGTCCAGGCTCACAATAGCTCATGAGTGTCTGAGGCAGAACCTGAACCTGGGGCTTCCTGATTTCGAGTCCTGTCACTCCATCTGCTGCCTCTGTTTGGAGTGTATTATAGGTGTTAACAATTATGGGTAAAAACTACATTGAAAGGAGATATGGTCAGATGATTCCAGGAGACCACTCAGGACTCCTCACCTTGCCCTGCTCATCTTGATGCCCAGCCAAGGCCAGGAAGCCTCCCCAGCTGGGCAGAACAAGATCCTGCATGGCCAGGCCTCAAAGCAGGGATTCCAGGGGGTCTGGTCACCTCCTTCCCCTCAGGATGGGCCAGAAGATGGTTGAATACTGGATTTAGACCTGAGAGGAGCCTTTGAGGTCTTGGAGTACAATGTCCTCATTTTATAAACAGGGCCCAGAGAAGTGGGTCACACAGCTAGTGAGTATCTGAAGCAGGATTTGAGCCCAGGTCTTCCTGACTCCAGAACTCCACTCTAGGGAACTGCAGAGAATGTGGAGCAGAGGCCCAAAGGAGGGCCAGAAATTCCTCAGGAGAGATTGAACCACCAAAGCTGGCACAGTCCCTCGGGATGGGGGCTGATCCTTCCAACAGTGGCTGTTCTAACTTGATTTCTGTGTCCTAGGATAGCAACCCTTCAGGGAGGGCCTGTGGCAGGGACAGCTTTGCTGTCAAAGCGAAGAGGAAGATGAAGGGCAGGATGGGAGGGAAGGGCCTTTTTTTGGCATCTGGACAGTGGACAGCAGAGCTCAGGGAGGGAAGATGGGAGGCTTGGCTGCTTTTGTTCTGGAAGCTGATAGCATCACTAAAGCAAATCGTCAAAGAGTCCCTAGGCACATGATAGATGTTCTCTGAGCTCACTCACTGCAGAGGTCTTGGGGCCTGGAGCCTCTGTGGGGAGGTTGCTCTGAGCAGCCGGACCTGGCCTGGCCCAGCTTAGTCCAGTAAGGCCTAATACAAATATAGTATAGTCCAGACCAACTCAGGCCAGCCAAGTTCAGGAAAGCTAAGGAGGCCCAGTCCAGTAAGACCCAATATAAATATAGTATAGTCCAGCCCAGTCTAGCCCAACTTGGCCCAGCTCAGACCAGCCTAACCCAGCCCAGCCCAGCCAAGCCTATTCTAGCCCAGCCCAGTCTAGTCCAACCCAGTCTGGCTTTCCTGGTGAGGTACCTGGTAGACAAGTAGGCAGTTTTTCCCCCAGCTCTCCATTCATCCAGATGCCTTGGGCCTCACAGGTGTATGTGCCTAGAAAGAACCAAAGTAATAGAAGGGTAAAGAGAGACAGACAGAGACAGGGCTGGGGCAGAGAGAGGGAAGGAGAAGAGAAGAGAGAGAGAAGAGGAAGTGGAGAAGGAAGCAGAGACAGATGGACAGATGGACTCTGGGACAGAGATGGGAGCATCCCAGTTTTAGAACCAGAGGTCAGTCCCCTGAGCCAACCCTTCATTTTACAGAGGAGGAAGCAGAAACCCAGAGTGGAAACTATGAGGCTAGTGATGTCAGAGGCAGGATTTGAATTCAGGATCTTTGCCATCACACCTCCCCATAACAATAATTATCCAATAATAACAGCACCTGGCTCCTGGGGCTGCTCTCAGGATCACATGACATGATATTTAAAGCACTTTACAACCCTTACAATGTTATGTGAATGGTAGCCACTACTACTACTACTACTACTACTACTACTACTACTACTACTACTACTACTACTACTATTATTATTGCCTGACTTAACCATCCATGTGCCTGAGTTTCAGCTGCAATATGCTCAAAAAGGGGCATTCAGACACTGCAACTTTCCAGGGAAAGACAGTCACCACAGGAGAGCTCTTCTTCCACTGAGGACCAGCTCTCCGTGTTAGGTCCAGCTGAACTTGACTTCCCCTCCTACTGTCCTCTGGGGCTCACAAAGGAAGCATGATCCCTCTCCCCACGTGCTCCAAAGGCTGATGTATGTCCACAAGTCCTCCCTTTTCTAGGTCCCTTCTCCACCCCGGTCCCTCTCTGAGTCTCTCCCTCTGGACAGCGCTCTTTTTCAAGCGATGCCCAGAAAGTCACAGTGTCCCAATGGAGTCTGAGTGGGGTCTCCTAGGGCAGCCTCTGCTCCTCCCCAACACTGCCCATTCCGGACTCCACTTCAACGACCCCCAAGGACAGCTGCTGCCAGGGACCCGACGTCCCATTTTTGATCCTTCCTGAAGAGCCATGAGAAACAGCTAGGCACCAAGCTAAATCAGAGATGGGTTCAAGACCTTCCCGGACCCGGACCCAGACCTCGCTGTGTAACCTTGGGGAGCTTCTACACCTGTCTCTAGGATTAAGAATAGAAGAGGGTGAAAAAAAATGTTCTCCTGTCTTGGTGGAGGAAGCCTCCTCCCCCAGGAGTGCCTTTAACCAATGAAGTGACTTTCCTGAACAGGCCACTGAAGGGTCTTGGGGTCACATCTTATGGGACTCTATTTCTGGTGCTGGGAGTGCACATCCTGGGGGTCTCCTCACAGAAAATGTATTGGAATACCAGTCCTTGTCTCCTCCCACCCTCTGAAGCGAGCCAGCGTTCGGGGTGGGGGGGGGAGGCCTCACCTGTGATATTGGGAAACAGCTTGTAATAGGGCCGCTGGCAGGAGTAGTGGACCTCGGATTTATACGTGGTGGCGTTGTTCCTGGTGGCGAAGGTGACGAGCCCGTGCTCCAGCTCCTCTGGCCTGCTGCAGTCTACAACTGAGAAGACAATCAGCCTGGATGCCTCCCCCATCCCTCGAGCCCATTTCTGGAATGAGCTCCGTGGGGAAGGAGAGCTGACCCCTCTCCCTCAAACACTCCCATCTCTGGGTCCCCAAAGTTACATCACTAACCTAGGCCCTGCAGCGTTCCACCTGCTTTAGGCACCAGAACAGAGACTCTTGGGGTGACATTTGACTGCACTGACAACACCCCCCTTCCTCACCCACCCCCTCCCCCCACTTTAAGCGGTTCTTCCAGCTTCAACTTCAGAGCAAGGAAGAGTCTAATTCTAGTCAGCTCCCGGTTACACAACTTGGCCTGTGCAGGAGGAAGCATGGGAAGAAATCCTGACACTTCCTTGTCTCCTTTCAGATGGTCAGTGGTTTTTGGAACTGAATCCTGGTGGTCACTCTGGCTTGGAACATAATGGCAGGGGGGAGGGAGAAGCCCCTACTTTTATGGAATGAGCAGTTTGTTCTACCTAGAATCTTGGGGGATGCAGGACTTCCCCAGCCAGCACTGGAAGGCCTTCTTTTACTCTTTTCTCTGTCCCTTGTTTTGGGGGCTTGCATCTCATTTCTGGAGAGTCCCTTTTTCCTTTTTCCTGACTCCTTGGAACCCAGCTTTTGATATCACAGATGCCCTAAACTCCATAAAATCCCCATGGGACCCCAGCCTGATGTGTGATCAGGCCATTTCCTGGGGCTGCGACCTGGAAGGATGGGTAGAGTAGGGACTTTAGCAAAACTGTGTATGGGGCTTGAAATTTAGACATGTACAGAGGACTGCACCCCAGAACCCCGCTGGGCATTTCTCTGTCCAAGTGGGCCAGAAAAAACTCAGTCTTTTTATTCTCTCAATGTTGTGAGGCTTTGCAATGTTCACCATTACAACAGAAAACTCCACAAACGAGTTCTCTTATCCTAGGGTGATGGTGACTTATTTCAAGCAAGCATTTATACAACAAAATCCAAGTCCAACGAAACACTGGTAGGTGGTTGCGATGATATTTTCCAGGTTCATCATTTTGTATTTCATATATTTACAGACTCATCGGTTCTTTGGGAGTCCCTGTTCTTTCTTCCACCTCAACATTCGGTGTTGGGGTCAGACCCTGGCATTCAGCTAGTCCTGGTGGAAATTCACTATCACTGGGTTCCCTTATCGCCTTCTCCCTTTTTTGAGATTTCTGGAGGAACCGAATCATCTCTATCCCCCAGAGAACCAAGGGAAGAGAGAGTCACTGAAGTCCCATCTCTGTGGCTTTTACTCACTCTCTCACCTGCCCAGACCAGGTGGCTTCCAGCCCATTTCATGGTCCAGGATCCTATATTTCCAGCCTGTCTCTTAGCAGTACTAAGGCTTGAGGTACTGCCCATTTTCCTGTGAAACAGACATACCTTTCATTCAAAGGGTGACATTCACAAGTTCATCTACACAGAGAGAGTGCAAAAGAGAAACTCATTTACGAAAAGTTTAGCTCTGGGAAATTGTACTCTGGTATCCTGTACTCTGGTGAAAGCCCTCCTTCCTGGAATCAGCAGTATTTTCCTGTACTTCTGTAGACCCTTCTCTTTCTCCTCAGTTTTACTCCCATTAATTTCAGGTTCTGAGCCAGAAGAATCTTGAAGGACTCAATGGATTCCATTGGGATCTATATCTATATCTATCTATCATCTATCCATCTATCCATCTATCCATCTATCTATCTATCTATCTATCTATCTATCTATCTATCTATCTATCTATCTATCTATCTATCTATCATCTGTCTATCTATCTGTAGTAGACATGTCACAGCTGACTTGCAACAAATGCCATAACGTCTAGAGTCATCAACCAAAAGAGCTGGCAATGTTTTTGAATGGGCTGGGCATTGTGAAATACGAATGGAAACACAGGAGAGAACTGACTTAAGCTGTAAATGTGCCTTAGGTAACACAACTACAGCTTTCAAAGTTGACTTGGCCAAATAATCTTAATTCTATTTGCAAAGAGGGGTTTTATTGTATTTCCATTATCATTGCAGAGTGCACATTAGCAAGGTCCTCTGGCTAATTTATCAGATTAGCTGTTTGATGTGGTATGCTATCTGGCTAATGTTGGACATTAGCCTACTCTTGACTCATAACATATACACATAAATTTCCAAAGCTTCGAGATATTTAATCTTAGGGAATTAGAGTTTTGTTAGGAACTTTTAATGGTCTTTCTCATTCAGAATTTAATCTGCTCTCTTTTTGGTAATGGGTAGAGAATATTCATCTACAACCTCAGACTATAATCTGATATTGTGAATTCTCCCTCTCACTCCCATTTCATTAGCTGATCAGACAAATATCTCATTACAAATATCTCTCAGCTCCACCCCCCCCATCCCAACCCTCCCACCAATTTGAACCTAGGATGGTTAAGGGGAAGAGATCCCATAATTCTTTAGATCAGTCTCTTCTCATTTGTTTAGGTGGCCTGAAAATGAAAATGAAAAAATATCCCAAGACATATTAATGGAGACAGACTCTGGGGTCAGTGGAAGGTGAAGACGTTTATTTATTTTAAAACTCTATACAGCCTTCCCATTTCTCCATCTACATGTGATTAGATCAGTTTTTATCTCCTTTCTGTCTTTTTTGCATTCCAAGTCAACCTTCTCTTTTCAGAGCCAAAATTTCCATATGTTATTGGAAGGAGTTTGTAGCTAAGTTTGTAGCTTCACCTCTCTGAATGGACCAGATGAGTTCCTTCTGTTGTGCATCCTGACACATCTCAGCATCCCATGGCTGGACATCTGCCTATGAACTAAGGCCATCGGCATTCAGAACTTTGCACCTTCCCCTTCCTGCACTTTCATAATGTTGGGCCAAGAGTGGTCTTCAGTTTTGCATTTCCTCAGTTTCCCTCTGTCTCTCTTAACTCTTCTCCTCTATTCCCAAGATCACAGCTCTATCTCTCTCCTCCCTCAATGCCTATGACTTATTCCTACTTCTTTTCCTTCCTTCATAGCTTAGCTGTTCCCGAACCAGGTCTCCCAACTTTCCTTCCATCTGCTGATTACTTCCTCTAGATGTTGAGACTCAGATGTGCTGAGTAGAGAAGAGGATCATTAGAATGTGGACCAACTCCCTTGGTCCCCACCCTCAGTGACCCCTAAATGAGGTCTGGCAAAGTCACCATTCCTAGTTTCCCCAAAGTACACTCTGGTACCACAGCCATATTTGGACCCTTCTCTGGACCAGATCTGAACTAGGGGAGGATCTTGAGGGTACAGATGGAGGAGAGGAGGAGGAAAGCACTTTGGATTGGGGCGCATCTCTACAACCCGACAAGCCACCAAAGAAAAGGGTTACAAGGTGTCATCTAGTCATATCATTTCAGGGTTGCTGCATGTTTATGGGGTACAGAAGAATCTCTCATAAGAGACAGAAAAGCTTCCAAAGCCCAAAGGAGTGAATTTCTAATGACAGGTGGGCAGGAAGGCTTGTTGAGAACCCCTCAAGTCATACCCCACAAGAAGCTACCTAGTTTGAGTACCCCTAAGACCACCCCTCTTCTAGGAAGAATGAATAGCAAGTTAAATATTGAAAATATTTAAGCATAAATGGGTTTTGCCTAAACCACACTGATGGTTCCATGGAGCTCATGAGTCTACCATGACCCCCAGGATGGTCTCCCTTCTTTGCAGATTAAGCGTCATCTATCCCTGGATCTCAGATTCAGTTTGTGCTGTGAAGAAAGTTCAAGATGCTCAGCATTGCTGAGAGCCTAATTCACTGATTTTCAGCGATGCTCCCAAGTCAGTCAGAGAATGAGCAGGGAAAGGGATGGAGCACATGTAAGGAATTGCCAAAGAATTCAGCTGTGTGTCTGGAGCAGTCCATGAAGGACTCAGGGCTGGATTAAGCGCATCCATTTCCTGTGGAGATCCATTCATACTGGTTTGCAGGAAGGTCTTGGGAGGTCCTGGAGTGGCTGATCCATCTCAGGAAGACAGTGCCAGGTGGGTCTTGCCAGTCACTCGGTCTCCTCTTCTGTCGGGAGTCCACTCTCTGTTACATTTTCAGGCTCTGCACCCATGGTGAAGGACAAGAAGGGATGGGGAGGAGCCAGGAAAGAAGCCACAAGAGAAATGAAGAGGGAGAGAGAAGAGAAAAGAAGAGAAAGCGAGATTACTGGGTAAAGCCAGAGTAGCTCATGCAGGAAAGAGAGAAATCATTTCACCCAGAATGGTGAAAGCATGCAGGGTTGATAAAGGTAGCATGAGAGAAGGGTATCTGTGGGTGGTGGGTTTTGCTCAATCACTGTGAATTTTGTACGAGACTACCAGTCAGGGTAATCCCTCTACTCCCCCAGTACTTGCTTTACAACTTGTAGGTGCCCAGGATCACCCAGCCAGTACCTGGACAGGACTTGACCCTGAGGTCAGATTTCTGTTCCTCAACTATGTCTGGCTCATTGTGCTACTATATATGCTGCTTATAGCTCATATGTTCTGAACTCATGGTGCACAAAATGCTATGAGGGAATCATATACCCTTGGGAAAAATGATTCTGTGTTTTTCAGAACTAGAGGATCCCATTTCTGGATGCTTTTATGCCTTAAAAGCATTTTCTGCACAGTAACTCTGTGAAGTAGAAGATATAAATAAAGGGTATTAACCTCGTTTTAGAGACGAGGAAACTGAGGTACAGAGGTACAGTGACATCATGACTCCAAAGACATAAAGGATCTCAGAGGCATCTAGTGCAACCTCTTCATTTTACAGATGGGAAAACTGAGGTGAAGGGAGGATAAGGGACTGGCCCAAAGTCACACAGATAATGTGTCAGAGGAGCCTATTGATCCTTGCTTTTAAGTTATGGGGACAGCGATTCTTCTACTATATACCAGGCTGACTTGCCCAGAGTCATAAAGATGGAATCAGAACAGGGCCTCCCACCCAGAATCTTTCCACCAGACCAGAGTTCAGGGTGTTATAATGTACTAAGGAGATCTCTGGGAGCCACTACCACTTGGAGCGGGGAATTATCCTGGGCATTCACTTATTAGCACAAAATATTTATGTGTATTTAACAAAGCTGAAACATTCATTGGCAGCATTTTTTTCTATTGTTCTTCCTCTGAGGCAATGAATGGGAAATTCCAACCCACAAGTTGCCCTTTTGCTTGTAGGTTGTAGGGCCATGGATTGAGAGCTGGAAGGACCTCAGAGGCCACTTAGTTCAACCCCCTCATTTTACAGATGAGGAAACTGAGACCTAGAGCAGTTAAGGGTCCAAGGCCACACAATTAGCAGCAGAAGCAGGATTTGAACTCAGGTCTTCTGATTCCAAGCTTAGAACTGTACCAGATAGCCCCCAGCCTTATCACATGCAAAGGGAAATGGAAAAGAAAAAAACAAATACCCATGCCCTAGCCCTAAAGGGTTATCCAAGTCATTAGTCCAGAAGAGGGTGCTCAGCAGCCTTACCCAACAGGTAACAGGTCTAGGTGTTAGTCAGATTTTGGGGATGGGTTTCCTCATTGTTTTCTCATGGGGGCAGAATTTTCAATCAATAGACTGTGAGGAGTTCTCTAAAGGTGGAATTTTCTGAGATGGCTAAAGGACCCCAATTTTCTTCTCCATTTTAAAGCAGGAAATCTTCCAATCTCTGTCTCTTTTTGTCTCTCTCTGTCTCCCCCCTCCTTTATCCACATGTCTCTGTCTCTAACTCTCTTTCTCTTTTGGATTCTCTTCTTGATTACATTTCAGTCCCTTTTAAATGTCTTGCTTGTGGACCTCCATGTCTGGAGCATAGGTCTCATGTCTTTGGATTATACAATGCCAAGTCTTTGCTATCTCCTCTGCCACCAACACAAACCTGAAAGCTTAATGACACTCCAAAATGCTCATAGAATTCAACTGCATGAAATTGAAATACAATTCTTTTGACTGTTGTGCCTCGTACTAAAAGATACACTCTACGACAAAAATAGAATTTCAGTGGAAGAACGGTTCACAGTTTTTCCTCAAAGGAGTGAATAAGAAGATGCTGGTTTTGCTTTAAGCATGTTCCTCAAAGCTACAGGAGATGTTATTTCAGGGGACTTTGGTTCATCTTACTTGGCTGTGCTTACCATAAGCTTTGTACAGCAAACCATCCTGAAGACAAACAGTGTAAGGATGGGAATGTATGGCAGAAGAGAGGAGACAGATGTACAAAATATCTATGAAGACATTGACTATGGTGCTGGCATTTGTGAGAGCACAGATAATTGGCTACTTCCACGTGGAAACAGGCACAGGGAGGGCAAAGTAAAGTAACGGAAGGTATGATTAAGAATGGGGTCCAGAAATGAAACTGATTAAAGATTTGCAGACTGGAGAGGAGTATCCTTCATGTGCATCACCAATACTTTCATCAAGAAGAGAGAAAGAAGGTGATAGCGTTAGGGAGCACTGAATGACTCCATAAAAAAATATTGACTCTACCTTCACAGAAAGGAAGCAGCCACCTCAGGATCGTCTGAGTGCTGGCTACGTCAGAGCAACAGCCAGTGAAAACAAAGATAAAAGAGCCATCTCCAAATCAGATGAAAGGCTAAAGAAGGGTGAGGTGAGAGCAGCTCCAGCCCATCCTGCTCAAACAAACTGCTGGCTTGCAAAAATATGAAATGGGCCAAGGCAAACGCATGGACCTTTTGGAGCCATTTCCTGGAGGTGCTTACATGATATAGTATGGGTGTTACAATAAAGAGGTTGAGGAAACCCAGATCCTGCCTTATATTTCTGAGTGAGTGGAGAGAGAGAATTGCTAAAAGCAGTATTGGCTTAGAACACCCACTCATTTGCCAAGAGGATGACAGGAGAATCCCTCCAATGTCACCCCATAACAGGCTGAAAAGTGACTAAGGAAGTGTGACATTAAGGAAGCCTAAACGTCTCCAAGAGGGTTTGTAGGGACCCCTGAAGGCAGACCAAAACATGGGACAGATCTGCCAGTTTTTCTGTAGCAGTCCCTGCACTCTGGGGAAAAACAAATAGAACCATCCTGTTTGGACTCTGCACCTTCAATAGCTAAAGTGAAGGAGTACAGTGACATTTGAGAAGATGGGGTCAGAAAGAGCAGTTGAGTTTGACCTAAACCATACAGAAGTAAAGGTGACAGAATTATAAAGGAATATGGAGATGGATGCTCAAGGCATCTCAGAAAACAAAAAAGCAAAGATTACAAAGGAATGAAAACCATCATGGATGACTAGGAAGCTGTGTGACTACCATGTGAAGATGTATGACTACCAAACCTTGTGCCTACTTTATTTCTAAAAATTTTTGTTGAAAATGACGCATACATTCTAAAGCGTCCTTCAAGAAAACATAAGAAGGGAACAGGTAGGCTTTGTTAGTTGATTTTCTTCAATCAAATTTGCTTTACTTTACTTCAGTTCAGTCTTGTTCAATTAAGCACCTACTATTTTCAAAGAGCATCATGGATAGAGGGCCATCCTTGGAGTCAGAACTACCTGAGTCCAAGTAGTTCAAGTCTCCGACATACGCTGACTGTGTGGTCTTAGGTAAATCTCTTAGCTTCTATGTGCCTCAGGCAACACCCTAAGTAGCTGCAACAAAGCAGTTGATCTGCTTTGGTAGAAAGAATTTCCTTAATGGGAGCTCCCTCGCACTACTTGATTTATTAAATAGAGCATTAGATATGGAATTGGGAAGCCATTGGTTCAAACCTCACTGCAGACAACTACTATGTGATATTAAGTAAGGCACATCAATTCTCTATGTCTCTGTTTCCTAAACTGTAAAATGAGGGAGTTGGACTCAATGACCTTTAAAATTACTTATGGTTCAAAATATATGATTTTATGATCCATTCACAGTATATATACAAAATGGATGAAAATGCATAATAACTAGACCTTCAATTGTTTGGAAAGAAATATGAATGCCTTGGACAGGAGTTGCCCATGCACAATGAATTTGGCTCAGTATTGAGAAGCAATAATAATTATTCCCTTCTGCATGGTGATAAAAGTTTTCAGAATGGTTTCCTCACAAGAATCCTGTGAGGTAGATTATTATTTGTCATTATTTCCATTCCTAAGATGAGGACATTGAGTACCAGTGAATGGACTACAATCACTCAGCTAGTGAGTGAGGTGGGTCCCCAGGCTGGACCCAGTACAATGGGGAGATTTGGGTCAAATTACATTTGGGAAATGGCATCATGCTTTCAATGTCTCAGTCTTCATGCTGCTGTTAAAGCCCATTTCTGGAACATCAGCATTTTCCTGGTAATGCTTTCCAGTTTCAAGACTGAGAATCCTATGATCTTGGAAGGACTCAAGTGACAAAGATCCCAAAGGGCAATGGAAAGCTGAGTGGTGCACCTCAGGAGATGGTATCATGATACCAGTGGTAATTTATATGTGAGAAGTGGAGTGAATGAAATGATAAAAGACTGGTGACCAGAAGAGGTGGTGGGCTGGTTACCTAGCAAAAATGGAAGACAACAGATAAGGTAGCTCCAGGATACCAGGGACATTCTAAAACCACAGAATGTTGCATGTCTGTAGCATGTTAAGTAGATCCTTTCTAGATGATTTGAAGAAAAGCAAGTACAAGAATCGTAGCATGGGAAAGTGTGGAAAGGTTGCTGTCTGCACTAGTGGGGGGTGTATTCACATGAAGGAAATCACAGATCTGATAAAGTAATGTGCTTCTTATTACATTATTCTAAATGCACCAAGGAGTGAAAACCACATCTCTCAACATTCCTTATTACATCTCACCTGGAAAGAATAAAGTTCTTTTAGTATAAGGCATTTCATAATTTCATAATCAGTCATATTTATTTCTAATGTCCTTAGGCTTGACTAGATTGGACACAAGATTGGTTTCTTTTTATTCTGTAGTACCCAGGGAGAAAGAAGATGGGAAGAAGGAACCGCAGTAATGTTGACTCTGGCTATACATACATAAGAATGAATGCCAACAAAGGTCTTTGATTTTTTTCTTTGTTTTACATGACACAACGGTGCAGAAAGACTGAAGATTTTTTAAACACAGACCTAATTATTCTTTGATGCTCTGAACCAACTTATTAAATGCAACAGACAATGTGTTAAAAAAAAGTCAGTAATTCAAAGCAGCTTCAAAGCTAGGGACTTTACTAGACTCCCTGAATGTTACTGGAGAGTTGGGTGAGAGATCAGAGATAATCCAGTTCAAACTTCTCAAGGTAAAAATAAGGTTCCTGAGACTCAAAGAGAAGGAATGACTTGTTCAAAGTCATGAAGCTGATCATTCCAAAAGGGACCAGATCTCCACTCCTTTAGGGTCCCAGCTTTGGATGGGACCTCAGAGGCATCTTAGCCCAAATGTTGTAGAGCTGAGCAATCCAAGAACTGGGAAAAGTGATATTTGTGGGGAGAAAGAAAGAGTGAGCAACGTTTCTTTAACTCCTTCTGTCCTCTTCCTTGAGACAGCGTGTCATTGGACTTTTGTCTTTGTCTTCTTAGTGCCAAGCTCAGAGCCTGGTCCACAATGCCAGTTAACTGATGGATTGATTGAACCACCAGTTGGCAAAGTAATGCTTATGGGCACCATAGGGGGGCTTAAGGAATAAACAGGGAGAGGAAAAAGGAAAAAAGGAAGAAAAATAAAAGGATCATGAGAGAAGGTAGAAGGGGGAATGGGGGACATGAGACATAGAGAAAGGAACCAACTATGACAGGGAGAAGAATACTGCCCCCACTCCCACAGTTGCCTCTGGAATTGTCGAGAAGCATCTGTATCAAAAATCACCAGCCCCAGTCTGCCTATATGGTGAAGTGTGCTGAGACTCAGAGAGAGGGAATGAAGTCATGAAGCTGTTCATTTGAAAAGGGGCTGGATCTCTGTTCTAGGGTCTCTGCTTTGGATGTGATTTTGGAAGCATCTCACCCCAAATAGTGTTGAGCCGAGCAATCCAAGTGCTGGCACAAAATGATATTTGAGGAATGGGGAAGGGGCCTTTTGGGGCTGGCCATTTTATACTGTCATTTTAAGGTACATTTTAAGGGAATAGTAACAAAAAACCAAGAAAAGAATATGTGGGGGTTGTCCTGAAACCCTGGCCCAAGAAGACTCCTCCTCCCAAGACTTTCCATGATCCTTGAGCCGGTGCTTCAGTCTACACACCCTTTCCCCTTTGTAGGAGCTCCTCCCTGGCCACTCTGGCACACTGGATGAAGGAGCCCTCCTTGTCACACACTGGTGACTGTTTAGACAGAGCTGGTTAAAGCAAAGACTCTGACCCAGGGACCAGCTTAGCAGCCCAGGCCACTGGCCTGGAATCAGAGACCGTAAGAGTTTCCTGAGTTTACGGTTACCTGGCTGGCTTGGGTTCCAGGAGTAGTACCTCCCTCCTTCCAGGCAAGGCTAGTTATTCCCTTACAGACAGGGATTCTCTATACACAGCAAAAGCATGAAATAGGTGGGGAGCTTTGCTTACTTTTACAGGTGGGGATCTTGTTACTCCATGTTCCATCTTTCAGACACTCGATCTGGAATGTGTCCATCTCCAGGTTGTCCTGGGAGTGGGGGCAAAGTGAATGTTGTAGATAACTTAGGTTGAACCTCAAACCCTCCTTTGAGAGATAGCATAGCATCATGGGTAGAATACTGGACCTGGAGTCAGGGAGACCTGTGTTCAAATCCTGCTTCACACACCTACTAGCTGTGTGACTTTGGATAAGTCACCCTCTCTGGGCCTCATTTCCCTCATCTGTAAAATAAGGGGGTTGGATTTGATGATCTCTAAGGTCTATTCTACTCTATGATCTCTTGGTCCTTACGAGATTGATTTGAGGATGTTCAAGCCATAAAACTCAAAAGAGCCTTCCAAAAGAAGGAACAAATTCCAGGATTCAGATGGGTGAGCAGAAATGGAGGATCAAGGACTTTGATGTGGAGTAGACTCTAGAATTCATTTAGTTCAACCTTCTCACTTCATAGAGGAAGAAACTGAAGGTCAGAGAGGTTGACACTTGTCCAAGACCATATAACTAGTAAGTCTCAGAAGTAGAATTTGAAACCAGATCAACTTGACTCCAAATCCAGTGGTCTTCCCATTGTTTTACCAGACTTCAGGGGAAATGGAGGCACTTCCCCCTAGCACACTAAACCATGGATTCACAGAATCATTTCATACAAAGTCACACATTAAACACTTTGTGACTTGGAAACAGGTGGGTCCTAAACTTCCACCCTGACATAAGGTGACCTGGGCAGGATACCCACACCTTGGAATCTCATGGAAAGTTGAAGAGGGAGTGGCGATGGCCAACTACTCTTGAACGCTCAGGTCCCTGGCTTGGTATCCATATACCATGGATACATACATACATATCCATATATGGGGTACATGCTTTCCTTAAACTCTCCTTTAATCTTTCCACTTGATCTGGTGTTCACCTTAGACTATAAGCCTTCCATTATCACTATTCCCAAATCTCTGTTACCTTTAACCTAGCCTAGGCCTCCATTGTCTGTATCTCCGCATCACCTTCAGCTACTTCCCAGCCTTGATTCTGTCTAAAACCCCATTCTCCTGGTTCCTGGCATCCACCTTTAGTCACTCCAGCCTGCTGGTCACTCCCATCAAGATCCTCCCTAGGGTCCTCCTCTAGTCACCCCAGACTACTTGGCCACCCCTGGATCCCTTCCCTCAGTCTTTCTTTATATAAGATTCATCTTGTTTCCATGAAAATGCTTAGATTCAATCTGGCCTGCTTACATTAGCATTACAAATATTCAGATTCCTTAAGAGTCTACCCAGAATGGTGGATCTTTAATAAACATTGTTTTTCTTTGGCTGAAAGAAGGCTTGGGTAGAATTTACTTGGGCAGGAACCACATGTCGCTATTTTGGGATCCCAGCACCACTAAATCTCAACAGTCAGGCAGGTGGTCCCATACCTTGATTACTTTGTAGCCGGTGTCACAGCTGATAAGCACTTGGTCTTTGAAGGTATATTTAGCCTGGGAGGGATCGAGTTTTCCATTGACAGGGGGCTGCAAGATAGGGCATGGGTTCCCTGGTGGTGGGCAGAGAGACAGAAGTGGTGAGTTAGAGAATGATGAAGAGTTTAGCCAGTGAAAAACTGCATATGGACATGATGGGAGTTAGTTTCTACGAATGACTGAATGAAAAAGAATTTATTATGTGTCTAATCTGTGCCAGTTATTGTGCTGGAGGCTGTGGATACCAATACAAAGGTGATTCTGTTCCAGACCTCAAGGGCATTTCATAGGCGGATACAACATATGTAGAGAAATGATGACCAGAGGGCAAGGGACCTAGAATGAATGAAAAGTATTTATAAAGCTCCAAATATGTGCCAGACGCTATGTTAGGGGCTGGTGACACACTTACAAAAGTGAGTTAGTCCCTGTCCTCAATTACATTCATATAGAGGAATACCACACAAATAAGGGAGGGGTGGCTAGGGAAGGGAGTTTGGGTCTGGAGAGTCATAGGGATGGTGAGTAGAGCCATAAGGGAGTAGATTTACATGCCTTTTCTGGTAGCAATGGCAGCATTGATTTAACTATCCTGCCCAGAGTAAGAGCAAAAGACGGAAAGGGTGAGGGGAGGGTTTGAGTAGTGTCAGAGGAGACAACAAGGTGTCCAGGGTAGGGTAGCCAGTGAGATCTTGGTAGATCCCTCAATGGGATGTGAAGCATGATCTGGGGTTAACTGATTATAGTGGGTTAAATGAGCTTGCAATGACTCTCACCCATAGATCTATGACCCCAGGTCATAATAACCAGCAGCATAATGATATTGGGAAATTGGGGACTGAGGATTTACCCCATTCCCAAATGACCCAGGCTCAACTTGAAATTTCCTCTTATCTCCTCTCATAGCACCCAGGAGGTGATGAAAGTGATATTGAGACATGTTTTAAGAATTTCATTTTGTTCCATTTTGATCCAATTCAGTTTTTAAAGGTATTCATAGATAGCCTTATTATGTGCCAGATTCTGTGCTAGGTGCTTGGGAGACAAATAAAAAACAAACTAACAAGAAAGAGTCCTTACTAAGAAGGCATTTGCATTCTCTTGGATGGGATATACACATTCTTTAAACATATAAGTAGGCAAATAACCTGACAGGCAGTGTGGCATAGTGGATAGTGAGTCAGCCCCATAGGAAGATTTGAGTTCTTGTCTTTGTTACACATCTTGTCCAGATGAGTCTGAAAGAAGGGGAAGGTTGTTGGATGCAGGGAAGATAATAAGCTCTGTCTTTAACATGTTGAGGTTAAGGTGCCCATGGACCATCTAAGTGAAGATGTCCAACTTATAGCTGATGATATGGGACCGGAGCTCAGAAGAGAGATTAGAATGTGCTGTACAGATCTGGGAGTCATCTGCATAGAAATGGTAATTGAACCCATGGGAGCTGATGAAATCACCAAGAAAGAGTGTGTTAAGGGAGAAGAACGGACCAAAGACAGAGCCTTGGGAGATACGCATGACTTCTGGGGAAAATGTCTATTACTGCTCCGCTCCTATACAAAGACTTGGAGCAAGAGATGCTCTGCATTGAAGACCCCTTACCTGGAGCCTTCTTTTTCCTTTGCATTAGTAGTGGCTACAGGAAGAAGAGGAAGATGCCTGTCATATGTGGCACCTTCGTGGTTGACCAGCTGAGCTGTCCATCAGCACCAGGACAGTTACCAGTGTCCTGGTATCTTAATCGATCAAAACTATCTGTGACTTGACTGAGTTCAGCTAGCCAGTGACATTGATGAGCACAGCAAGAGTCTCCCCCTTCCCTACATTTTTAAGTGTCCTGTAACAATCTCTCAGGATATTTTTATTAGAAAATACCTGTATGTGACTCTGGCTTCAGTGGAGTCAGAAGGGGCACATATGTGGGAGGTAAACAATCTTTTATGTTCCACTTTTGCCTTTCTCTTAGAATTTGCCTTGCATATGTTTGTTATTTAATGTTCTATTTACATTTTGCTTTCCTCCAATAGAATGTAACATCCATAAGGGTAGGGACTGTTTCATTTTTATCTTTGCATGCCCAACACTTGGGAGAGTGCCTGACACAAAGTGATAACTTAATAGATACATGTTGATAGATTGATGAATGGACACATGATAATTCAAAAGAAATACTTTTTTCACTTTTATGCTGGTATGCCCAGGCTATACTTACTTGGCACAGAGTTATTATCACCCCCTCCACCATCATCATTTTCATCCTCCTCCTCCTCCTCCTCCTCCTCCTCCTCCTCCTCCTCCTCCTCCTCCTCCTCATCTGGTACAGAGCAAGTGTTTAACAAATTGCTGAACTGAATCAAAATGTATTGATACTGGAATCTGGAAACAAGCCAGAAAAGTCTAGACTTTCTCATGTCTTTCCACCCTCTTCTTCATAAAGTGGCTCCATACTTGAATGAATGGCTCAGACTGCCCTGGAATGGGCAGTTCTTTCCAGGTTTTAGCCAGCCTAAAGCCAGTTTTTGGGAACTGGGAAATGAGGTGAAATTTGCTAGGCCATCCATTCCCATGGCATTCTAACTCATGTCAATGCCAGGGGCTGGGGTTTCTGATATAAGATGGCCAAGAGTATAAATTCCCGGAATAAAATGCATCCTTATCCACAGGATTGTGATAGGGTGGGAACTCTGTGAAGTCATGGAATGTTGGAGCTCAGAAGGGGTCTCAGAGATAATCGAGTTTAGTTTACTCATTTTGCACAGCAGAAAACTGGGTCACAGAAAGGGAAAGTAACTTTCCCAAGGTCAGTCAATCAGTTAATAACCATTGATTGGGCAGCTGCTATGTGTCAGGAACCCTGCTAATTGCTGGAGGTAGAAAAACCAAAGACATTCCTGCTCTTGAGGACTCACAATCAAATGTGCAAGACAATGGACAAATAACTATTACAAACAAAATTGGAACAAAAATCATAAACTGGATAAAAAGGAAACAAACAGAGGGAAGGCACTAGAACTAAGAGGGATTGGGAAAAGGCTTCCTGTAGAAGGTGGGATTTTAGCTGGGACTTGAAGGAAGTCAAGGTACAGGGAGGTGGAAGGAGAGCACTCCAGGTACGAGGGACTGTCAGAGAGAATGCCCAAAGCCTGGACTCTGGAGTCTAGAGATGGAGTATCTTGTTTGAGGAATAGCATGGGGCCAGTGACACTGTTTTGGAGTGTGTGTGTGTGTGTGTGTGTGTGTGTGTGTGTGTGTGTGTGTGCGTGTGCGCGCGGGTGCGTGTATGTGCATGTGAGGATGCAGTCTTGGATGTAAGAAGAAAGGAAAGGTAAGAGGATAGATTATGAAGGGCTTTGAACATCGAACAGAGGATTTTATATTTGATCCTGGAAGAGATAAGGAGCCACTGGAGTTTTTTGAGTAGGACTATCATATTTGCCTTTATGAAAATCCTTTTGGAGACTGAATGGAGGATGTATTGGAGTGGGGAGAGAGGTGAGGCAGGCAGGCAGACCTTCCAACGGCACATTGGAGTAATCCAGTATGAGGTCATGAGGGTCTGCAGTAGGAGTGGCAGTATCAGAGGAGAGAATGGGACAGATTGGAGAGATGTTAGGAAGATAAAATTGATGAGAATTAGCAGAAGATTGGACATGGGGCGGTGAGAGACAGTGAAGAGTGGAGGATGACACCTCAGTTGTGAGCTTGGGGGATGGGGGCAGGGATGAGGGAGCCCTTGGCAGTAATAGGAAAAGTAATAAGCCCTTGGAAGGGCTTGGGGATCTCGCAGCCAGCAAGTGGCAGAGCTGGGATTAGAAGCAAATGCCTTGCCCTTAGGGCTCAGAGAGGGAAGGGAAGGGCAATGAAGAAGGGCTTCATTACCTGAAGATGTGTAGGAAAGCCTCCAGCCTCCATTCTCCCCCGAGTTGTCACTGTGGAACAGAATCTGGACGCTGTTGCTCTGGGTGTCAATGCGTCCAGGAGATTTCTCTCCACAATAAGGGCCAAACTCTTTCTGCCCCGCCTTAATCTGCCCGGGAACAAAGAGAAAAAGGGGACAGGATTATGAGGGGCTGGTACCATGTCCAGGCCTTTCTCTTATTCTCTCAGACTGAGGGGAGTTGGGATCTGGTATTCCATCATCTGATGGCTTTGACAAGCATTCCTGTACCTCCTACATGTGAGCAGTGTGCTTGGTGCAGGGACAAAAAATCCCTGACCTCAAGGGGGTGGTGGTGGTAGTGGTGGGTTTTACAACATCTAGACAGAAAAGTAGGAATCAGCTAATTTGAGGAGGGAGAGAGGATCAACACCAGGACCTGGGGAGGAGAGGGAGATCAGCAGATGGTTCCCTAGCACCACGATGAAGCTGGAAGCCGAGGATTCGAAAAGGTGGAGGCCAGGAGGGAGTGCATTCCAGGTAGGAGGCTCAGCCTGGAAAGAAAGCAGAGGATGCAACGAGGAATTTAGAGCATCCAGCAGTCAGCTTGGCTGGCTTGGAGAGCACGTGAAACAGAATGATGGGAAGGAAATCTGAAAAGGTGAGTGGGAGCCAGCCTGAGAAAGACTTTAAGAGCCAAACTGAGGAACTTGTCCTTAATGCCAAGGCAATGGAAAGCCAGGAAAGATACTTGAGCAAGAGAGTGCCTTCCTTGCAACCATTTGATTCCATCCACACCCCTGAAAAATGGGCTTATGTTTCAGTCCTTATCACAAGGTGGGGGGCGGGATGGTGGAGAGGGGGAAAGGGAGGCCTCTGTGGTGTCTGGACAGAAGAGCTCGCACAGGCAGATGACAGATGAATGAAGAGCTAGTCTGAACTCCGTCTTATCTCTCCCCCTCCCCCACTTGTGTGGACACCATAGCTTCAAGTCAGACTTGGTGATTAAGCCCATGTTTGCCTAACCTGGGCTCCCAACAGATTTTCCGAGGGTTCATTGGTCAGACTGTTCTGCTTTCTGTACTAGCTTTGGTTATTGTCATTACAGAATCAGAGATTTAGAGCAGGATAGAACCTCAGCAAGCACCTAGTCCATCTCTTTCTTTTCATATATTAGGAAACTGGGGTCCAGAGAAGTTAGATAACTCATCCAAGGTCACACAGGTAGTAAGCGACAGAGCCAGGATGTGATCCCAGGTCCTTTAATTCTAGAGAGACAGCTCTTTCCACAGTACCATAATGGCCTCTTTGTATATGTCAAGACGCCTGACTATCCTTCCTTGTTCTGCCCAAGGAAAGGGTCATATTCCAGTCTCTGTTTTCAAGAAGGAAATGAGAAACATTTAGTTAAAATATAAAGTTTCTCAGGTCAACAAGGAACCTAGTGGGGCCAGCTGTGTATTGATCACAGATTCCCGGAGGGACATTGGACCCAGAACTCAACTGTCCTCTCTCATAAGGTAACTAGGTAGGAAAAAACATGGCATGGAAATCAGCATTTCATTGGGCATGAGGCTATTGCTGCCAGGACCCTCCTGCAGGACATGGGCTTGTGGGTCTTCATCCACAGATGGCTATAGGCTTCCATGAGTTATCTTTTTTTTGTGACCAAGGTCTTGGTCAGTGTCACTTGATCAGTGGACCCTGTGGGGGAGTCCCTTCGCTTCCACCTGCCTTCATTTCCTCATCTGTAAAATGAGAGTACTGTGTACTTCTGTGGGCCTTTCCTTCTCCAGGATACTCATGATTGGAGTCTCGTAAACCTACAAGCTTGAATCAGCCTCAGTCCTCACCTCTCATCAGTGTTCTCTGTCCTTCAGATTGGACCCTCAGCATCGAGGGCGGGGTGGGGCTTTTGACTGAGGGGGCTCAGCACTTCTCATGGCTTCTGAACCCCATGCTAGGTGTCCCCCTCCCCCTCCTCAGCTTCTTTTTGCTGTGTGTCTTCCCCCTTAGAGTGTAAGGTCCTTGAGATCGGAGACTGTTTTTGTTTTTATTTCTGTTCCCAGCACTGAGCACAAGATCTGGCACATAGTAGTTACTTAACACATTTTTATCAACTGCCTGATTAGATGGTCTTTAAGGTTCCTTGCAGGTCTAAATCTAGCAGCCTTTGATCCCAGAGCACAGACCCACAGTGGGTCTGGCAGGGGTGAGAACCATGTCTGTGCCCCCAGAACAGGATTTCTCCAAAGCAGGCTTAGCTCGCTCTTACGGACACCTATCCCAGGACCCCGAGCCCTAAGCTGGCATCACAGATATGGCGGAAGGCATGTGACTTGCCCAAGGTCACACAGCTGGTCACAGTTAAGCTGGGAGTCACATCCAGGCCCAAGTATGTGACCCTTGCTCCTTCTCCCAGTCATTCTTACCTTGAGATAATCATAGGGGCAGGACACCTCGGGGTGGTCTTCAACATCAAAGCTTTCCTCAAACTGGAGAGTGATGACAAAACCATCCTCCAGTTCAATTCTGTAGAGACAATCAGAGCTCTTGGGGTACGGGCCGGGGAAGTCAGCGCTGGTGATCACGCCGGTCCTCTGGGTGAAGAGGTTATCACTGCACTCCACTGTTCAAACACACCCACATAACATAAGCCACACACCGCATGAGACAGGCTGAAGGAGTTCCAGTCCTCCCATCCCTCCATGTTCACTGGCAGCTTCCTGCGCATGTGGATGACTACGAGGTAGAGGCAAGAAGAGTGAATCTGACATCTGAGCAGAGCTTTACAGAGCCTAAAGGGCTTTCATGTTCATCACCTCACTTAGGGCTCCGGGTGACTCTTTGGGTAGGTGGGTCAGGTCAGGGCAGGGCAGGTCAGGTCAGGTCAGCGCAAGGCTAGGGTTGCTTGCCCAGGTTAATCAGGAAGTATTGGAGGTGGGACAGAATTTAAACTAATTTGTTTGACAGCTTCTACACTCACAAGAAAACTGATGCTTGTTGAGAGAGGGGCTTGTGACTCATTTTTTGTCTGTGCCAAGAGGGACTTTGTAGAGACTTGTTGGACTGGCTTCAACTGAGTGTATGGAGAACAGCTGAGGACACTAAAGGCCCATGAAGCATTGGAGACACTGAGGAAGATCCATTTACAAACAAGGTCTCTGCTCTTGAGAAGCTTATAATCCAATGGGTAAATGGAGTTTATAAAGAATTTTAAGATTTGAAAAGCACTTTAAAATTTTATTATCTTATTCAATCCTCACAGAATCCCTGGGGAGGTAGGTGCTATTATTATCTCCATTTTACAGATGAAGAAACTGAGGCATACAGAGGTTAAGCGACTGATTCAGAGCCACATAACTATGAAATGGGTAAGGCTGTATTTGAACTTAGGGTTTTTGAGTCCAGGTCTGACGTTCTATCCATTGTGGCACCATTTGGGTGCTTCTGTGTATGAGTATGTATAGTTCCTGCGGTCAGTCGAAGATCCCAGATCTGAGGCTGAAAGATATCTCAGAGTCTACCTCCTCGGTTTACAGATTAGGAAAACAAACCCACGGAGATGAAGGAACTTGCCCAAAGTCACATGACTGGCAAAGTGTAAGACTGGGATTTGAATCCAGGGTCTCTACTTCCTAATCCAGAGGATTTGGAGGGGATCTGACAGCATTTTTAGAGCTTTCTCTCTGGTCCAAGGGCCCTTGCACTACCATATGCCTGAAATCAAGCTCCTCGGTTAAAAGTCAAAAGATTCCCCCTCCTCCATGCAGCCTGCCCAGAGCATTTTGTCCAGGGCACTTCTCACCTGAACTCATAACACAGACTATGCTTCTGGTCAGATAATCACAGACTGTTTGGAAGCAGCTTCTGTTCTCTGGAATCTCCCTGATGGTAAGGACCTTGCCTTTTATTCCTTTGGGGGCTCAGTGCTTGGCATGGTGGCTAATAATAGTGTTCAAAAATGTTTCAATAATGGTGTTCCAAAAACATCTGTTGAATTAAAGGACAACCCTCCCCTCTCCCCCACAATACTTTAGGAAAACACCTAGTCGTGAACATGCCTGCTGCATCTTCTAACTCCTCTCTGCAAATATAATTAGAGAAAGCTGGGGAGCTGAGCAAAGGCTTTGTTTAGTCCTGTAGCTATAAGCAAAGCTATGGTTTCCTTGGTTAACCCTCCCTAAGTCCTGCTGGTGAGCTCACTCATGTTTCCTCTCTTTGCCACTGCTCTCCCTCTTGAGCAATCCCTGGGTGCTCCTTGGCCACCCCAGTGCTTGGCAAGGGGCTGCTGTATCTGTGCTTTTGCCAGTGGGCAATGCTAGGCCTCCAGCTAGCACTGGAGGTTCTGTCTGTCCAAGAGAAAGTTGACCATGAGCTCTATTACTTGAGAGACTGGTACCTGGGTGGCCAGTGGATTTCCCCAGGGATCCATGCCTCCCTCTTCCTTTGTGGCTGAGGTGGTTGAAGTAAGTACCACCTGCCAAGTTCAGAGTGGGTATCTTGGAGTGGGTATCCACTGGTACCCAAGTGGAGAAGTCCTACTTTTCTGATGGATAAAATACAGGGGATTGAGATGGATTTCTTCTTCAGTTGAGCAGTCACTGATCCTTTATCAAGTGCTCACTGAGTCCTCAGGACTGAGATATAGGCTGGACAAAGGCTCAGAGGTGGGAGATGGAGCTTTCAGTCACAGAGAGTGGTAGCAATTGGACAAGTTGATCTGGAACATAGCTTGTGTAAAAGGGAGTGATGGGAAGTCAGTCTGGAAAGGGAGGCTGGAATCAGATTGTAGAGGTCCTTATCTTGTGGTTATTCTCTACAGCTTTCAGCCTCAAACAAACCAAGTAGCTTTTCTGAGCCTCAGTTTCCTCATCTCTAAAATAAGGAAAGATCCCTTCCCCCTTCTGTTTTGGTAATGATGATGACAGTGGGATAGAAAGGGGAGAGAGCATGCTAAGAATCATTTGGCTTTTAGATCATCCATGAACATTAACAGCTGGTTTTCTAAATGTGGGATCGACCCTTGTCCAGTGACCAGTAAGTGGAAAGAATTGAATGTAATGGTTAATGATAGATATTTGGTTGGGACATTTATTAAGCTCCTACTGTGTGCCAGCATTGGGGATTCCACCCCTCCCCCAGTCCTGCTCAGTCTTATCTGACTGTATTGTTAGGTCAAATTCAGGAGTAGCTGCTCCCAATGGAACCTTCCAGATTGGGGGCACAGAGCTGCTGGTCTTCCTTACCTCGGCAGGTCCTGTTGTCTGTATGGAGGATGTAACCAATGCGACAGGAGCAGTAATAGCCTCCAATGTAGTTATGGCAGTAGTGATCACAGGCCAGTTCCTCGTCACTCTTCTCCGTACACTCATCCATATCTGGGGGGGGGTATGTGTGAATTAGATGTGAAGGAGGAGGAATTGGGGGACAGTAAAGCAGACAGAAATGACCAATCTCCAGAAGCACATTGTACTCTAAGAGGAAAGGGGAGGGAATAAGACATGTTCAAGAAATCACACAGCCCCTATGCCTCGACTTACCCACTGCCATGTAATGGGCGTCAAAGCCAGTGAAGCGTTCCTCATTGGAGAAATCTGATCGGAAAGTGAGGGCCATGAAGGGGCCTGGGGACAGGACCACCTGCTGGCCAGGGGCTTGTTCTGTGTCCGTGGTCTCCCTCCCACAGAAGAGAGCCAGCACCTGGTCTTCAGCTTCTACCTAAAAGAGGGGCAAAAGGATGTCCATTATCACCACTATTATTCAATATGGTACTAGAAATGTTAGCTGTAGCAATTAGACAAGATAAAGATATTGAAGGAATAAGAATAGCCAAAGAAGAAACTAAGTTACCAGTCTTTGCGGATGATATGATGATTTACTTAGAAAATCCCAGAGATTCAAGTAAAAAACTACCTGAAATAATAAACAACTTTGGCAAAGTTGCAGGTTACAAAATAAACCCACACAAATCTTCCGCATTCCTATATATTAGCACAAAGTCCAACAGTAAGAGATAGAAAGAGAAATCCCACTTAAAGCTAGGGTAGACACTATAAAATACTTAGGAGTTTACCTGCCAAAACAAACCCAGGGATTATATGAACACAATTACAAGACACTTTTTGCACAAATAAAGTCAGATTTAAGTAAGAGGAAAAATACCAGTTGCTCACGGGTAGGCCGTGCTAATATAATAAAAAATGACAATTCTACTTAAATTAATTTACTTATTTAGTGCCATACCAATTAAACTATCAGATAATTATTTTCTAGAGCTGGATAAAATAATATCAAAATTCATTTGGAAGAACAAAAGGTCCAGAATATCAAAGGGACTAATGAAAAGAAATGCTTGGGAAGGTGGCCTAGTGCTACCAGACCTCAAATTGTAGTATAAAGCAGCAATTATCAAAACCACTTGGTATTGGCTAAGAAACAGAGAGGTAGACAAGTGGAATAGACTTGGCACTCAGGGCACAGTAGGCAAGGAATATAGCAACCTCCTGTTTGATAAACCCAAGGACCCCAGCTTCTGGGATAAGAACTCACTGTTTGACAAAAATTCCTGGGAAAACTGGATAACAGTGTGGCAGAAATTATGCATAGACCCATGCCTGACACCGTACGCAAGAATAAAGTCCAAATGGGTACATGATTTAGGTATAAAGATTGATACCATGAATAAACTGGAGAAGCAAGGAATAATGTATTTATCAGATTTATGGAGAAGGGAAGAATTTTTTACTAAAGAAGAGATAGAAAGCATTATGAAATGTAAGATGGATAATTTTGATTACATTAAACTGAGAAGTTTTTGCACAACCAAACCCAATGCAACCAAAATTCAGAGGGATGTAGTAAATTGGGAAAGAAATATGGAAGTCATTCGCAGAATGTAGCAGATCATGTTTGTGTGTGGGTGTTTTTGTGTATCATGTTTTGATTTGTTATATGATTTCTTCCATTTATTTTAGTTCGACTACATAGCATGACTATAGTGAAAATGTACTCAGTAGGAAAGTATATGTAGAACTATACAGAATTATATGCTGTCGTGGGGAGGATAAAATCTTAATTTTATGGCAGTGATTGTAAAACATTAAAAAATAATAATAATAAAATAAAATTTAAAAAAAAAGGAGGGGCAAGAAAGAGGATCAGGTTGGTCTAGAACACAGATTTGGATCAGGAAGCCTTAACTCTGGAACACTTTCCTTTCAGTTGCTCTGGGAGATTGGTAGTGTGAGGATGGCTATAGACTTTTTATAGATGAGGAAACTGACGCTCTGGGAGTTTAAGGAAAACCACCAACACCATCTAACATTTCAGTCTAAATCCTTTAACGTTGGCAAGACACATTCTATCCATTAACTTGTTAGATTCTCACAGTGATCCTATGACTACAGAGACTATTACTTTATCTGTTTTACAGATGATGAGACTCAGTTTTAGAGATCCAGTGAATGGTCTAGGAACTGTCATTCCTTATAGCTTGTAAGAGCTTGAACTGAGCATTCCTAACTCTAGGACCAGGGTTCTGTCTATCGTCTGTGTCTTGAAGGTGTTGTCATGTGGCTAGGGATGGATCGAAGCATCTGGGATGTTAGAATTCTGGGAATGGGTCTATTTAGGCTGCTGGCAGCATTGTAGGGTGACTGAGGCTGCTAAGGAAGCTGCCCATAGTTCCACAAAAGAGGAGCAGATGGCTGAGTGGTTTAGTGACTAGAGTTTGAGCTTGGAGCCAGTAAGAACAGGGCTCTAGACACTAGCTATGTGAGCCTGAGCAAGTCACTTGTATTTCATTTTCTTCATCTGCAAAATGGAGACACTAACACCACCTCCCTTCCAGGTCCTAATGGAATAACTTAAGTGAAGTGTTTTGCAATTCTTAAAAGGGCATATAAGCATTAATTCTTAGTAAGCCCCTCAAATGAGGGATTTTTCATGCAAGGGAGGTGTCCACAGTTTTACAGGAAAGTGGTCTTTTTAAACAGGCAGTCAGCAAAAGCAAAAACCTACTATTAGATTTAATCCAACGCAGTGCAATTCTACTAAGTGCCTGCTATGTGCTAGGCTGGTTACTGGGGTTATAAGACAAAAACAGGAGTCCCTGCCATCAAGCAGCTGACTTTCTACTGAGACAAACATGGCATGTACACAGAGAAGTAGACATTGAATGTATGTGAAGGAGTGGGGTGGGAGACACAAACAACCAAGAGAACCAGGAAATGTCTCATATTGGAGGTGACCCAAGCTGAGCCTTGAAGAGAGCTGGGGATCCAAGGAGCAGAGGAAAGGAAGGAGGTGCTCCAAGAATGGGGCACAGCTTGGGCAAAGTTGAAGAGGTAGGAGATGGTATGTCATACATAGGGAACAGCAGAGAGGTCAGTTTGACTGCATCAGAGGACGCATGAGTGGGCCTTATAGACTGGACCCAGATTGTGAAAGAGCTTCTATTTGATGTCAGAGGCAATAGGAAGACATGACCAGGAAGGGGAGTGACATGATCACACCTGTGCTTTAGGAATGTTGTTTTGATGACTGTGTATGGGAAAGATGGATTGAATAGGGGAGAGACTTGAGATAGGAGACCCTTAGGACATTCTTTGTAGTTCAGGCATGTGGTGATGAGGGTCTGAACCCAGATGGTGGCCATGTGGTGGACAAAGGGAGACATGTTATGGCAGCAGAATTGAAAAGGTTTGGCTACTGATTGGAGGTGGGCAAGGAGGGGTATGAGGGAGAGAGAATAGGGTCCAGGAGGATTCCAAGCATTCAAGTGTGAGGGACTGGGAGGGTGGTGGTGCCCTGACAGATATAGAGAAATCAGGGTCCTTACTTCGTAGGTCTGTGTAGAAATAGTCTTCCTGTTGTCTGTGTTACAGGGTGGAATGTATGTGAAACCTACCCTTGACAGATGGATATACCTCCTTAGGAGCTTCCAGAAGGTCCCTGCGTGAGATCTGAGGACCCTATAAATCATTAGCTCAGGCTTCAGCTAAGCAGAATAAACAGACCCTGGGGGCAAACAGGAGTGAATCCAGCTGCCTTGATTTGCCTTTCCAAGAAACCAAGGCCAAGTCTGAAATGTTTGAAGTGGGAGGATCTCAGGATTTAGAGCTGCTTAGAAATCTCTTGGCCCAGCCCAGTGATTTATAGAAAAGGATGTTCCAGGATGGTACAGGAATTATCTAAGCCAACACAGGTCATCTTCTGAGTGCCTTCTTGTGGGCACAAGGTTCAGTTCTGTTTGCTTAGCTCAAGCCAGAATTGCCTGGACGATTAGCCTCACAGAACATTATAGCTAAAAGCTAGAGGGGACAGAGCTCAGAGCAGGGATGCTGGGGTCCGGAGAGAGCTGGCCAGCCTCCTTGCTTTATAAAAAAGACTCTGATAAAGGAAGACCCTTGCTCAAGGCCACACAGATCATCGGTGGGATCAGACTAATGGTCTGTTTACTTAATAACACCAGCTAGCCTTGATGCAGGGTTTTAAGGCTTGCGAAGAGCTTTGTAAGATGGCCTCTTTCCTCATTGGATTTGGCTTAAGGAAGGAATAACATAACACTCAATTGGGTATTTTACCCTACAGGAAAGTAGAGGGAAGGGGATAAGGGGGGGATGATAGAAGAGAGGACAGAGTGGGAGAGGGGGTAGTTGGAAGCAAACACTTTTGAAAAGGGACAGCGTCAAAGGAGAAAATAGAATAAATAGGGGGGTGGATTGGATGGAGGATAATATAGTTAGTCTTCCACAACATGACAATTGTGGAAGCGTTTTGCATAGTTACAGAGTTATAATCTATATTGCTTGCCTTCTCAGGGAGGGTGGGTGGGGAGAGAAGAAGGGAGAGAATTTGGAACTCAAAGTTTTAAAAACAAATGTCAAAAATTGCTTTTACATGCAGTTGGGAAATAAGATGGACAGGCAATGGGGTACAGAAATCTATCTTGCCCTACAAGAAAGTGAGGGGCAGAGGGATGGGAGGAGGGAGTGGAGTGATAGAGGGGAGGGCAGACTGAGGAAAGGGGTAATCAGAATGCAAGTCATCTTGGGGTGGGGAGGGTAGAGATGGGGACAAAATTTGGAACTCAAAATCTTGTGGAAATGAAAGTTGAATAAAATAAATTAATTAATAGAAATTTTAAAAATGGCCTCTTTCTTTGTGACCAGTCTCCCAGCTGTGTAATCATGCCCCAGATATCTTCCTTATGTGCTCATGTTTCTTGACTGTATCATAATAGATTAGTGTGCCACCAGTGATGTGACCTGTGTTCTAAGTCTGTCCATAGGAACAGCCAAAACTGCTCTAAGAGTCTCAAAGAGGGAGCCATGGAGACACTGATGGCCATCAGCTAATGACCTTCCATGATACAGACATGCTCCTGAGGAGGTGACATATTTGGGCAGATGGGTCCATGAGAATGTCTCAGGTGGAGACATGTTTGGTGCTTGCCAGGATAATGGCCCCAAAGTGCTGAGACCCATGAGGTAAGAACACCTTTGGACACAGTTTCAGGCCTTGCTGTGACTGAGAAGTCCATAAGCTGGTGGCCAATCTTCTTATGCCCATCACTGAGTGTGCAAGACTTCAGCCTTTCAGTCGGGTAGGACCTGCAAAGCCTGCCCTCTGCTGGCATCCCCTCCAAGAACACAGGATCATTGTTGGGGAGCAGGCTTATAGAATCACAGGTCTGGAGCTAGAAGGGACTATAGAAAGGTGATCCAAGCCCCCTCTCATTTTACAGGTGAGGAAACTGAGACTCAGAGAAATGAAATGACTTCTCCAAGGCATCTTTATAGTAAGTGGCAGAGCTGGAGATTTCAATCCAGGTCCGTTGACTTCCAAACTGGTACAGAATGCTGGACACTCAACTGATATCCACTGACCCCATTGACTAACCCATTAACTGTTGTCACTTCATGTCTGCCCCCAGGCAAAGACTACAGTGGAAATCTTACTACAGGTCACATGAGTGCCCATTAACCACCAGTAAATTAGCCAGCTAGGCTTGTTTGGACACTTCTTTCAACACAATGGTATGTTTTGTTTATTTAAGTGACAGTTGCTTGCTCTTCGTTAGGGGTTCTCAGCAAACCAAAACAGTGTTTAGAAACAATCCAACTTCCTTCCCCAAATTAGCCTGAGGAGAGAAGAGGAGAGAGAGGTGAAGAGGAGAGGGAGGGTGGGATGGAGAGGGAGCGGGAGAGAGGGATGTGAAGCTCCATCTACAAAGAGGGGCTTCTTGAGAACATCTCCTCCCTGGGGTATCCCCCTGGACTCTGCTGGATCTTCTCCATAATGAGGGTGAACAAACACCTCACAGCCTTGGGGGACCAAGGGGCATGATCTGATCCATAGCATATCTTAAGCTATGTCTCTAGAGCAAGTTAAATAAAGCCTTTAAATCTTTTTTTTTCTCTTTAAGAGTTAGAAGTAATTAATAAGATGCTCATCAGCCACAGTTACCATTTCTGGCATCTGTCAAGGAATCCTGTGGCTTACTCTCACTGAGTTAAATACTTATTAGATGCCTACTGTGCCAGGCACTCGTCTAAACAGTCCCTGCCTCTGAGAAGTTGGAAATAACATGGAGGAACTGGTTCAAATCCTGGCTTTGTCACCTACTACATGTAGGACCATCGACCTTAGTTTTCTCATCTCTGAAATAAGGACATTGGAGATCCCTTCTAGATCTAGAGATGGGATCCTACAACCTCTCTGAACCTCAGTTTCCCTTCCTGTAAAATGAGGGGCTGACTAGAGGTCTTTGATATGCACAGGTATGGCATATCTGACTTGCATGGGAAGCACCCTGCTGGAGCAGAACCTTTTAGGTGAAACTTTGCTTGATTGAGACAAATGCTTTCTCGTAGTCAATGGACAAGAAATCCACCAGTATCTCATCCTCTCCACCTGCCAGTCAATGGTGTGCTTGCAAAAATGTGTGATCTGCAGCTGCAGAGTGTCCCTATCAGTCTGGAAAAGAGGAGTTCTTCATCCACTTGAATTGTCTTGTGTGCTTAGTCAGGTTGAACTCTAAGTGATTGTCGATCTCATCCAGGACATTTGTCCTGCTGATGTTGCCAGGCACAGGTATTGGGGATAAAGTCCTAGTTAAGGGGAAGGGATGGACTGGGTGCTTGTACCATCAGTGCTAACATTACTGCTCCATTAGGGCAGATCAGCAACCTGGTGGAAACTTGCGTGATTTGGACTCTTAAAGGTAGAAGAGAGAATGTCAATAGGGATCTCTGCCTGGTGGAAGAGCACTGTGCGCCTGGACACCCCTCTTGCACAGTGGACTTTCCACATGCCCAGAGTATGTGGCTTCCTTTCGGGAAAGGCAGAGGCCAGGCTAGAGTGGCCCTGGAAGTCTTATCTCCCTTCCATGGACCTGATCCCAGTGAGGACATGGAACAGTGCCGGGTCTCTGGCAGTCACATAAACAAAGAGGTTGCTGGCCCCATCAAGCCCCGCTGCCTCTTCTGTGAAGTGTATACTTTCCCCCAGATCATTTACAATCCCAGAGCAGCCTAGTAATTAAATCCTGACTCCTTGTTTGGAGAGTTTGCCTCAGGGGTCATTGAGTCAACATTTTCACTAGAGAAGCTTCCTCAGGCAGGGCTGAGTCTAACAGGGAAGAGGAACTCTCTCCAGAAACCTCCCTCCCCTCAGGGGCTCCCCTGAGCTCTATCGGCTGCCCCCCCTTTCACTTCCTGTTCTTGCTACCATAACCCTTTCTGAACGTTTGTCCAGTGACCTCATTCTCCTGGACCAGTCAGTGCCTGGATTCACCCAGGAACACTTTCAATTCAGCCTTCTCTCTCAAGAGGTTGTCCGCCTGTTTCTGACACAGCTGTTGGTCAGCCTGGTATCAATGCCTTGCTCTGTCCTGGGCATGGTAATGTCAGAGGGCGATGCCACAGACACTGGAGGCACCGTCCCTGTCCTGAGATAATAATAGCCAACAAGTCAGTCAGTCAACAAGAATTTATTAAATCTGCTCTCTCTCTATGCCTAATAGTGTGCTAAGTGGGGGAGGGGGATATAAAGAAAGGCAAAAAAAAGACTGCCCTCTAGGGTTTACTTTCTAATGCATCTACAAGGCTCTTGCAAAGTATATACTGGGGGAGGGGGTGTAAAAAGCCCCCTATAGAAGATGGGAATTTGAGGTGAGTCTTTAAAAAGTCAAGGAATCTATGAAGTCAGAGTGAGGGGTCAGGAACATCCCTGGCATGGAGGAGATACAGTGCAAAGTCCTACAGTGGAAGATGAGCCTCACCTAGGAGCAAAGAAACCAGAGTGAAGAACTCAGATAATGGAGTTCATGGAGAGGTGTAAGCAGGCAGCGGGAGTCGGCATACTGCACAAAGTGCTGGACCTGAAGTCTCATCTTCATGGCCTCAAATCCAGCCTCATATACTTCCTAGCTGTGTGACCCTGGACAAGTCACTTCACCCTGTTTGCCTCAGTTTCCTCACCTGTAAAATGAACTGGAGAAGGAAATAGCAAACCACTCCAGTATCTTTGCTAAGAAAATTCCTAATCGGGTAATGAAGGGGTGCATAGGCCTGAAATCAACAATGACAAAGGGGGAAGTAAAGAATATGAAATTTTATTGAATTGAAAATTGGAAAGGTAGAAAGAGACCAATTTGTAAAACCCTTTAGATACCAAACAGAAGATTTTAGGTGGGCTTCTAGAGGTAATTAGGGAGCTACTCTGGTTTTTGAATGAGGTGGTGGAGGAAGACATTGTCAAACAGTGTTTTAGGAAAATCGCTTCGCAGCTGAGTGGAGGATAGATTTGAACTGGGAAAGACTTGGACTGAAAGACCATGGAGGAGGCTATTTCTGCATTCTAGGGGAGGGAGGATGTGCACTTCTTTCAGGGTGGTGGATGTGTGAATGGAGAGAAGAGACAAAGAAAAGAGGAGAGGTGAGGGGGGAAGTAGAGATGATGAGGTTTGATGGGAGGAAGGGGAGGGATGGGGTCCAGGAGGGTAAGAAACTGAAGATGGCACCAAGTTTGCCAGTGTGATGACGAGGGGAACAGAGATGCCCTTGTCAGTGACAGAGACATTTGGCAAGCTTGAGGGTGGGGATGGGGTGGGGGTGAGAGCAACCACAGTCGTAACATCTTAATGTCTGTGAATGTTTGACATTCATCATCTCTTTGGGCTCTTACCATAACCCAGGAAGATGGGGGCTGTTACTGTTGTTTCAGTCATCGTTGCCATTTTGCAAAAGAAGTAACTGAGGCCCAAAAAGATTAGATCATGGGACTGCAGGGTCCTGGCTTGAGGAAGGACCTTAGAGGTCATGTGGCCCAACCCCCTCAATTTACAGGTGAAAAAACTGAGTCAGGGTGGGAAGGGATTTACCCAGGGGGTCACAGAGTTAATTGTCTGTTGGGAGATTAGCACCAAACCTTTTCTTTAACCACTCACCAGTTATTCTTAGATGCCTATTACGCTTTGAAAAATTCCTGAGGATCTCAAAGAACTCTTTCTTATGTAGTTTCTATTGGTTGATAGCTATGGTATTAGAAATGAAACCTCTAAGTATTATTATAAAAATAGCTCTGACCTGAAAAGGCCTTGCGGACCCTCCAGGGTCCTTGGACCACACTTTGAGAGTCACTGAACTGTAACAATCTGCTTCTCTGGAAAGTATCTTAATGTCTTCGAGGTAGCAGCAGCACATCTCCCTCAGGACAAAAAAGGACAATCTCCCTGCAGCGGCTGCCCAGACCAAACCCAGCACTCTGCTTATATGCTTCCTGGAACCACAAAGCCTTTCTCTGGGTTGTTCCCATAGGATCCCCCAAGAACTGCACAGTCTGGATTGAGGCAGCCAGCCAGGGGTTAATTCAGTAGGGTCCTGCTTGTTTTATATTTGTCTGTGCAGGGAGGCACCTCTGATTTTCTCTCCCCCAGGGAACTCTCCCATCTCCTTTCCCAGCAGAGCAGACAAGTGATCTTAAGGACCCCATACTTTGCATCTTCATTAGTCAGTGTGAGTGAGGGGTCACACCTTCAGTGTGAGCACTCTGTTGGCTCAACATGCTCCAGGTATCACAGGGTAGGGTATTGCTGATGCACTCCTACTCTGTGCCTTTGAGGTCTCTCTCTAATGCTAGAGCCTCATCGTGGTAGGGCTTCCCCACTTCAGTTTCATGAGATGCCAGCCCATAGAACACTTGCTCACTTGCTTCCCCATTTGCCCTAGTGCCTGGGGGCCACACCTGAAAACTCTGCCTGGTGGCTGGACATTGTCAAGAGGGGGTTCAGGCATGGAGCCAGGGAAGAAATGGGGAAGAGGGAGACAGGGCAGGGGTGAGGAAGGGGGTGGAGTCAGAAGGTAGTAAAGAGCAGTAATCAGGAGGAAGGGGCCAGAAGGGAGAGACCCAGGTGGGGTGACCTCACCATAAAGTCCAGGCAGACGACAGGCAGAGTCAACAACCAGAATAGAGAGGAGCAGAGGCAAATCAGGCAGGAAAATCAGGAAATCTTGGACGTGGGTGGTGCCTCAGCAGCCCATGAGTCCAAGAAGTTACTCTGTAACATACCAGCTTCTGTGTGAAGACCACCTGTGAAGGGAAGCTCACTACCTCCCAGTCTGAGACATGGCGGGGAAGCTATGACTGCTGGGCAGTTTCTCTTGGAGTTCAGCCTAAATTTTCCTCTTTACACCTATCCTCCCATTCTGTTCCCTACAGCTGAGCAGGACTCATTTCAACCCTCTTCCTGAACAGCCCCTTTACGTACTTAAGGACAGACCACTATCATGTCCCCTCTAAGTCTTTCCTTTTCCAGTCAGAACATCTCCAAGTTCTTTGGTCATCTTCGTATGACACAATGCCTAGGTCTTTCACTTCCACTTCTGGGGCAACTCCAAGGCTCCAGCCTCCTCAGCCTTCTCTACTTAGAATTCAGACACCCATCCCAAGTGCCTTGGGACCAATGAGCTTTTTTCTTATCTTACTCAACCTTGGGGCGACCATGACACTGCCTGGCCATCTCCAACCCTGGCTTCCCACACCTTCTCACTTTCACTTTCCACTGAGTTCCCTATGTGGTATCTTCCTCCTTGAGAATGAGGGCAGGGATTGGTGTCTGTCCTGTTCGCTCTTCTTTGTATCCCCAGGTGTTAAGGAACAGTGCCTGAGACAAAGTAAGAGCTTTATAGATGTCTTCTTTCCTTCTTTCCTTCTCCCTCCTTCCCTCCCTTCCTTCCTCTCTCTTTCTCTTTTTGTTTCTTTCTCCCTCCCTCTCTTTCTTTCTCTCTATTTGCTTTGATACCAGGCTGACTGACAACTCTGTGAGAAACAGTCAGACAGCCTCTTGGGAGAGAAGGCGGATTGCTCTGCTTAGAACTGCTTTTCATTTCAGTTTCTTCTCAGTGGATGGAGGCATCTCCTAGGAACATGTGAAGTCTTTAAGGGTTTTTTGGGGGAGTCCTTGTAGCTAGAGTTCCTTGCACATAATAGGTGCTGAGTGAATGTGAGTACAGTGCCTACCTAGTATGGTAATAAGTGCTTGTTTCATTCATTCATTCTTTCACTCATTCAGTTGACCACAGAGTACTGATGGATCTCTCCAAATTCCAGAGGAAATTTATTCGTCTTATTGATTTAATTCTACTCCTCCTTTCATAAGCCTTATAAATAAAAAGACTATGAAGATGAATAAACATTTTTTTTGCTAGTTATTAGGGCTATTTCCTTTGGGCTGATGTTTTTTCAATATATGTCAGGCCACAGTGGGACTTCAACAAGACCAAGTGTGGGCTATTTTCTTTGGGCATTAGTTCTTAACCCGATAGCTCTGTAGTTTTGCAAGGACTCCTGGTGTCCTCGGCACCAGAAGTCTTTCCACTGACGTAGATGGAAAGTCTACCATGCCTGGGTAGAGCATCTTTACGAGTGGCTGGAGCCAAACTCCTCAGCACCAGCCTCTGGTGAGAGATCTCTCCCCATTGAACTTGTCCAGTTCTTGGGTGCTGGGAGGGCTAATAGCTCACCAGGCTGGGGGGACCCCCACACTCAGGGACTTACTGGAGTCAGCTCCAGGGGCAAGTGAACTGTTAAATTATCAGTGAGCACTTATACCTCAGAAATAGGCAAATGCTACAGATCAAGTCTTAGTTTATTGTTTTGTTACTTGTCTAGACTTAAGAAAGATGGGGAAAATGGTAATAATGTCAACTAATCTTTGTTTTTGGAAAGTCGGTTGTTAAATATTTATCATTACACCACTGCTCACACTCCAAAGGGGCCCTTCCTTATGAGGGGATACAGGGCAGGGTTGGATTAGATCATCCCCCCCCCCTTCAGATTCTCTGGTTCTATTATGCAAATTCTCTTAGACTCTATGGGACTGTTTCCACATTTCTTAAAGAGGTGAGGTGGGCTAACTCCCAAGATCCTTTCCAGCTCATAGGATTTTATGACTTCAGACTGAAGCAGGATCATCTTTAGCTCTTGAATGAAAGCAAGGGGAGGCACAGGCGAGGACTGTGGAATTAAAAAAAAAAAATCAAGTCCCACTAAATAGTGGCAATGAAATGAGATAATTCATCTCTCTGTGCCTCAGTTTCCTTTTCTGAAAAAGTAAGTAATGAATGCCTATTTCTGTCTCCTAGTGCTCTTATGAGAGTATGAAGTTCTTGGGACAAATTCTACACTGGGCGGAGGTAACCCATGATCCAGAGTGGGTTCTGAGATAACCCTTGGTGATATTCTGCTGCCTGAGTGAAAATGTCTGTGGTCATGATCCTCAGTGGGTGAGATCACAGGTGAAGATGCAGAGGCGTGGAGAGGTTTGGCAACTCATCCAAAGTCATACAGCTCACCAGGGGCAGGGCTGAGACCCCTGTACCCAGGCTTCCTGTCTCCCAGGCCCATGATCTGAACTCTCTTGCTTTTTCTCTCCCTTGGCCTTCTCTCATTCACCTACTGTCTTTCCTAATGTCTCTGACTACGCGGTAGGCTTGGAGTGGCAGCCGGGACCAGCTCCCCAGACCAGGAGATGAACCCAGTTTGCTGACTACGCTGTCCCAGATACCAACATCAGTGTCATAAATCATTTTGGTTTTAAAATTCAGAAAGCCCTTCAGTAGACATTATTTCATTCGAGTCTTGCAAGAACCTTGTGAAGTAGATTGCTGGTTATTATTATCTCCATTTTACAGATGAGGCACACAGAGGTTAATCGACTTGCTGAAGGTCACAACGTGGTTATAACATCATTCACCTTTAACTGGATGGATCCTCGGAGACCATCATTTTACAGATGAAGATAGTGGGCGAGGCCTAGAAGGAGGCAGGTTAAAGCCTCTCAGTGGGTCAGTGGCCAAGCTGGGACCAGAATTAACATCTGCATACTCCCAGCCTATGTGAGGTGGTATCTGGTAATAAGTACAGGACCAGATTGAAGAAGGCACTAGACACAAGGAGGGTATTGTTCCTATAGCATGGCTATAGGCCAAAAATAATGGGTGGGATGGAGCAGCAGCTGGCAGGTTCCTGGGAGGCTGGGAAACTGATGGCTGCCAGGATGCACCCTGGGTAGGGAGGGAGGGGGAGATAGACTTGGAGGACAAACACAAGAGAGGAGAAGAAAGGGCCTGAGTCCTGGGAATCCACAGACAGGGACATCCTGCAGGTGGGGGGCATAGACTTGGCCCTTTATTCCAGGCAGGGGCTTTCAGAGAAAGAGGTGGGGATGTCTGGGAAAGAGGAGTGGGGCGGAGTCCTGGGAGATTTCCCCTTCCAGCTCCTTTGCCATGGTGAATAGGCTGGGCTGGAATTGTGGGATGCAGGGGAGGAAGCTTCTTGATCCCCTCCCCAACCCTCTTTCAGGGAAAGAGGGAAGTCGCATTCACATGCAAATCCCCTCCCTGGCAGTAGGGAGGTGTGCGCTGCACAGGGCTCTGGCAACTGGCCAAAGCAGGGAGAGGAATAGCCCAGCAAATGGTAGGTGAGGGAAGTTAGATCAAGATAGGGACGCTGAGCTTCCAGGGGTGGGGTAGGCCTCTCTAGAAATCTAGACTCACTCAATGTTACTGCCAGAGAGAATCTAGAGTGCTGATTTGGAACCACGGGATTCTGAGTTTGAATCTCGGCTCTGTTATCTTCCACCTGGATAACCCTGAGTGAGTCACTCACCTTCTGTTGACTCAGTTTCCTCATTTGTAAGATGATGGAGATGAACTTCACCTTCTCTGAGGTCCCCTCCAAACCCCTAAATTGTTATCCTATAATCTCTCATTCCTCAAATTCTACTGCAAAAGCAGTCACGTGCTGGAAAGTATTTAACAACTAGTTGTCCAAAAAAGCATGGTACACTTCAGTTGAATCTGCATTTTCCTATAGAATACCAGCCCTGGAAACTGTTCAACAGCTCTTTCTTTTTATATAGAAAAGATTTCATCTCTGACTTGTGTTTAATAATGGTTCGTTTTTTGATAAAAGGAGGAAATTGTCACTGTTGGAAGGGTTTTGGAAAAACAGGTACACTAATGCATTGTTGGCGTACCTGTCAATTACTACAATCATTTTGGGAAACAATTTGGAGTTATGTAAGCAAAATGGTTAAATGTCCACACCCTTTGACCCAATCCTATTTCTGAGGTGATTGACAACAAGAAAGGTCCCAAACACACCAAAATATTTATAACAACACTTTTTGTGACAGCAAAGAATTGGGAACAGAGTAGATTCCCCTCATTTGGGGTATGGCTAAACAAATTATGTTCCACAGTCATGGAATATGACTGTGCTGTGAGAAATGATACATGTCATGAATGTGGAGAAGTCTGGGAAGACCTATATGATCTACTGCAGGGGGATGCAAGCAGATCCAAGAGAACAATGGATGAGATGATGGTAATGACGTAAGTGGAAAGAACCAAAAAACTCTAAAAGATTCAAAGCGAATGCTGTGAAATTACAAAGATCAAACCTGGCCCCAAAGAGAGCTCCTTTGCAATGATTATGGCTGGTTGTGATTCCTGAGAAAGCCTTGACTTGGATCAAAAGCTTAATCTGCGTGTTAACATTTTACCATCACTTTTTAAAGTCTAGGTCATCATCAAAACAATCTATCAAGCCCTCGTCTGTAGCCTTTTTGGATTTTTGAGACGTAAATGCTCATACTGAAAATTTAATAATCAGTTTGCTTTAAGATTCGCAAAGGACTTTACAAGTATTGTCTCATTTGAAACTTACAACAATGCTGGGAAGTAGGTGCTATTAAAATCTCCATTTTACAGATGAAGAAATTGATGTAAACAGAGGTTAAATGATTTGCCTAAAGCTAGCAAGTGATGGGAGCAGGATAAGCGATCAGTTTAATGTGGTTTCATATTGTCACAGCATTGGCCATGCATATGTGTTTCTATTCACAGGAAATTGATTCAGAATGTCTGAGTTTGTCCAAATCAAAAGAAATTGAGCTCTTAGATTTCTATCATTTGAGCCCTAGAATTCTCAACAGATTCACATCTTTCCTTGCTCTTTTGTTGTGTTTTTAATTCTTTGATTTTGAGGAATAAATATTAATTGAAGGAAATGCAGAAGCTGTCCTTAAAAGAGCATACGTCAGTGACTAGTAAAGATAGTGCAGTGGTTGTTGGGTGGGTAAGTCAAGTATTTTAATGATCATTTCAACCTCCATAGAAACAGAATTAATTGCACTTAAGTGCAAAGGAAAGGATGCTCAGAAATAAAAAGCACTAACAAGAACTGACAAACTTTGACTCCAAAAGAGCTAAAGAAATCCTCAGAAGACAGGCAAAGACCCACAAAGGGACTGGGAGTGACTATCATTTCTCTAAAGTGTGATATAGGCTTCCTGCAGTTGGAACAGTAGTAAGACCAATATAAAAATAGCATTGATATGAAGAAAAATATTTGTCATGGCTTAGAAGACAATACAAAGACTGGAATACTGAATATTTGAAAAAGATAATTCTTCCTGATGCAATTAACTTTTTCATTCAAGTCTAAACATAAACTATTGTCAGAAGAAGTTCAGATGAGGCTGAAAGGGTGTCTTTATTAGACTGTAAAGCATTCAGCTCCTCAAAAGATGTTTTGGGGATTTTCTACTTCCTTTGGCTTAGAAAATGTGTCCCATAAATGGATTACTGTTCTGAGAAGCAGTGTTTTTCCAGAATTATAGAAATTCCAAAAGAGTGAGAAAATACTGTAGCATGACCATGCCATATGTCAGAGAAGGTTAAGAAATTTATCCAAGACATGGAGAGAAATATGATTCAGTTGTTTGGGAACTTACTTGATTTTAACCCCACTGAATCATTCATACCAGATTCAGAAAAGTGGACTTGATATTCAATGTGATAAAAGTGGGGTTTCATGATAAGTGATTAAGTATTTCTGTGTCACACTGTCATGTAAAACATCATTGCAGAAAAGGACATGTTGAATATTTGATATTTTTAAAGTGTAAAAGCTACCATGTTTATTGCATAAGTAACAAAAAAAGGAATTATTTGAATTTGTCTTTTTGCACTGGTATACCATTGTATAATGTGATTGTGTCTCTCTCTGTTGTGTCACCCCAGTAACAGATAAACTCTTGTGGGTTTTTAAATAATCTTTGTGACCCCTTTGTCTAGCATAATAGGCACACCATTGGTGCTTAATAAATGTTGAATTTTGATTTGTCATAGATTCATGGGTACTTAGAGTACCCTTAGAGTTGCAAGAGAACTTAGCATCTAATCTATCCCTTTCATTTTTTAAATACAGAAACCGAAGGCTGGGGAGGTGAAGAGTTTATATTAGGTTACTCCTTTGCCCCAACAAATTAGGATCATTTCTGTGGTTGAGGCCAGGCTGAGGACTTAGGTCATCCTAATTCTCTTTTCTTGTCTATAAAAGGGAGGGCTACGGAGACATCTACACTCTTTGTTCCACAGTCTTGTTTCGGGGGGGGCGAGGGGTGGAGGTGGGTGGGCAGGAGTACTTTGTAAACTGTAGAAACGAAGTCAATGCTAAACCCATATCTGCTTTGCTTCTGATAACTGTTGTTATTCCCTGGGCTATCTTGTCTCACCGTTCAGTTCCCTCATTGAAATTTACAGAACCAAAGCATTCAGGCATCCGCCCAACCTTTTTATTAAATCAAGAAGTCAGTATGGTGAACTAGAAAGTCTATTGGCCTTGTGTCTGGATTTTCCTTGCTCTGTGACCCTGGAAAAGTCATTTATCCTGAGTATCAGTTCATCTGTAAAGTAAGACTAATAATACCTTCAATGACTACCTCACAGAGTTGTGAGAACCAAATGAGATCACGAGGGCAAAACCTTAAAAAAATCTTAAAGGGTTATAGAAATTTCACCCATAATCATTATTAATAAAAAAATAAACAAGCTTGCCATTGGTCAGTTATCCTCCAGTGCCTGCTCTGCAGTAAGCTGGGAGGGGAGGAAACACAGACCCCATAGGCATTGTATCTGCCCTTGGGTGCTAGGGTGCTCAGTGTCTGTGATCTCAGCATCCAGGATGAGCCCAGGAGAGTCCCTATCTCATCCCTACCACTGGATTCATTTTCCTTCCCTCCTTTCCTTCCAGCGCTTTGAGGTCCCATGGCTATCCTTCAGGCTACACTTTGAACACAAAAATGAAAAGATCCTTCGGAATCAAACATTGGATACAGGATGAACTTGTGCATGTGCATATACACACACACCAACACACCCACACACCCACACACCCACCCACACACACAGCCTTGCCCTCAAACCCCTCTTCCTGCTGCACACATCAAGCTCCTATACATGTGTGAATGTGTGAGTGTGTGAGTGTGAGTGTGAATGTGGGTGTGTATGTGTTGGGGTGCAGTTGGTGCTGGCTCGCTGCTTTGTCAGTTTCACCTTCTCCTGCCATGATTTTTGTTCCTTGAACCCTTGAGGACATAAATCTAATTTATGGAGAAAATCTGTTACTTATTTTGGGCTTTTCAAAACCATTTTCTTTTCCCTCGTCAGTACTTCCCGTGTTCCTCTACTCCCATAAGGGTCCTATCATCACTGTTGCTGCCCACACTACTGTGTCCAGGGGCTCAGCGAGCTCAGGGACAGCCCAGAGGTCCCACCTGGTCTTTAGTAAACATGCAGCTTAGGACTGAGCACAGCTTAAGTGTGTGTTTCTGCAAAGCCTCTTCGTAGGGAGGGACATGGGAGAGGGCAAAGCTGTTTGTGGGGTACAAGCTGATTTGGGGTGACTTTGTGGAAAGTCTGAGGTCCTGGATAAAGTCTCAGCTTTGCACTAACTGTAGGATGACCTTGGGCAAACAAGAGCAGGCCATGTTCAAATAGCACAGGCTTCATAAGGACCTTTGAACTAGGCAGTGCTGCTGCTACTTACAGATGAGGACATGGAGACTCAGAGTGACTTGACCAAGTATAATTTGAGTTAAAGATCTTCCACAGAGCATTAATAGGTTTTGTAGGAAGGCCCACACCTTTTGTTATAATTAGCAATTAATATGAGGCACTGGGTCATGAGGGCCGTGATGCTCTGTGGCTCTGAAAAGTGTATATATACCCAGAGGTGAGGTTTTTCTTTGGGGCTTATTTTCTGGAAGAAGGTTCGTGTGCCAGATGAGACTCTGGGTAGCCTTCAAGGAGGCCTCCTCTTTGACAACCCAGCTGCTGGTACTATGTATGTATGCAATGGTGACAGCTGAATCTGTCTGTTGATATGTGGAGTATGTATTGCCCTGGTTATTGCTCTTTATCTCTCTGCTTGTATTTTCTCTGCGGGTACATGTGATTAAAGTAGATTACCGACCTCTCCAAAGTTGCTTTCCTTTTAGAAAAGCGGATCTAAGAACCTGTGCTACCAGGTCATCCTGGATGTGTCAGAGGGCTACACCTTGGGCACACAGCTAGTGAGCAGCGACTGAAGGTGTGGGTTAGGGACTTCAAGTCCTCTGTACGTTGGCTCCTCTCAAATCCCCTATCCTCTTTGGATCTGTTTGCTCATCTGTAAAATGGGAATGAGAACATTAGCTGATCTGCACTACTTCTTCTTTATGAAGTCACAAATAGGAAAGTGCAAAATGAGTAGAAGGATATAAAAAAAACCCCAACAAAACTCAACCACCCTGGATCTCCCCTATACACAGTGCTTTCCAGATTACAAAAAGCTTTCCTGGAAATAGCCTGGTGCAAGAATCATATTCATATCTCAGCGCACTGGAACTTGGACCCATGGAATCATTACTCCTGTCTTAGAGATGGAGAAAACGAGGCTGAAGCTGGTGAAATGACTTGCCCAGAGTCACAAAGTTAGCAAGTGCTGGGGCTGAGAATCAAAGATAACTCTTTGGAGGCCCATCCCAGGCTAGCCTGCTCCTCTTCTTCTCCTTGGGAGATGTTCCCTTTTTCCTCACTTCCCCATGCCCCACGAGTCTCTGAGGCTCTCATGGCTGGACTTTGGCCATGGTAAACCCATGATGCACCCACAGCTCACTCCTTCCAGACATGCCTTCCCTTCCATCTCCCCTCATATGGTGATGTCCTCAGTTGGAATATATGAGGCTAGGAGGCAAGGACTTCCTAGTCTGCCTGATGGCATTGGAACCCTCAGTCTTAGCACAGAACCAGGAGTACCTTGTAGGCTCTCTCTGTACGTGTATGTATATGTATATGTATATATATACACAGAGACATATATATGTATATAATTTCTGTCTATCATTTCTGTTCATCCATCCATCCATCCATCCATCCATCCATCCATCCATCCATCCATCTACTATGCATCTCTCTCTCTCTCTCTGTCTCTCTCTTATCTATGTCATGTTGCCTTTTTGACAAATAAATGAGCTAGAAAGAGCTAGAAGCTGGGGTACCTTTAGTCATGTTTTCACCATTGCCTTAAATCTTTTGATGGCTCCCTACTACCTAATTAAATGAGTCTAAACTAAAGTCGATCTGTTGAGTGCCTGGGCTGGCATTCAAATTCCTAGGAAGTGGTAAGAATAATGTGTTTTGACATAGGAAAGCAAAGGGAGTGTTAGAGGTCTGTTGCTCTCCTAACTGAATGCAGGGTGTGTGAGGGGGAACAGCGGGAGGAAAAGCCAATGAGGGAAGCTTGGGGTTACAGACAGGCTCTCGGTGGCAGATAGAACCTTGGAGAAGGTGGGGAGTGTGTGAAAATGTCCCAGGGAGCTTCTTGCAAGGCCAGGAGGAGAGGAGAGTATCAGGCATCAGACTAGGAAGGGGAAGTAAGACTGGCAGCTCCCTTTTCCCCTTTCCCCCGGGCAAGAGGGGTGGTGGTGGCAATGTTTCTCATCTGACTACATTAGCAAATGCCCCCTTGCAGGAGAATCCTCCAGCCAAGAGGTCCTGCTGATCCCTGCAGGGCCCATGAGCACAGCTTCAGGCTGCCCCCTGTGCTCTGAGGAGGCCATTCCTGGCCGCAGATGTGCCTGGGTTCAGGGAGCTGAGGCCTGAAGGAAATCAGACCACAGATCACAGAAGGCATTTGAACAAAGCAGGAACATCCAGCTCGGGTTGGGGCTGGGGTCCTGCACTTTTTCAAACTCTTGGTGCTCACTGTCATCGGAGCCGTCACCGCCCTGGCTCTGATAAATGGAAGGCAAGCTTCCCTTCTGGGGTCTATGGGCCCCAGAGTCCCCTGTGGAGCCTGCCTAGGAGGGGGAGAGAGAGAAGGCAGATCTGAAGTCCCCCTGCAGCCCAGGGAAGGAATGACTCCGTGGGAGGAAATTTGGTAACTTTCAAAGCTGCCTAGAAGGACATTGAATCGGAGTGGGAGTTAGGATGTCTTCCCAATTTTATTTGACCCAATGCTGCCTGAGTTTGTCTTCTAGGAGTCAATTCTCCTCTTTGCTAATGTGGGCATTGTCAGTAGGGGATAAAAAAGGGATAGGGAGAGGGTGGTTTCATTGGTAGAGGCAACTCCCAGGTGAGGAAATCCCCTCTTCCAGTGTAGATTGGTACCATCTCTTAGAGAGACAACTGCCCTGACGGTGAAGTGACTTGCCCAGGAACACAGCTATTATGTGTCAGAGTTGGAATTTGAACTCAGGTCCTCACAGCTCTGAGGCTGTCTTTTTATCCTTTATGTAAGGCTTACTGAAGAATGCATCATTCCAAATAGTGACTAATTTGGAGGTCAGATCCAGTCTAGGGAAATAGGGTAGAAGTGTATAATCCCATGTTCAAAGGAGACTTAAGAAGAAAAATAATCCATCGATAATGTCATTTGTAGATGCCTCATGGAGTCATTGGGAGGAGGTTAGTAATCTTAGCAGGAGGATTAGACTTATTCTGTGTGGTTCCAGGGGTCAGAATGAGGAGTGTGGCCTTGTGGAGGGAGCACTGCATAGGGACCCAGGAAGACTTGGGTTTGAATCCTGTCTTGAGCTTGAGTCATGTGACTCCAGACAAAGCTGTGCGCTTCTCTGGGACTCTAAATCTATCATTCTCAGTTCCAAAGAGAAATATTTGGGCTAGATATGAGGAAGAATTTCCTAACAAGTAGAGATTGTTAGACATGTAGAGTGGACTTGCCTGCCCATCACTGGTGGTCTTTCAGTCTGGCCCAGATGACCAGCTCCTACCTGTTCCTCAGGTAGGGGTTGACCTAGATAATCTTCAAGCTCCTCGCCAACTTTGAGGTTCTGTGACTGAGAGTCTGCTGTTGGTTAGGGTGTTTGACGATGACAATGAGGGCAGCCAAACCACACCCTCCCTGAATCACTCATTTTAGCGGGGTGATGACATGTAGGAATGTTCATGGACTGTGGTGCTCAGTGGCCAAATGTCCTGGCATGTGGACCATCTGTGTGTCTGGACTTGACTGGGCAGAGTTAAGGAGCACACCACCCTCGGCTGGGCCCTTGCTTTGGCCAAGTGTGGGCATCCTGTGGAGCACACATGTTCATGGGGGCTGGGGACAGGATATCCCTGCTGCCCCTGCAAGCCTGGCCTGTTACATGGCCTGGTTCAGTGGCTACCCAGAGCAGCACCAGGACTTGTCTGATGCCCCCCAGCTGTCAAAGCCACTGCAACAGGAATTAGCCCCCATGCCAAAAGGACATGTGGAAGGAAACTGGGGTTGACTCCCCAGCCCCAGACCTCTTCACCATGTCCAGGAAAATCACAGGCCTGAAAAGGGCATTCAGGGCTCCCCAAATCCCTACCCAACCTCTCTGGCCCCTGTCCACCACTTAAGCTCAGGCTCTCATAGCTCACCTCGTGCCTGAGCTATTGGAACAGCCTTTTAATTTGACTAAGTCAACCAGCCCCCCCTTCCCCCACAGCTACATACATGGCTGATGTCATGTTGGCCATCTAGGTCAACCCTGATCCTTTGTTCAAAAGCCCTCTGTGGCTCCTACGTGTCCACAGCCCTTTAATCGACTTTCTTTTTTCCTCCATCTGTCTTTACCTTCTGTGGTTCTCATATTCTGCTGTTAGAATGTGAACTCTTTGAAGACAGAGACGATATTCCATTTTTGTGTTTGTACCTCCAGGGCTTAGCATATGCCTGGCACATAGTATATAGCAATTGCTTCTTCATTCATATCTGGGCACATGTGAGATGCTACCTCATGTGATCTAGTGGGCAGAACAATGGGTTTGTAGTCAAGAAGACCTGCCTCAGCAACTTCCCACGTGACCCTTGGAGTCACTGAATTTTCTGTGCCTCAGTTTCCTCATGTGTGAAATAAGGGGGTCAGAGTTCTCACTTTAAATCTAGGATCCCATGTAATCTCCTTGAGGGGAGGAGCTGTGGCATCTTCTATCTTGGCATTTTTAGAACTCAGAACCACATTGTGCTTAAAAATTATTTGAAGAGTGGACTTTGACTATCAAATAACATGAAACTCCTCTACCTGGCATGAGAGTCTGGTGAAACGAGACCCATTGGGTAACATGGTCTGTGTTGCAGCTAATGGCTGAATCACTACCTAAACCTGACTTGCCATAGCCTACTTCTATGCCTTTGCCTAGTCTATCTTTCATGCCTGGAATGAAATCCTTCTTTATCTTTGGCTGTGAAAATCTTTCTTTTTCTTCCAAAGTCAGCTCCTGTGCCCCTTCTCCTACTTTCTTAAAAGCATCTGGGGCGGAGGGGGGAAAGAGGACATGGGTCCATCATTGGCCCATTGTATCCTTGACATATCTGGCACCCAAAGTGAGGATGGGAGGGCCATCCCCCAATGTTTCCCTCTGCCCAGGGCCCTGTCACCAGGTCTTTTCCTGCTACAAGATGCAGCTGATGACAGTAATGCTTTTATCGGCTTTGCTGAGAGGTTGGTAGGCTTAAAACTCTCTCATCCTCAGCATTTTTGTCAACTCCACACATTTTGAGCAGGGCGATAATTGGTGAGAAAGTTTCTCAGTTTGAAAATAGCTTGAGACTCCCACCCTCGCTGAATCTTGGAGCTGGGAGGCAGCAAAGGGAACCATGACTCTGACCCAGACCTAGGCACGAATTCCCTTTGCATCACTCACGATGAGTGATCGTCTAGTCTTGGCTCAGAGACTCCCAACCGCGGACTGGCCACTGGCTCCCAGGTTCCCACTCCACTCTGGGACAGACCTCATTGTCAGGGAGTTTTTCCTGACTTCCAGCCCAGGTTTGCTTCTCTGCCACTTTCATACCCTCCTCCTAGTCCTACTTCTGGGACCAAGCAGAACAAGCTAATCCCTCTTTCATGTGACAGCACAGCTTGAATTAATTCCAGGAAGAAACAGACAAATAAAAACACCACCAGAAAGAAACTCACAGTTAGGCATAAATTATGCTAAGTCCCTGCTCTCCCGGCTAATCCAACCCAAGTCGAGTCAAGTCAACAAACAGTTTTTAAGCCAACTCTAACCCTAAACTTCTATGTGCTGGCATTAGCTGGGGGGTGGGGGTGGAGGAGAAATCCAAAGAAAGCGAAAACTGAAAACAAAACCCAGCCCAACAACAACAGCAGCCCAGTCCCTGCTCTCAACAATCTCAGCTGATGGATTTTTGTTAAGTGACTACTATATGCAGGACAGTTTGCTGCACTCAGGGATGCAAAAATCATTGACTCATAGATCTCAAACTGCGAGGCACCTCAGAAGAGTCCAACTGCCCCATTTTACAGAGGAGAAAATTGAAGCCCAGAGAGGTTATGACATGTCCAGAGTCATATATTGCTAAGTGACAGAGCTGGGATTTGAACCCGTCTTCCTGACTCCAAGTCTAGAACTCTACACTACTCACTGAACCATACTGCCTCTCATGGTAACAATGACAGTCCCTTGTCTGGAGAATTTCATGGTCTGTGTATATGAAAAGTATGATGTAAGGTAGGAAAGGGGGTGCAAGAGAGGTAGAGAAAATGTTCTTTGCGGAAATTTGAGGATGGGGAAAACACTTTAGTTGATTGGGGTAGGAGCTGAAAGGCTAAGGAGGACTGGGCAGAAGTGCCAGCTGAGCTGAGCCTTGAAGGATGGTAGAAGGTAGTGCATTTTTTTGTTTTTAATATTTACCAGTCCCACATCATAATATCACATCATAATTGTATAGCACTTTATGAAGAACTTCAGCACCTCCCTCTTCCTCTCCCTCTCCCTCCCTCCCTCTTTCCCTCCCTGCTTCTCTCTCTCTGTCTCTCTCTCTCTCTCTCTCTTTCTCTCTCTCTCTCTCTCTCTCTCTCTCTCTCTCTCTCTCTCTCTCTCTCTCACCATATTTGAATGAATGAATGAAAAAGCATTCATTAAACTTTTCTTTATGAGCTAAGTGCTGGAGACATAAGTAGAGAAATAAAACAGTCCGTATTGTCAAGGACCTCATATTATAATAGGAGGATTGCGGAATATCTCTATAAACATGGAAACCATAACCTCCATTTTACAGATGAGGAAACTGAGATCCAATGATGTTAAGTGATTTCCAAGTCTCATGACTAACAAAGTTCAGACCTGAGACTCAAGTCATGGACAGACAGAGTTTTAGAGTTGGAAAGGATCTCTGTGGTTATTTAATTCAGCCAGTAGCCACCAAAGAGTGCACATTGCATACCTTGTTATCACCATACACTGTCTGGTAGGGTGAGTGACTTAATGGTCACCGACACAAATGGAAATGCAAGAACTCCACTGGATTTTTGACACCAGCCGAATGTGCACCACCTCATCCTTCTATCTGGTCTGGCTCCTAATTCCTGTGTTGGCTATTGGATCAATTCATGGCTAGAACTGGTCCATAGATGTGGTCAACTCTTTCTTGGGATCTAAGGTCTGTAGCCATCTAGGGTTGGAATTTGATGGATAAGAAGTGGACAGCAGCAGACTTTGGAGGCTTGAGGAGCTGAATTTAAATTTAACCCCAGACACTTACCAGCTGTGTAAATGTGGAGAAGTCACTTAACCTCTCTTTGCCTTAGTTTACTCATCTCTCAGGGTAGTTGTGAGACTCAAGTGAAAGACTGTGTGTAAAGCCTTTGACAAATCTTAAAACAGTTCAAGGACGTCTGTTTTGTCTGTCAGGTCTTAATATTACTTATCTCCCTCAGTGCTCCCCTCCCCAAGTCCTACAGGTTACTCATCACTTACAGACTGGGACCTTGACCTAGATACTACATTGAACTTGTGCATGAGCCCAGGCATATCAAATATCTGCTGCTTTTTAGAAGCAATTTTGTTGTCATGCTGACAGCTTACAGTTTCTACAGACAGACAAACATCTTCCCTTTTCTCTTTTATTCAAACTAAACACACACAGAGCTCCACCCACCCACTGTATCAGGGCAGAAAGGAGAACCTCTGCCACTCTTCCTTTCCATTGTCCTTTTTTACTCCAAGTGCTTATATCCACATTACTTGAAGAAGTGAGGGATGGTGTTCTGTTCAAAGGCCAATTTTTTTTCCTACACTGTTTGATATTTCCACACCTGCTCCTTGCTTCCAGTAGCTTTTGGTGAGGAAGAGGGGTTACAAGAACCGCTGACTGGGGTCACATTTGCACTCAGCCTGGGCCAGGATCTGGGGTGGTTAGAGTGTCCTGTGTAGAGGGCTGACCTTCAGTTGATGAGACAGTATTTCTCACTGGAGAAGACTATTTCACATGAAAGAACAGATGGGAAAAATTCAGATGAGCTCTGCTCATTTGCATTCCCTGGTGTGCCGAGATCTATGGTCCCCACCATGGAAGAGGACAAGGGAGGCTGAAAATCCTGAGCCTGTCCAGGAGGATATTTACAAGTGACTGGAGAGAATGGACAAAGGCGGATTCAGCTACTGTTCCCTACTGTTCAGCATGGCGGGGGACCAGGCGAGGTGAGGAAGGGGATGTACGGTTCTGCTCAATCTGAGAATGTCCACCCAGTTGAGCCTCAGTTCCCTCTCTCTCTCTGACAATGACACTAGGAATATTCACTTTGGGCTTCACCACTTACAAAATCCACATAACATTGGGTAGGTCAAGCTCTTTATATGTTTGGCTTGAGGAAGGGAGAAAGAGGAAGAGGTCATTAGCAGGACAACAAAATTGCTTCAAGGAAGTAGCATGGAATAGTGGATATCTGGAGTTGGAACTGGAAAACCTGGGTTCAAATTCCATGTCAGACTTGGCTACAACTGTGTAACCCTGGGCAAATTATTCAGCCTCTTTGTGCCTCAGTTTCTGTATCTGTAAAACGAGGGGGTTGGGTCCAATGGCTTCTGAAGTCCCTTTCACATCTAAATCTGGGATGGTTTTCTCAGAATAACCTCCTGAATTTGGATACTATAAATCTCTAGATCCATTTTTGATTCACACCTGTGATTTCATTGGTGCAGGAAACTCTCAGTGAGGAAACTCCCTTCACCCACACAGACCAGAACTTGCTCAACTCCTTATGATCTTAGAGAGTTGTCTCTATCTGTCCAGGGTCACACAGTTAATATCTGTTGGTTAGGTTTGAAACTAGGTCTTCCTGATTTCGAGGGTAGTTTGCTGGCCACTATACAAAGATGCCCCTCAGTCTAAGCAGTGCTTTCCTTGCTTTACAGATGAGGACACTGAGGGTCAGAGTGGTTCAAAGACTTGCCAATGGCCACCTAATTGATAACTGGAAAACTAAATTTCTTATTAGCCACAACAAAAACCCAGGTCTTCTTAACCCAAGTCCAATGTTTAACCCCTACAGAAAGGGATCTGTTATGGAAGGATAGAGTTGTTTTCCATGTCATCCAATCCATTCCATTCATCATCAATCAGTCAATAAAACTTACTAATTCCCCACTATGTGTCAAATACTGTGCTAGGCACTGGGAACACAAAGTCAAAAATCTATCTATTTTGCCCCAGTCTGCACCAGTCCTACAAATACCAGTCCATTCCAGTCCAATCAGTCTACCACTAGGAGCTTGATACATATGGAAGATGAATGGTTTGTTAGCACCAGGGAGGTAATTTTTTCATAATGCTTTATATTGCATAGTACCCTATCAGAGTCTCCTAGTAGGAAGGAATCTCAGAGGGCATGTATTCTGTACCTGAATAACATCCCCTCTAATCCCCTGTATAGTATCTTCCAATGGCCATCCAGCCTTTG